>NC_138890.1:33412847-34012847 GCF_965194825.1 Balaenoptera physalus
GGCTTACTTCATCACTAGATGAACACTTTAAGTAGACTGCCTTAATGTGTTGAAGATGTTAAAAGAAACCATTGATAAAAACTAAAGTAAACCAGAAGAATGATGTCTCACCAAAAAGACAATATAAATAAAGAGGTAGATATTATAAAAAGGAAATAAATAGAAATTGTGGAGCTGAAAAGCACAATAACTGAACTGAAAAATTCACTACAGGGGTTCAATAGCATATTTAAGCAGGGAGAAGAAAGTATCAGTGAACCTGAAGATAGATCAATTGAGACTATCCAGTCTGAGAAACAGAAAAAAGAATGAATGAAGAAAAATAAAAATAAAGAACAATAAAAGGTCTGTGGAACACCATCAAGCATTCCAAGATATGCATAAATAAAATCTCAGAAGGAAAAAAAAAAGAGAAAAAAGGGATAGAAAAAATTATTTTAATTAATAATTGTGGAAAATTTTCAAAAACTGATAAACAATAATCTAGATATACAAGAAATTCAACAAATTCCAAGCAGAGTAAATGTAAAGAGATCCTAACCTACACACATCATAAACTAGTAAAAGCCAAGAAAAAGAGATAATCTTGAAAACAGCAAGAGAGAAACAAGTTATCATGGACAAGGGATCCTCAATAACTTTAACAAGCTGATTTCTCATCAGAAACCACTGAGGTCAGAAGACAGTAGCATGACATATTCAAAGTGTTGAAATTTTTTAAAATGTTGACCAAGTATTCTACATCTGCAAAAGTATTCCTCCGAAATAAAGGAGAATTTATAGCATACTGAGATACATAAAAACTGAAAGACTTTGTTACCTGCCCTATAACAAATGCTAAAGGAAGTCCTTTAGGCTGAAATAAAAGGACACTAGGGAGCTACATGAATCTTCATAAAGAAATAAAGCACACAGTAAATGTAACTACATAGATAACTATAAAAGACAACATAAATGTAGTTTTTGCTTATAACATTTTTCTTATCTGATTTAAGACAACTTCATACATAGATAATTATAAATTAGTATTGATGGACATACAGTGTACAAAGATGTAATTAATAAGACAATAACACAAAAGAGAAGAATGCTGCTATATAGGAGCGATGCCTTTGTATACTACTAAAATTAAGTTGGTATTTATCAGAACTAGATTGTTGTAATTTGAGATGTTAATTTTAGTTTCCAAGTCAACCAATAAAAAAATTCAGGATATATAGTTTAAAAAAACAACATGGAAATTAAAATGGTACACTAGAAATAACTATGTAACAAAAAAGAAGGGATAAAAGGAAGAACAGAGGAACAAAAAGACATATGATATATACAAAAAATAGCAAAATGGCAGAGGTAGATAATAACTTAGAAGTAATCACATTAAATAAAAATGAATTAAAACCTCACATCAAATGGCAGATATTGGCAGAATTGATTTTTTTTCATGTAGATATAACAATTACAAACATATCTGAAACTAATAACAAAGACCTTAAATACATGAAACAAAAACTGACAAAACTAAAGAGAGATATAACTATCTATATAACTCAACAATAATAGTTGGGGAACTTCCCTAGTGGTCCAGTGGTTAAGACTTCACCTACCAATGCAGGGAGTGTGGGTTTGATCCTAGTCAGGGAGCTAAGATCTCACATGCCTCACAGCCAAAAAAACCAAAAGACATAAAACAGAAGCAATATTGTAATGAATTCAATAAAGACTTTAAAAATGGTCCACGTCAAAAAAATCTTTAAAAAAATAATAATAGTAGTTGGACGCTTTGATACCCCACTTTAAATAATGGATTAGACAACTACATCAAAGATCAAAATGAAATGGAAGACTTGAAAACACTATAAAACAAACAGACCTAATAGACATCTAAGAACACTATATCCAGCAACAACAAAATATACATTCTTCTCAAGTGCACATGAAACATTTTCCATAACAAATTATATGCTAGGCTATAAAACAAACCTCAATACACTTAAAGGACTGAAATATTTAAAAGTATTTTCTCTGGGCAAAATGGAATGAAATTAGAAATCAATAATAGAAAGAAATCTGAGAAATCCACAAATATGTGGAAATTAAAGAACACATTACTAAATAATGTGTTAAATAATAAGTCACAGTGAAATTCTAAAATATTTTCAGATGAATGAAAACAAAAACACAATGTATCAAAACTTATGCGTGAAGTTAAAGCAATTCCTAGAGAGAAATTTATAGCTATAAATTCCTATACTGATTCCTATATTAAACCCCTATATTAAAATAAAGATCTCAAATCAATTCCACCTTAATAGGCTAGAAAAATAAGAGCAAACTAAACCAAAAGCAGGCAGAAGGAAGAAAATGATGATTACAACAGATATAAATGAAAATGTATACAGAAAAACAATAGAGAAAATAAATGGAATCAAATGTCTCTTTGAAAAGATCAAGAACATTTACAAACCATTAGCTATATCAACCACAAGGGACATAAATAAAAAGAAAAGACAACTTAATAAAATCAGAAATAAAAGAGGAGACATTGGTACCAAATTTACAGAATTAAATAGATTATATAAGGGTATTTGTTACATGAACAACTCTATGCCAATAAATTAAATAATCTATATAAAATGAATAAATTCCTGAAAAAGATACAAAGTGCCAAAACTGACTCGAAAGGAAAAAAAATCTGAAAGGACTATAACAAGATAAGAGACTGAACTGGTAATTTTGAATACTCCCTAAAGTAAGTTCAGGACCACATGGCTTCACATGTAAATTCTATTAAATGTCCATCAACAAAGGAATGGATAAAGAAAAGTGGTACATATATACAATGGAATATTACTCAGCCATCAAAAGGAACAAAATTGGATCATTTGTAGAGATGTGGATGGACCTAGAGACTGTCATACTGAGTGAAGTCAGAAAGAGAAAAACAAATATCATGTATTAACACATATGTGGAATCTAGAAAAATGGTATAGATGAACTTATTTGCCAAAAAGAAATAGAGACACAGATGTAAAAAACAAACGTATGGATACCAAGGGTGGGGGGGAATGGATTGGGAGATTGGGACTGACATATATACACTGCTATGTATAAAATAGATAACTAATGAGAACAGACTGTACAGCAAAGGGAACTCTAATCGGTGCTCTGTGGTAACCTAAATGGGAAGAAAATCCAAAAAAAAAAGGGGGGGTATATGTATATGTGTGGCTGATTCACTTTGCTGTACAGCAGTAACTAACACAACATTGTAAAGCAACTATATTCCAATAAAAAAAAATGTTTAAAGATTTACCACCAGTTTTTCACAAACTCTTAAAAATAATAGAGAAGGAAACAATTCTCAACTTATTTTATGAGGCAAATATTACCTTGATACCAAAACCAGACAGATATCATGAAAAAAAAAGAGAAGTACAGACCAATATTTCCTACATATCCTCAACTAAATACCAGCAAACCAAATCCAGAAACATACAACAGGATTATATATTATGACCAAATGGAATTTATCTTAGGAATGCAAGATTTTTTCTGCATATGAAAATCAATCAATACAATATACAGTATTAATAGAATAAGGACAGAAACCACATGATAATCTCAGTAGATGCAAAACGAGCATTTAACAAAATCCAACACACTCTTGTGTTTAAAACTCTCAACAAACTTGGACTAACAAGGAAAGCCCTCAACCTGATAAAGGGCATCTACAAAGATCCACAGCTAATATCATACTTAATGATGACAGACTAATACCTTCCCTTTAAGATTAGCACTATAAACGTGCTGGAGGTCCAGCAAGGACAATTAGTCAAGAAAAGGAGATAAAACTTGTCTAGATCAGAAAGTAAGTAAACTATATCTACAGATGACATACTCTTTAATATAGAAAATTCTAACAATTATAACAAAAATACCTTTTAGACCTAATAAGAGTTCAGCAAGGTTGAAAGGTACAATATCAATATACAAAATTAGTTATATTTCTAAACACTAGTAATAACTAATCAAGAAATAAAATTAAATAAACAATTCCATTTACAATACAACCAAAAAGAGTAAAATAGAAATAAGTTTAACAGAAGAAGTGTAAGACTGCAAACTAAAAGAAACTAAAAATACCTCAATATGTAGAAATATCCTGGGTTCATGGATTAAAGATTTAATGTTTTTAAGATAACAATAATCCCAAAATTGACTTATAGTTTTAATTCAATCTTTATCAAAATTCCAGTTGCCTTTTTTTCTTTCAGAAATTGACAAGCTATCTGAAAATTGATATTGAAATGCAAGAAACCCAGAAAAGTCAAAACAATCATGAAAAAGAACAAAATTGGAGGACTCACAATTCCCCGTTGTAAAACTTACCACAAAGCTACAGTAATCAAGAACGTATGGTAGTATTGGCACAAGGAGATAACTAATTATCAGTCGAATAGAACTGAGTCCAGAAATAAGCCTTTACATTTCATTTTCAACAAGGGTGCCAAGACAACTCAATGTAGGAAGTACAATCTTCAATAATGGTGCTGGAATAACTGGACACACAAATATTTACAAAGTAATGAAGTTGGATTACCACTTAACATAATATACAAAAAGTAATACATGTGGTTTAGTAATACATTTGGATAATACAAAAAGTAATACATAAATATAAGAACTGAAACTATAAAATCTTAGAAGAAAGCATAAATTTAAATCTCTGTCCCATTGAAATGGACAATGGTTTCTTAGATATGACACCAAAGGCACAAGCAAGCAAATAAAAAAATAAAAAATTTGGACATAATTTTCTTTTTTAAATGTGCTTGAACAGATAGCATTAAAGTGAAAAGACAACTCACAGAATGAAAGAAAATATTTGCAAATCATATTATCTGATAAAAGACTTGTGTACCAAATATATAAGTAATTCTTACAAATCAACAATAAAAAGAAAAATAACCCAATTAAAGATAGGCCAAGAATTCTTCCGGTTTGGCGCCAGCTTGTCGGCACCGTGTTCCTTACCGGAACCTCCTGCTGAGAAACAACTCATGCAAGCAGTTATTATTGCTCCTGGTGGGGGCGGGTGGTTTCGGTCCAAGGTTCCCTAACAATCTAAGAGACCTTCAAGATGGAGGAGGAGTAAGATGTGGAGATCACCTTCCTCCCCACAAATACATCAGAAATACATCTACATGTGGAACAACTCCTACAGAACACCTACTGAACACTGGCAGATGACCTCAGACCTCCCAAAAGGCAAGAAACACCCCACGTACCTGGGTAGGGCAAAAGAAAAAAGAAACAACAGAGACAAAAGAATCGGGACGGGACCTGCACCAGTGGGAGGGAGCTGTGAAGGAGGAAAAGATTCCACACACTAGGAAGCCCCTTCAACGGTGGAGACGGGGGTGGGGGGTGGCAAGGCAGAAGCTTCGGAGTCACGGAAGAGAACGCAGCAACAGGAGTGCAGAGGGCAAAGCGGAGAGATTCCCGCACGGGGGATCGGTGCCAACCAGCACTCACCAGCCCGAGAGGTTTGTATGCTCACCCACCAGGGGTGGGTGGGGGCTGGGAGCTGAGGCTCGGGATTCGGAGGTCAGATCCCAGGGAGAGGACTGGGGTTGACGGTGTGAACACAGCCTGAAGGGGGCTAGTGCAACACAGCTAGCTGGGAGGGAGTCTGGGAAAGAGTCTGGAACTGCCTAAGAGGCAAAAGACCATTGTTCCGGCGTGCATGAGGAGAGAGGATTCAGAGCACTGCCTAAACAAGCTCCAGAGACAGGCGCGAGCCGCGGCTATCAGCATGGACCCCAGAGATGGGCATGAGACGCTAAGGCTGCTGCTGCTGCTGCAGCCACCAAGAAGCCTGTGTGCAAGCACAGGTCACTCTCCACACCTCCCTTCCCGGGAGCCTGTGCAGCCCGCCACTGCCAGGGTCCCGTGATCCAGGGACAACTTCCCTAGGAGAACGCACGGTGCGCCTCAGGCTGGTGAAATGTCACGCTGGCCTCTGCCACCGCAGGCTCGCCCCGCATCCATACCCATCCCTCCCCCCGGCCTGAGTGAGCCAGAGCCCCCCGAATCAGCTGCTACTTTAACCCCTTCCTGTATGAGTGAACAACAGACGCCCTCAGGCGACCTACACGCAGAGGAGGGTCCAAATCCAAAGCTGAACACCGGGAGCTGTGTGAACAAAGAAGAGAAAGGGAAATCTCTCTCAGCAGCCTCAGGAGCAGTGGATTAAATCTCCACAATCAACTTGATGTACCCTGCATCTCTGGAGTACCTGAAGAGACAATGAATCATGCCAAAATTGAGGCGGTGGACTTTGGGAGCAAAAATATATTTTTCCTTCTTCTCTTTTTGTGAGTGTGTATGTATATGCTTCTTTGTGTGATTCTGTCTGTATAGCTTTGTTTTTACCATTTGACCTAGGGTTCTGTCTGTCCGTTTTTTTTTTTGTTTTGTTTTGGTTTTTTAGTATAGGTTTTAGAGCTTGTTATCATTGGTGGATTTGTTTTTTGTTTTTTTGTTTGGTTGTGCTCTTCTTTCATTTCTTTTTTATTACTTTTTAATTTTTCTTTATTTTTAATAGTTATTTTTTATTTTTGAATTTAATAACTTTATTTTATTTTTTTCTTTCCTTCTCTCTTTTTTCCCTCCCATTTCTTCTGAGTCGTGTGGCTGACAGGGTCTTGGTGCTCCAGCCAGGTGTCAGGCCTGCGCCTCTGAGGTGGGAGAGCCGAGTTCAGGACATTGACCCACCAGGGACCACCCAGCTCCACATAATATCAAATGACAAAAACTCTCCCAGAGATCTCCATCTCAACGCTCAGACCCAGCTCCACTCGACCAGCAATCTACAGTCTACTTGCTATGCCAAACAACTAGGAAGACAGGAACACAACCCCACCCATCAGCAGAGAGGCTGCCTAAAATCATAATAAGGTCACTGACACCCCAAAACACACCACCGGATGCAGTACTGCACACCAGAAAGACAAGATCCAGCCTCATCCACAAGAACACAGGCACTAGTCCCCTTCACCAGGAAGCCTACATAACCCACTGAATCAACCTTGGCCACTGGGGGCAGACACCAAAAACAACGAGAACTACGAACCGGCAGCCTGCGAAAAGGAGACCCCAAACACAATGAGTTAAGAAAAATGAGAAGACAGAGAAATACACAGCAGAGGAAGTAGCAAGGTAAAAACCCACCAGAACAAACAAATGAGGAGGAAATAGGCAGTCTACCTGAAAAATAATTCAGGGTAATGATAGTAAAGATGATCCAAAATCTTGGAAATAGAATGGAGAAAATACAAGAAACGTTTAACAAGGACCTAGAAGAACTGAAGAGCAAACAAACAATGATAAACAACACACTAAATGAAATTTAAAATTCTCTAGAAGGAATCAATAGCAGAATAACTGAGGCAGAAGAACGGATAAGTGACCTGGAAGATAAAATAGTGGAAATAACTACTGCAGAGCAGAATAAAGAAAAAAGAATGAAAAGAATTGAGGACAGTCTCAGAGACCTCTGGGACAGCACTAAACACACCAACATTCGAATTATAGGGGTCCCAGAAGAAGAAGAGAAAAAGAAAGGCACTGAGAAAATATTTGAAGAGATTATAGTTAAAACTTCCCTAATAAGGGAAAGGAAATAGTTAATCAAGCCAGGAAGCACACAGAGTCCCATACAGGATAAATCCAAGGAGAAACACACCAAGACAAATATTAATCAAACTATCAAAAATTAAATACAAAGAAAAAATATTAAAAGCAGCAAGGGAAAAACAACAAATAACATAAAAGGAAATCCCCATAAGGTTAACAGATGATCTTTCAGCAGAAACTCTGCAAGCCAGAAGGGTGTTGCAGGACATAGTTAAAGTGATGAAAGGGAAAAAGCTACAACAAGTTTACTCTACCCGGCAAGGATCTCATTCAGATTCGACAGAGAAATTAAAACCTTTACAAACAAGCAAAAGCTAAGAGAATTCAGAACCACCAAACCAGCTTTACAACAAATGCTAAAGAAACTTCTCTGGGCAGGAAACACAAGGAAAAGACCTACAATAACAAACCCAAAACAATTAAGAAAATGGTAATAGGAACATACATATCAATAATTACCTTAAATGAAAAAGGATTAAATGCTCCAACCAAAAGATATAGACTGCTGAATGGATACAAAAACAAGACCTGTATATATGCTGTCTACAAGAGACCCATTTCAGACCTAGGGACACATACAAACTGAAAGTGAGGGGATGGAAAAAGATATTCCATGCAAATGGAAATCAAAAGAAAGCTGGAGTAGCAGTTCTCGTATCAGACAAAATACACTTTAAAATAAAGGCTATTACAAGAGACAAAGAAGGGCACTACATAATGATAAAGGGATCAAGCCAAGAAGAAGATATAACAATTGTAAATATTTATGAACCCAACATAGGAGCACCTCAATACGTAAGGCAAATGCTAACAGCCATAAAAGGGGAAATCGACAGTAACACAATCATAGTAGAGAACTTTAACACCCCACTTTCACCAATGGACAGATCATCCAAAATGAAAATAAATAAACACAAGCTTTAAATGATACATTAAACAAGATGGACTTAATTGATATTTATAGGACATTCCATCCAAAAACAACAGAATACACTTTCTTCTCAAGTGCTCATGGAACATTCTCCAGGATAGATCATATCTTGGATCACAAATCAAGCCTTGGTAAATTTAAGAAAATTGAAATCGTATCAAGTATCTTTTCCGACCACAACACTATGAGACTAGGTATCAATAACAGGAAAAAAAAATCTGTAAACACTACAAACACATGGAGGCTAAACAATACACTACTTAATAACCAAGAGATCAGTGAAGAAATCAAAGAGGAAATCAAAAAATACCAAGAAACAAAAGACAATGAAAACATGACAAC
This sequence comes from Balaenoptera physalus, assembly GCF_965194825.1. Taxonomy (NCBI): domain Eukaryota; kingdom Metazoa; phylum Chordata; class Mammalia; order Artiodactyla; family Balaenopteridae; genus Balaenoptera; species Balaenoptera physalus. The sequence continues at coordinate 33,421,819 of NC_138890.1, forward strand.
CCAAAACCTACGGGATGCAGCAAAAGCAGCTCTAAGAGGGAAGTTTATAGCAATACAATCCTACCTCAAGAAACAAGAAACATCTCAAATAAACAACCTAACCTTACACCTGAAGCAATTAGAGAAAGAAGAACAAAACAACCCCAAAGTTAGCAGCAGGAAAGAAATCATAAAGATCAGATCAGAAATCAATGAAAAAGAAATGAAGGAAACAAAAGCAAGGATCAATAAAACTAAAAGCTGATTCTTTGAGAAGATAAACAAAATTGATAAACCATTAGCCAGACTCATCAAGAAAAAAAGGGAGAAGACGCAAATCAATTGAATTAGAAATAAAAAAGAAGTAATAACTGACACTGCAGAAATACAAAGGATCATGAGAGATTACTATAATCAAGTATATGCCAATAAAATGGACCACTTGGAAGAAACGGACCAATTCTTAGAAAAGCACAACCTTCCGAGACTGAACCAGGAAGAAATAGAAAATATGAACAGACCAATCACAAGCACTGAAATTGAGACTGTGATTAAAAATCTTCCAACAAACAAAAGCCCAGGACCAGACGGCTTCACAGGTGAATTCTATCAAACATTTAGAGAAGAGCTAACACCTATCCTTCTCAAACTCTTCCAAAATATAGCAGAGGGAGGAACACTCCCAAACTCATTCCACGAGGCCACCGTCACCGATACCAAAACCAGACAAACATGCCACAAAGAAAGAAAACTACAGGCCAATATCACTGATGAACATAGACGCCAAAATCCTCCACAAAATACTAGCAGACAGAATCCAACAGCACATTAAAAGGATCTTACACCATGATCAAGTGGGCTTTATCCCAGGAATGCAAGGATACCTCAATATACTCAAATCAATCAATGTGATACACCATATTAACAAATTGAAGGAGAAAAACCATACGATCATCTCAATAGATGCAGAAAAAGCTTTTGACAAATTTCAACACCCATTTATGAAAAAAATCCTCCACAAAGTAGGCATAGAGGGAACTTACCTCAACATAATAAAGGCCATATATGACAAACCCACAGCCAACATCATTCTCAATGGTGAAAAACTGAAACCATTTCCTCTAAGATCAGGAACAAGACAAGGTTGCCCACTCTCACCACTATTACTCAACATAGTTTTGGAAGTTTTAGCCACAGCAGTCAGAGAAGAAATAGAAATAAAAGGAATCCAAATTGGAAAAGAAGAAGTAAAACTGTCACTGTTTGCAGATGACATGATACTATACAAAGAGAATCCTAAAGACGTTACCAGAAAACTACTAGAGCTAATCAATGAATTTGGTAAAGTAGCAGGATACAAAATTAATGCACAGAAATCTCTTGCATTCCTATACACTAATGATGAAAAATCTGAAAGAGAAATTAAGGAAACACTCCCATTTACCATTGTAACAAAAAGAATAAAATACCTAAGAGTAAACCTACCTAAGGAGACAAAAGACCTGTATGCAGAAAACTATAAGACACTGATGAAAGAAATTAAAGATGATACAAACAGATGGAGAGATACACCAAGTTCTTGGATTGGAAGACTCAACATTATGAAAATGACTATACTACCCAAAGCAAGCTACAGATTCAATGCAATCCCTATCAAACTACCAATGGCATTTTTCACAGAACTAGAACAAAAAATTTCACAATGTGTATGGAAACACAGAAGACCCCGAACAGCCAAAGCAATCTTGAGAAAGAAAAACGGAGCTGGAAGAATCAGGCTCCTGAACTTCAGACTATACTACAAAACTACAGTAATCAAGACAGTATGGTACTGTTACAAAAACAGAAATTTACATCAATGGAACAGGAGAGAAAGCCCAGAGATAAACCCACACACATATGGTCACCTTATTTTTGATGAGGTAAGAATATACAATGGAGAAAAGACAGCCTCTTCAGTTAAGTGGTGCTGGGAAAACTGAACAGCTACATGTAAAGGAATGAAATTAGAACACTCCCTAACACCATTCACAAAAATAAACTCAAAATGGATTAAAGACCTAAATGTATGGCCAGACACTATAAAACTCTTAGAGGAAAACATAGGCAGAACACTCTATGACATAAATCACAACAATATCCTTTTTGACCCACCTCTTAGAGAAATGGAAATAAAAACAAAAATAAACAAATGGGACCTAATGAAACTTAAAAGCTTTTGGACAGCAAAGGAAGCCATAAACAAGACAAAAAGACAACTCTCAGAATGGGAGAAAATATTTGCAAATGAAGCGACTGACAAAGGATTAATCTCCAAAATTTCCAAGCAGCTCATGCAGCTCAATATCAAAAAAACAAACAACCCAATCCAAAAATGGGCAGACTAAATAGACATTTCTCGAAAGAAGATATACAGATTGCCAACAAACACATGAAAGAATGCTCAACATCACTTACCATTAGAAAAATGCAAATCAAAACTACAATGAGGTATCACCTCACACCAGTCAGAATGGCCATCATCAAAAAATCTACAAACAATAAATGCTGGAGAGGGTGTGGAGAAAAGGGAACCCTCTTGCACTGTTGGTGGGAATGAAAATTGATACAGCCACTACGGAGAACAGTATGGAGGTTCCTCAAAAAACTAAAAATAGAACTACCATACAACCCAGCAATCCCACTACTGTGCATAGACCCTGGGAAAACCATAATTCAAAAAGAGACATGTACCACACTGTTCTCTGCAGCACTATTTACAATAGTTAGGACATGGAAGCAACCTAAGTGTCCACTGACAGATGAATGGATAAAGAAGATGTGGCACATATATACAATGGAATATTACTCAGCCATGAAAAGAAACAAAATTGAGTTATTTGTAGTGAGGTGGATGGACCTAGAATCTGTCATACAGAGTGAAGTAAGTCAGAAAGAAAAAACAAATACCGTATCCTAACACATATATATATAGAATCTAAAAAAAAACAAGAAAATGGTTATGAAGAACCTAAGGGCAGGACAGGAGTAAAGACGCAGATGTAGAGAATGGACTTGAGGACATGGGGTGGGGGAAGGGTAAGCTGGGACGAAGTGAGAGAGTGGCATGGACATATATACACTACCAAATGTAAAATAGATAGCTAGTGGGAAGCAGCCTCGTAGCACAGGGAGATCAGCTCGGTGCTTTGTGACCACCTAGAGGGGTGGTATAGGGAGGGTGGGAGGGAGATGCAAGAGGGAGGAGATAGGGGAATATACGTATATGTATAGCTGATTCACTTTGTTATAAAGCAGAAACTAACACACCAACATAAAGCAATTATACTCCAGTAAAGATGTTAAAAAAAATAATAAAATAAAATAAAATAAAAATAGGCCAAGAATTTGAATAAACATTTCTTTAAAAAAGACATACAAATGGCCAGTAAGCACATGAAAAAATATTCAACATTATTATTCATCTGTGAAATTTTTTGAGTTGTAAGAGTTCTCCATAAACTCTGGATAGATTTCAATTCAACCTGAAAAATACATTTTAAGTCACAAATACTAAGTAGTGTTTTAAGTGCATACCACAGAAAGGCAGTAATTCTTAATCTTAGTTGTGCATATGAACTATGCAGGGAGGTTGGGAAAAATATTTATCTTTAAATTTTAATAACAGGCATCAGAGTATAGAATAGGAAAGGTAACAAGAAAAAAAAGGAAAGTCATTTTTCCTTATTTACCATGCATACAATAAAGATCACTTTGTCCAATGCTGTTGATAAAATATATCAGAATATGTTTTATTTAAAATATTGTTCTATGTCCTCAAGTCCTTTAAATCAATTAAAATGATACCTAAAGTATCATACATTAAATGATTCAAGTATTCATTGAGCAACTAATCTAAAACTCTGTTTGATTCTATCAGTGAATAAGATACTTAGAGAAAAAGTATCTTAATTATTTTTAATTATTTATGACTTCACAAATTAAACTATTTTTAAATTACTATTTGGTCTTATATGGATAAAATATAAACAATTCAATTAAACAAATTTATTGTTTTTCAATTAAATTTAGAGGTTTCTATGTTCAAAACACTGTATCTACTTTTCTAATGAAAAACGGCTACATAAATTGAAATTCAATTTAATTATAAAAAGGTAAATTGTGAATTCATCATACCAGTATCTGTTTTTAATATGGTCCCAAACTATTTTACACACACACACACACACACACACAGACACACACACACACACGATATTCAAAACTAGATGTGGAATCATGCCATCCTAATTGTTTACCATCAGATATTAACTGAGATGGGAGCAGTATTATAGGAAAGTGATAGTACTGAAGAAGAATTTTTATCCCTATTTCTACATATTTTTCAGCTTGAATTTTTGCAACAAGCATGATCGATTGATTGATTTAAAAGTGTGATTTAAAAACCAGAGTATGGCTTTCTTTTTTCTGTAATGAAGAATCATGGGGCATTTGTGGGGTGACATGCATCATAAGTATAGCTGTGCTCTATTTTATTCCTGGTGAGTTACATAGGATAAATTGGTTGGCATGCAGGGAAAGAAGAAAAAAGAACTGAAAAAAAGCGATCCAAGCTAATTGTCTTGATTCAGAGACCAACAGAGAGATTGGAATGAGCTGGCTGCATATATGCCATATTTGGATTTTAATTCATCATTGTTTACTAAATGGATGTGTAAGATGAGGAGAAAGTAGATTTGAATACATGGCTTTTAAATGTGAATAATCAGGAAAATGATGCTAACATTAGCTTAAAAACAAAGGAAGAATAAAAAATGAGAAATCCAGGTTTTTAAGATTGTGTATGTGTATGCAATAAGTGGGAGGAAGAAGAGAAAGAGGCAGGACATTTTTAATTGGTTTGTAAGATTTCAAAAGAAAGAAAAGAAGAAAAGGAAGAGTTGAACTTTTGGGATGATGAGTGCCTACATATCATTTGTTAACCTGAGTTCTCTGTGGTAAATTTAGAATTAAGGTATAAAGAATTCACATGTAAACAGGTATATAGTCTGTGGTAACTCTTGATTTTACTGTATACCTGCATTTATATATTTCTTTTGCACATTGAGTTATAATGGAAAATGAAAGAATTTCACATTAATTTACACATATAGTCTCACGTGCTCACATAGCTCTATGTAGAAGAAACAGTTTGTAATAAAATTGACATCTCTAATGTCATGAAGTGTTTTCTCCTTCCAACTGAATTTATATGCATAGAGTTGATATTTCAGATGTTATTTTTGTGGTGAGATAGTCTTTTGGGACTTCAACTACTGGGGATAAAAGGAGTGTGATGTTGATAGAATTCAAAATGCTGTTTGAAGAGGCATGCAAAAGTGGATCTCTCTTATTACCGTCAGAAAAATTGTGGAAAATAGCAATCTTATGTCAATTATATTAAATATACTTATTTCTATATTTTCAGCACAGGGCTTTGAAATTTTAACAAGATTTATATGTAAATGATAAGTTATCATGATATGATTTTAATAGCACCAACACATCAGAAAAAGATAATTACCATCTTACACTTTCAACCATCCTTGGAAAATTTAAAATATGCAGTAGGGCTTAGGCATTTGGTAGTTGTCTAATATAGGACATGTTTAAATATAAATGCTTTCTAAATACAAATCATTGACAATTAAATATGCAATGATTCATAAACAAGTGTTCTGGTCTCCAAAACTCTGCTATACATGTGTGTATCAACATCTATCTTCAGCCATAAAAACATAGGAATTGATTTAAATATATTTAGCAAACGGCAACAATGCATTAAGCTAAACTTAATAATAAATATGCATATCACACAGCACCCAAGGGTTAAAAAGAGTGTCTATACATAATTTAACACAAATTTGCTACCCTCTTGGCAGTGTATCTACAGTAATCTTCAGTCTCATGCTCATCTACATAGTAATGACATACACCTATTTAAGTCCTGTTCATCTTATTACTGGCTAATGAAGAAATGGCCAATATCTGTCAGCCAAAGTCAACAAAATGTTAGGAAAACATTAACTAAGACACAATTGTAAAACATTTCCTGGGGATCTAGGCACACAATTCTGTTCTTTGCCTTGGTAAAAGGCTACGTTCATTCAACAGATGCTTAATGGGTCCTCACTCCAAGTAGATACTGACCTATACACTGGAATACTGAGAGAGGACAAGAAAGGTTACTGCTCTGCACAAACTTTGCTCTAATAGGTTCAGACATACAATAAATCAGAAAAAAAACTGACAAGATCCTTCAATCTAAACATTTAAGTACTATGAAGAAAACGACTGTGTGTATGTGCCCACACATGCAGTATGTGGAACAGAAGGAAAATTTTGAGCTTTCAACTAATGACAAGAAGTAGGCAGCCATGTAAAAACAGGGTGGGGGGAGCAATGTCCATAGAGGGCATAGCATATGTAATGCCTTGAGATTCAAAAGAGCTTGGCATGGTTGAAGGAGAAATAGGACAATGTTCATGCAACACGGTAAAAGAGAGGAAGAGTGGGAAGCGGTGAGATAGGAGGGGTAAGTATGTCTCAACTTTAGTATTTCCAGATTTATTTTTCTAACTTAATCTTTTACTCCACTATAGTCTATAATTGATTAGATTGCCTTAACTCTATCATGAACTTTATTCTAAGAACCTGCCCAAATGGAACTTCTTGTTACACAGAGTTCTGTTATATTTGTTGTTACTTAAAATTTTTGATTGAATTTCGTATTCTAGATTTTCTGCTAAGAATATCTGGAGTGAGAGATATTATGCTTTCTCCTTTTCCAGCTCACTTTTCTCTCTCTCACTGGATGATGCAGCATGTTCACTTCCAGAATGGAAATATGGAAAAGCCCAGGTTGGAATTTTATTCTAAAATTTTAAGCTTAAAAAAAAGTAAAAGAGGTTGTGGAGTCAACTGATGAAGCTCATAGTAGACTTGAGAGCTGTACAGATAGCAGCCTGGTCTAGGTATTGCCCCCGATTATGTGAGATAAGTATCTGTAACAATCAGTGAAGCAAAGCAAAACCTCAACAGTTAAAGCATTCTGAGACACGTTCAAAGAAAATCAGTCTTCCTTTTCTCACACACTTTACCTCCTTCTTCTCCCTTACACACACACTTCCCAACTTACTTGCAAGATTATATTTGAGTCAATGTTACTCACACTTTCAAAATCACTAAAGGCTCTTTCTTCAATTGCTGTTGGACACATGAAAGGTAACAAGTCCTAAAAGTTAACTCAGTACAAACGAATCATTGCCTAAACACTTCCACTTCATGTTCCCCTACTGCGACATTCTCACCTTGAATGTACTCCTGATATGGTGAGATTTCTGATATGGGATAAAACAACACAACTGATATTATGATTCATGATCTATTTCATGCTATTCAGGGGTACTGGGTACCAAGGGGCAGAGAGAGAGTTTAGAGATAAAATTTTATATGTACCGATGTTGATTTAAAGTCTATACTTTCCAACCTATCAAAACTCTTTTCTGGTGTATACAACAAAAGTAATGTAATAATCCATTTCATGTTTAAATGAAGTTATGTACACATACATTTATACAAATGAAAATTAAAACAATGCAAGATATGCAACTATGACAACATTTCATTAATAGCTTTAATGAATGGTATCAATTATAAAAGATAGTAGTTTTGTTTACGCATTTTAAAAGGAAAGGCTATTGATAAAGTGTGAAGGAAAGAGGTAGGGATTTCAAATGAAGGAAATGAAAACATGAAGATGAGAAATTAAATAATTGGTAGAAGACAGACAAACTATTTGACTGAAGCAGTAGCTTTATACAAATTGATGGCAGTTGTTCTTGCAAAATATGAGGGCTTTTCCTCAGTGTACCTTCTTTAGAACAGAGTCTTCTTGAAGCTCTCCTTTCTTTGCCTCAGGGACTGTGCACTTTCCAGGCCTCTTTTCTAAACACTCACCTCATCTCTCATGCTCCCTATCCTCCCCTACCCCCCCACATTTCTATTTCCTTTTACTGCATTTTTTAAAATCCAATGACTTCCAGAAGTCTTCAACAATCACTCCTTGGCCATCTTCCCTTTTTACATCAAAACTTTTTTTGCAGTGATTGGCTAGTGAGTCAGATTCTTCAACTCTCACCTTTGAAATTTCAATGTAGGAAAACTCTGCCATCTACAATAACTGACAGATCATCTCTGTTTCAATTCACTTATTCAAATGTTAACAGAGTTCATAATCCATGTCAAGTACAATTAACTAAAACTGGTACCTATTCCCAACTTCCCTCTTTACATTTTCTTAATCAACCAAGCTTAAGAATGAGACATCATTTCTTACTCTCTTCCTCATCACAACTAGTATTTAACATTTATGAATTTTACTTTGCAACATTACACACAATTTCCAGTTCTAATATGACCTCGATCCAGGTATATATCATCTCATTCTAGATTATTATACTCGTCTACGAAGTAGATTTTCTGATTCACCCACCTCTCTATTCTGGTCTACCAATTGATAATCTTCTATAAATCCTCATTCTCCTCTCATCATGAACGAACAGAGCTTCAAAGCATTCTCCAGTGCCAGGCCACACAAACTTGAGGGTCAGAGACAATTGCAGGCGTCAGGACTGAGCATCAGGAGGAGGGTAAAATACTCTGAGTCTGAGTGCATTGTGTTAGCTTCAAACTGAGAGTTGAAGCAAGATTCCAATTTTGAATATGTGAGTGCATTTGATATTTAAATATCCAAGAGTGTTATGGGGCATAGGCAAGACTAACAATTAATTCTAGAGACAGTAATATATTCTTCTCACTGTTCTCTCCCTCTCCCGTGCACAGGTGTGTATGCACACAATTCCCATTTCTGATATGGTTGAATCTTCCAAAACATAGCTTCCATTTATGTCTTTATTATGTGCATATATTCAATGTATAGGAAAAGGGACACAACTGTTCTTTTCATTCACAATAGTATGATTACTAGCATTTTCATAAATGAATTGGAAACAGAGGCATAAAGCCAAAGAGAGGTAAAAATATTAAATATCTCAAAGTAGGGTCAGTATTAGGGTAGAACTAGAACATAAGTCACAGGGAAATAACAAAAGGTATATGGCAATGCATTTAAAAAAATAGGGTAGCCCCAAATTAAAAAGGCCTCTCTCACATGAGTAGGAATTCCCAAACTCTGTAAGATTTCAAGATGAATTTATATTGAGGGTTAACATACTGTATTCCGGGTGGCCTTCTGGAGTCACCAAGCAGGGCTAGGGTTGAGGCCAGAGGGGAAAGGGTGAGAAAGAACTCCAAGCTCCCCACACTATTTTCAAAATTCCTGTAATTTTAACTTATTTTACATGTTCCGTTCTTTGTAAAAATTCAAACAAACAAAAATAAACTCATTTCTTTAAAAAGTTTGATAATCAATGATTTCAACTTATAGAAGTGGTTTCTGAATAATGCTGAAAATTGAAGAAGTTTCTAAGATTTAGTTTAAACTCTAGTTCTCCAGGATTTATGTTGGTGTATTCTCATAACTCCAATAAATGTATCCATAAATTCTTTAAGATGTAATGAAATGTCAGAAGATATTTGAAGAAAGCACTTCATTTTTGCCACAAAATTCTTGATGGATGCCTAGTTCTGACCCTTATGTCAAGAATCAGTGAACACGGGCAAATGACCTGAGATGACAGGTATAAAACGATCCCTTTTTAAGACAAAAAAACCTTGAAAAGATTTTCCTATTTACTTCACGACAAGACAAAATACACAACTTATCATGATAAGTTTGACTCAGATGCATCCCTAAGCCTATTTAAGGAAAAACAGAGCATTAAGCCAAGGTTGTCCTCAGTGTTCTCTGCCTGTGCTTCTATACATCTATCCCTTTCTAGGGTGGGTATTCTGGCGAATCAATGTCTTCATGGTTCCTGTCCTTCACACCTGCCACCCCACACCTGACCATCAAAATCTGCATTCGGTCATATTTAACCCAATGTTTACAATTAAAAAAATATAAAATGACCACAGATATGTTAAAGCGCTTTACTTACCAGGCATATCTGCATTTTTAATAACAATTAAACTTTATGCTATAGAAATAAAAAGTCCTGGACTTTTTAAAGTTAAATGAGGCAATTCAAATGCTTCTATAAAGCTGGATATAAGACTATACAGAATGATAAGAATGTGAAAGATCAAAACGTCAGTGCCACTCTTAAGATACCAAATCAAACAAATCACATCTGAAGTTCAGATACACAGCACGGTTATACCCCATAACTGATAAATGTTTCTCTCTGGTCCCCATATATCATGTTTCTTCCAATGAAAACACTTAGTTTATACTGCAAACCCTTCCAAGACATTCCTTAATATAGTCCAAGGAAATAAAAATAACAACAACAATTGGTTTTGAGGAGAATTTTATCAAGAGTTTATCATGTATCAGAACCTGTGTCAGATGCTTTGCATCCAATATCTCACTTAGTCCCAGAAAGCAGCCCATGACACCACACTGTTTCATGTTCCCCATTTCTATGGGCAAGGAAATGAGGCTCAGGGAAATCAGATATTTAGTCTCTGGTCTCAAGCTAGAATATGACAGAAGTAGAATGTATACCTACATCTCTTTGATGCCAAATTATTCAGAAACTTACTCATAAGTCCCATCTTCACTGATGATTTATCTGACCACTTTGAACTGTACACCTTTTCTGAATTCCTGCACTGTGTTCTGTCTCTATCACTTAGTCACTAATCTGAATTTTAACCTCTCTCACACCTGTATCTTGTCTTTCCACATAGCATTTCTTGCTTCTGAAGGATAATGTGCATATACAAACAACAATGTAAAACTTGTTAATGATTTTAAAAATATCACCTATTTTCTCTATTAGGAATAATTTCTGGCTTTTTATCTTAATATGTTGATCATACTTAAAAGGATTTTTATTTAGTTCTATGTTTTGTATGCTAATCATAGTTCAACAACTAGTTATACTGAATTATTAAATTGTCTGAATGTACATACATAAATAGCACTTTAATATAATAATAATTTTCCCATTCTGGAGTTAATTTCATCCACCCATTGGTTGCCTGGATGATACTTAAAGTTCAGACATCAATCTGCTGAGTAATGTTTTTTTCAATATATCTTTCATATTGCCTTTCTTCCGTCTATTCCATCCAGTCTCTTTTCCAGGAATATCAATTATTTATAAATTGGAATTTTATTTCATATCTATTGGCCTCTTCCTCATTTTTTTTATCTTTTTCTTCTCTCAGCAGTTTGAGAAAGATCCACAACTTCATCCTTCATAGACTCTCTGATGAGACTTCTGTAATACAATCTGCCCCCTTTTCCGCCCAATTTTTTCAATATTTGGGTGGAATATTTATTTCCTAACATTCATTTTTTAAATATCCAGCTCCTAAATCGTCTATTTTTTCCAACTCTTTCTTTTGCTTTTTGTAGTTAATATTTATTTTTAAAAATATGTTATGTCCCTTGAATGTTTTATTCTTCATTTATTGTTGAAAAATACATAGGCTTAATGTCATTATTTTCCTTTTTAAAAATGTTTATTTGTGCCACATCTTCTTTATCCATTCATCTGTCGATGGACAATGGAATATTACTCAGCCATAAAAAGGAACAAAATTGAGTTATTTGTAATGAGGTGGACGAACCTAGAGTCTGTCATACAGAGTGAAGTAATTCAGAAAGAGAAAAACGAATACCGTATGCTAACGCACATATATGGAATCTAAAGAAACGGTACTGATGAACCTAGTGGCAGGGAAGGAATAAAGACGCAGACGTAGAAAACGGGCCTGAGGACACAGAGGGGACGGGGAAGCTAGGACGAAGTGAGAGAGTAGCACTGACATATATACACTACCAAATGTAAAATAGATAGCTAGTGGGAAGCAGCCGCATAGCATAGGGAGATCAGCTCGATGCTTTGCGACCACCTAGAGGGGTGGGATAGGGATGGTGGGAGGGAGGCTCAAGGGGGAGGGGATATGGGGATATATGTATACATATAGCTGATTCACTTTGTTTGTTATAAGCAGAAACTAACACATTGTAAAGCAATTATACTCCAAAAAAGATAAAAAATAAATTTAAAAAATAATAATAAAAAATAAAAATATTTATTAATTATGAACATGAAGCCTAGTTTTTCTGTCAAAAGAGGAGAGATGATTCACTGTGCATAGGGACTCCTCCAACAATGTGTTCAGCTGCAGAGCTATTTGATCATTTACATTATCAGTTAGGACCCAAAAGCCAACCAATAGAGACTCTGCAGGATTCTCATCAACGGACAGACGTAAAGAGTAAAGTGTTGTCTCTGGATTTGACAAAACTGCTGGATTATTCTTTCTAGTTTTCTGTTTAACCCGACATCAACTCCAGGTAAATGGGAACTATGTAGGACCCTTGTTCTGGTGATAATGCTCGGTGGATCACAGAAGAAATTAACTACATCAAGGAGATGTTTCCAACCAGTTCTCTGTTTCCAGTGGCCACTGTGCTCTTGGGGCACTCACCCAGAACACTAATCTAAAGCTTAAAGGAATTCCAAGGGGAGGATACACAGCTATCCCAGTTTTCTCTGGCCTCTAGATCTTTCATAACCAGGTTAATGAATATTGATAGGGTTCTGTCAAACCTCTAATGAAAGCTATTCACCACAATCACTTTTGCCAATATTTTGTTTCAGTCTGTCCCTATATGTATTATGCACAACAAACATTTAGTGTATGGAAAGAATCCTCCACACAATTCCACAGCCAATGTAGATTTTCTTCTTTACATTTCTCCGATTGTTTTAGTCAGGATTTAGTAAGATAATGTTAGGTTTTTATTTTACTCATAAAATCCCATGGATATGGATTGAGAGAGCATAGTAAAAGATCTGGTAATCTGGGCAAACAGTTGGCATAACTTTATAAAAGAAGTCTAATACAGAGGAAAAGTGTAATCCAATAGGCACTTCTGGAGCATGGAAAGGGCTGTTTAGAAGAAAGTAACATTTGGAGATTCTACCAAGCAGGACAGCAAACAATTAGCATCAGGAAAGTCTGTAAGCAGATAGCAGGGTTTTCAATGGAAATGAATATAGGAAAAAAGGATTCCAGACTCTGGATTTGGGAGGCCTAGAGACTGGTGAGATCTAGGTAAAGGGGGCTTAAAATTGGGATCTAGTTGCCACTGTTACAGGATTCAGGTCATGACAAGTCAATTTTCCAAAACAGAACTAAAAATGACTTATTATAGAATACTGAACTAAAGTACCTTAATTCTTTACCAGTAGGGTCATGCTGACACTGATCATTTAGGGAGAGAGGATAACTTAGTTTGGGGAGAGAAGTGATACAGAGACAGATGCTGATATTTGCTATAATATTATCATCTATGATTCTAGAGTCCATGTGATAAGAATCACAAACAAATCACTTAACAATAGTATGTTAAAAAGAAACTGAACTTTTCTGGGCTTATCCAATAATTAGTCTCTCATTCTCCAAATGCTATAATGCTTCTCATATATGATTGATATCCTTTAAAAGGTACAGTTCCTCACTGCCCAAAGCTCTGCCGTTTGCTTTTAGCATCTGTATTATACAAGTTAAAATAACCCTTAAATTATATTAAGAAAATGTTCTCTATTACATAAATGGAGTTGGCTACTCAACGTGACTATAAGGGTTTTTTTTCATGTTGTACCGATATATAGATTTTTAATAATATGTTTACAAATGATTACATTTTCTGTATATTTTTATTCACTTAGTAAGTTCTTTTTGTATACTGCTTGAATGTGCAATTCCATATTAGTTATTATATACTGGAGTATAAAATAATTAGAAGTGTGATTTCTAGCCTCAAAATGGTAACAATATTATATCATATACAATATTTGAAGACAAAATTATATATGAAAAACTAATATAGAGTGGCCTGAGAAGACTGGTAGTATAAATATACAAAATTGCTTATACATAAATGACTACACAGAAAAAATAAAATAATCTATCAATAACACTACTCATGGAAAGTTTATAGGATAAAAATTCTTACGGGGCTTCCCTGGTGGCGCAGTGGTTGAGAATCTGCCTGCCAATGCAGGGGACACGGGTTCGAGCCCTGGTCTGGGAAGATCCCACATGCCACGGAGCAACTAAGCCCGTGAGCCACAATTACTGAGCCTGCGCGTCTGGAGCCTGTGCTCCACAACAAGAGAGGCCGCGACAGTGAGAGGCCCGCGCACCGTGATGAAGAGTGGCCCCCCACTTGCCACAACTAGAGGAAGCCCTCCCACAGAAACGAAGACCCAACACAGCTAAAAATAAATAAATAAATTGATTAATTAATTAAAAAAAAAAAAAAAAAAAAAAAAAAAAAAAAAAAAAAAAAAAAAAAAAAAAAAAATTCTTACGGAAATAAAAATATAGCACTGATTACCATAAAGGGAAACTTCCTTAATTGGAAAAAAATAGATGAATGCATGCTCAGTATAATGTTTTAATTAGTAATAATAAGAGTTTATTGACTTTTTAAATAGAAATCTCAAAGAAAGGACAGAAAGAACTATTATGCCAATTTAACATTATTTCATTTTTTCTGTTCCTTAAATATAAGAATCAAACTCATCAAATACAAATTAGATACATAAGTGGAATTAAAATATTTTAGAGCTCACACATGGTAGCAATCTGGACTAGTCCTTAAATTATTAAGGATTATTTATCAGTACATACTAAATGAAGTTAAATAATTTAAATCTCTTTCAATTAACTTTATTTAATATTTTACTGTTCTTCACAAAAAAGACTACTGAATCTCAGTCACTCTGTTTCATAGAGTTGAATGTACACTGCAACAGATGAGAATAATATTCCTAAAACATAGATTTTATCCAGCCATTCCCTAGATTAAAAACATTCAAGGTCGCTTCATTGCCTATTAAGCAAAGTAGAACCCAGAGCTGGGCATTTAATCTTGAAGTTATATGGACCTTAGAGGTCATTCTGTCTGAGAGGCTACCTAATATAAATATCACCTCTACATTTCATTAACACAAAGAATGAAGTCAGGGGAGATAATTCACATATGGGTGGTGGTGATGGCTCTAATCACAAGTCTGGTAACAGGCTATCCGGGATCTGCTCACATACAACTAGCTCTTGGCACTTAAATGATGACACCATACCATAGTAGAATTTGGTGATTCTGGCATTAGACAGAACTCTACTTAAATTCCAAGTCTTAGATAATTATATACTAATAGAGACTGGATATATGCATGCATTCTAAACTCTTCCTCCTGTTGCACACAGCCTGAGTGCCTTTCTCAGGAAGTTACATTGTGGCAATGAGACTGATTTCAAAACAACCTGAATGAGAACGATGTACACTGCTTTTAGCTCCTAAAACTATCCAAATATAATCTTCCATGTTTTTCTCAATTCATTGGCTAAATGCAAGGGTCTTTAGGCTATAGAAGAGTGAAAAGCTACAAGATGAAGACCCTGGGTCTCTAGATTACCATACAGGAGTTAGCTGACAATTAAGAACATCTTTAAATTTTACCTAATTATAAATATATTTATAATCGTATACTGAATGATAAATATAATAACTGCTGTGTTTGCTACGGAAACTAGTGTCATTTTTATTAATGCAGCTGTTAACATGTAAATACTATGTTATCTATATATTGTTATTATAAAATTAAATAAGACATATTTAATTAAGTCTGTGCATTGCCAAAAATCAGCATAATAATACTCAGCTTCATGTTTCATACTCTTCTACTCTTTGCTGCCAGAATTTCCACCTGTTGGCTCAGTTTCAAGAATATGATACAATATAAAGCAAGTTTAATATTCCTCCCATATTAAAACATTTTAAATATTTTAAAAAACATCATGTTATTTTCTTCCCCATTCCACACTGAATACCCTTAAGTTCTCACCCTTTCTTCAGACACTGTCATGATCAGCTTGGCATTCTACCTGAACGTATTCATCCACAAAACAAGGATTTAGTTGTGTCAGTGATGTGCTGTGTGCGAGCACCAAGGATATAGAGATAAATGAAACAGTGTAAATCAAAGTCTAGTACAAGAGACAGGCAATACAAACAGATATGATACTTACACAACATGGGCTATAGTAAACATACATTTCAGTTTTTTAACATTACATCAGAAATAATGTAATTGTCCAGCTATTCTGACCATTGTAGTGTGATCAAGCTATCATTTCCTTTGGGACATTATGTTTACAATGTTCACTCAGTCATTCAATAAATATTCAATGAGCCTCTGCTACGTACCAAGCACTGGGTATTGTTTAGAGTAAATATATATGGATCATGCTTTCATAGGGCTCATTGATTAATGAAGATATTACTGAATAATTAAAACAACCTATGGAATGCCAATAGGTTTTTGACAAATATTTCTATCCCCCACTCTTTTCTTCTCCTTTACTGTATTTCTTTTGGCCTTAAAACAATTCTCTAACATCTTTACAGTTGTATGCACCAACAGCTCACAGCATCTTTGAGATGCAGGTACTCCAGCGCAATTCAAGATTACTGGCATTGCAATTCTTACCTACTTAGCAGAAGTTACCTCATCAAGTGGTTGGCATTATGACAATTAAAATAAAAAAGAAAGATTTAGCTGTAATAGGTTTTTGACAAACAGTTGTCATGATTCGGTGGCAGCAAGGCAAAAGAGAAGTTTTTTTTTTTTTTTAAATGTTTCTGCTTTTGAAGCATGAAAAATATTGATATCATTAATACACACAGTGAACTGGATAAATAATATGCATGTAGGTGGTAATGATGGCTCTGATATTTACAAATGATGGCTTGATTTTGACAACCAAAAAGAAACATTTAGAAAGCAGCTCCAAAAAATGGTTCTGAAGCAAGGAAAATTTGGTTACTGAAGTACTGAAGTGAGTATTATATGAAGAAAGACAACAGAAAAAGGAGACTGATAAGGACAAAAACTTTTCATCCAAATAAGTAAGTGATTAAATTTGGGAGTTGCAAAGAGGATTTCCAAATTTTTGTAATTCTCTAATTTTGGGGGATGCACATAGAAGTCCTGGCTGCAGGTGTGCCTTTATCCAACCAGATCATACACACTGCAAAATTTTACTATGTTGTTGTTAAAATTTACAAATAAAGAAAGTATGTCAGTCAGTGGTCAATTGGGAAAATACTGTAAAGCCATTCTAGGCATTTCACAGAGAAAATGATTTAATATAGAGTATGAAGAACTTACAAGATCATTTAACACATTGCGTGGGTGTAAAGGCCAGGGAAGGTCTTCACTAGCTCTGCAGGCATCAGCCCCTAACGGTCATGGTCACAGCTGTTTATAATAACAAGGTCGTAGTGATCAGCCTTGTGGAAAGCAACACAGGAATTTCTAAAAGTTTAATTTTATAAGTAGCTATTTAGTGAATTGATTGTGAAGGGAGATGTAATAAGAGAAGGAATTTTTAGTGGTTATTAGTTTCATGTGTTACACACACTAAACTGTATGTTCCTTGTGAGAGGAGGCTCCTCCCCTTTTGATCACAAGTTCACCTGAACAAAAAGGAAGATAATAAAAGATGGATGTGAAGGTTTTATTCATGTTATTTATCTTTATGAATGCCATTTTCCTTCTCTGCAGAAATTTCTTAATAAAAGTATTTAATAAATGGAAATAAATATTTAATAAATAAAATTTAAGATAGTTAATAAAAATGGATTTTGTTTTAGTACCGTTTTTATATATAGTGTATCATGTTTTATTATAAATTATTTGAAAACCTCATAAAATTATATTGATTCACCAAACAACCTGAATCAGAAAACCCAATTAAAATTCAATTTGAAATTTAGGAGCAATGTCTATTAGGGGATCTGTTAAATAAATTACATGCAATACCATTCAGTAATTAAAATAAGTAATGTTAATAGCAATGAGAAACTTTTACTGAGTGTTTCCTTTGTAGAACACAGTTTGCTAAGTGCTTTATTTGCATTAACTCAGTAAATATTGGTAATACTTATTATTAATAATATTAATATTTATTATATTTATTATTTGAATGTATAATAAAATAGAATCTATTAAAATAAAGATACTTGCATGTAAAAAGTAACAGCAAGTTAGCTTTTGATTAAAAATTAGATAACATTAAATATTTTGTAACAATTTACTTTTTTTAAGTCTTTATTGAATTTGTTACAATATTGTTTCTGTTTTATGTTTTGGGTTTTTGCCCGGGAGGCATGTGGGATCATAGCTCCTTGACCCACACCCTCTGCATTGGAAGGCAAAGCCTTAACCACTGGACTGCCAAGGAAGTCCCCTTTTGTAACAGTTTATTTGAATCATGGGACATCCTCATTCCATGCAAGTGGACTCTGTGTTGTTTTGAATTGTATACAGAATGTATGTATTAAGACCATTTTGTTGATTATTTTACTGTATACTCTGAATAATCAATTATATATTCCTTAGAACAAAATTATTATTTATAATTAACTCACAATATACATTAAATATATTTCAGAAAAACTAAAGTTGAAAAAAAAAAGATTCATAATTGTCATATTCCTCAGTTTTCCCAAATTACAAATGCTTAAATAGTTCTAGTATACTTAGGATCCACAAGATCAAATATTGATTCCTATTACAAACAGAAACCATTTCAAATTGCAATTATAATCACAAAATGAAAATTTTGGAATTTGATTCTACATAGATTTCTATAGAGAATGGTATGACATCAACTGCATTAGAAGGTAGCTTATGTTTAAGGCCACCTTATATCTTTCCATATTATCCTTCTTTTTCATCCATAATTACTTCAATGATATGTCCCTTTGCCATACCTAAGTGTTCCGAAGGGACTTATTGTAATGGTCCTCACCTGCAACCCTGAACACATCTAACATCTTACATTGACTGTAAATAGCCAAACCACCTTTGTAGGTTCAGAGACAACAAATCAATGCATGATAAATAACACCATTCCACTTTTGACAAAAAAATGGGAGGTTAATGGGTTTCCCATTATTACTGGAAAGAAAATAAGAAAATTTTCTGCCTTTGAGAATAGATGTGGGTTTGTCTTCTTGACAAAATGTAAGTTTGTCTACAGAAGGCATCAAATGCATTCTCAATATAATCTAATCTGGCCTTTTAAAAAATGAAGGTAAGAAAAAGACTTTATATGTATTCCCTATAATAAGTATTTAAACCACTCAATGTATCTTAAAAAAATTATTTAAGTATATTGTGTATAAAAAGAAACTCTACTCCTATTTTGTGATGCTTGCAAGGCAGACAGATATGCATATGAATAATAAATATATCACAGGGTATTAGGCATTTGTAATAGTACAAAAACAAACACAGAAAAAAAAAAATACGATGGTGTCTCCATGGTGGTAGTAGATGGTGGGTACGGGATGCTGGGAAGAGTAAATGAGGGGAAAAAGGAAAAAACATTATGGATGAAATGGCATTTAAACTGGGTCTTGATAAATGAGCAGAATAGTAAATATGTGGACCACAAAAGCAACCCATGTTGACTGAATATCACAGGCAAGGCCTGAATACTCTCATTAAATAATTTAATTAGAAACCAGAGATTGAAGTGAATATGTTGGGTCTAGCTATGGACAACCTTGAGTGCCAGGATAAGGCATTCATCATTGATTTGGTAACTAAGAAAGAGAAACTGAAGGATCTTGAGCAGGAAACCTGAGAAGATAGGAAGTCTACTCGGATTTGTAGGAATGATGTTAAAAGACTATTTTGATCATCTAGGGAAGAAGAAATGAAACTCTAAACTGAGGGGAACTAGTTATAACAGATGCCAGATAACTATTAGTATAACTAACACTTAGCTAATTTCCCCAGAGAAATACAATCAGAAAATAAATGTGCTAAAGAAAATCATATATTATAGGGGAGGCCAGCTGAAGAAACTACATGCATGAATGTGTTCGTGTAATTTCTTTTCTTTTGCTTTCGATGCTACTTTTTTAAAGTATGATAATTACCAATTTCTGTGTACCATAAAATTATAAAAAGACAAAGGCAATTTTGGCTTAACTACAAATTAACAAACACAAATTCATCATGGGTGTTTGTGTGTGATAACCTCCCCTACTAATATCTCAAAAAGACCACCTACTCTCTCAAGAATAGTATCTGTAGAAGACAAGGAGGAAACAAGTTCTCCTCAAGAATGCTTTTTCTTTCTCCTACAGCAACATTAATTACATTGTCGGCTTGAGTCGAAAGAATGAGATAGGCAGAGGCAATCTGATTCTCATCCTGTTTAAACTTGTCAGTTCCAAAATGAAGTCAAGAGTTAGAGATAAATGGGAAGTCCAACTCCTGAATAGTTTTTTTAAAAAAAGGTTACTCTCCAGAACTCACTTGTCTCTTTTTAAAAGTATTACTAATTCAGCCTCTCACATGATACCTACAGGCTGCGAGCGATGTTTTTCATCAGGAGACACTCCCACCTTCAGCACTGCTATGCATCATCTGTTATGCCTTTGACCCTGTGCTGAAAGAAAATGTATCTCTCAAGTGCTTAGGAGCTGCCAAGACTTACACACAAATTTTTAAGCTGAACTTTTGCTTCCTAGCTCTGCTGTTCTTACTTCCTAGCTCTGCTGTTTCGTGTGGCTTGCCAGACAACCCCAAGGATAAGCTAATTTCAACAAGCATCTATTTGTTAGAGCTGTGACTCACAGAATGGTCTTGATATTTCATATATATATATATATATATATATATATATATATATATATATATATATATATATATATATATTTACACACATACACACACACACACACACACACATATCTCCATAGGAGAGAAGGGAGGAAAGGGGGGGGAAACCTGAGGAAAGAACAAAAGTATATGAAGTGTGAATATCTAGATCACCCAGTGAAGGGAGCGTTAAGAAGTATGACACATGGATGTGAAATGGAGAGGCTGAGAGGAAAACAGGTATGTGATTTGCACCAGAGATCAAAACACTCTAAACATGCCATGTAGTAAAGGGAGTTTAAATACAGATCATGTCCAGTCAAGAGATTTTTTTTTCCCTCTCCTTTGAGTTGTGAATTCATGACTTTCTTTTCCCCAAATAAAGACTTTTATTTAATCAGATTAGATAAAATGAGTGGAATGAAAAGGGCTTTTTTATTACTCATTTCTCTAACAGAATTTTTTATCTCAAAGAAAGTAAATAGATTCAAATAATCACTTATTAAAATTAGCTGGGACAAAGTTTTAAAAAACCCAAAACATGAATGATTTTATTAAGATTAATATGTTTCACCAAATACCACCCTCTTCACACCTACACTGCTCTGATGGCTCACATGAATTTTTTGGATATGTTTTTAGAGTACGTTCTTAAAAATATTAGTTTAAATGTCAATTTTTTTAACAGAAGCTTAGATACACTATTGAGTATTGACTTTATGGAACTAAATCCATTCACCAATGTTCTGCCTACAGATTTTCTGTGACACTCCAGTGAGACCCAAAAGTGCAACCGCTTCCTAAATTCAGGTTAGGGTACATGGGCTGGGAGATAACAGTTTCCCCATTATCTTCTTCATAACCTGAGTCTTAAAGGTCAGTTAATGATGACAAACAGAAAAAGAAAAAATAAAAAGGCAGTAGGAACAAAACAAAAAAGTTTTATTGTCAATTTTTTAAAAAAAATAACTGGTCCTGATAAGTAACTAACAATCCTGATTTTAAAAAGGAAACTGCATTTACCAATTTTTCTAATCTCTTTAAAGTTTTTCAATAGTTCTAAATTAAATCCCTTTCACCCTTATCTCTTTATCCATCAGAAAATCCAAAGGGTATTTGAATTCAGACATCTATTGCACCAAAGATCTTTCATTACAAAGCACAAACAAGCACTTTTATTGAACAAGAACCCAATTACTTAACCTGGCTTCAGGTTTCATTCTACCCTGAGGCATCTACCCTGACAGAAGCCTACTAATCTCTTCTGATGGACTTTGCTACATATCAGTTCTGATACACAGAGATGATTCCTAAGCTTCTTGTAGAGAACCACTGATTAAATAAACTGAGATGCCCATCTCAGCTTCCTTGGACCCATGAATAACAATGAGAAAGAGTGCAGGCAAATATGGACCCTTTCCTCCTCTGTGTATGGCACAGGCAGAGACAAAAGCAAAAAAAGAGGAGTATTTTCTCTGAGAAAATAACCAGCATTTACCAAACTCTTGTACTGGCATTGCCTAAGGTTCTCTCTAGTTTGTTTCTACTCTTTAAATTACTGTCATACTCCCCACATTTTGCTAGAAGAGATGAAAATCAATTCCTTAAAGCTCTTGTACCTTTGCTGCTGCCATTCTTTTTTTTTTTTCAAACTTATAGACAATGTTAATAACTTGACCTTTATGTCAGTAATCCTCAACACTGAATGCGCATTAGAATAACCCAGGAACTTTAAAGAAGCCCGACACCCATTTCTAGTGGTTCGGACCTAATTCTTCAGGGCTGGGACCTGAGCATTATTATTTTTTAAAAGCTCTCCAAATGACTGTAATACACAGCTAAGGTTGAGAAGCACTGCTTGGTGTAAATAGCAACAAACATATTTGTTAATTATCATGTTAGAATTATGAAGAGGTCTTAGGAATCACTTAGTCTAGCTTCACTTCCAATGCAGCAATATCCTAAAGAAAAGGCTCTGAAAAGTGTCATTGATGAACACATTGTTACCTCACAAGAAAGTCCATTTCTTTGGTTTCCTTTTAACATTAAATTTTTAGAAAAAGTCCCCAAGATACTTCAAAGTATCCATGCACAAGACTGCTCATGACAACACTGTATACATTATCAAATAAACTCAGTAATTTAATATCCACCAATAAGGAACCAATTGGAGAGTATATATGTATATCAAAGAGAGAGGGTTCAGAACAGGGAATAGGGAGAATACCCTCAGTGTAAAATATTTTAAGGATGTACCTATCATATATGTACACTTATATGCAGAACACCTTCCTGAAGGATACTGTAAATAGTGGTTTCCAGAAAGAGGAGACTAGGCTTTTTAGTTTATACCTTTTTAATTATTTCTATTTTCTAATCATTTGTATGAACTATTTTCTTGTATTTCAATTAGCAGAGGTTATTTAGATACTGGGATAAAAGACCACTTGTGTTTCTTTTTCTAAAGTTTTCAGTATCCTTCCAGTACTTATATGAAATCTGCTACCCACGCTTTTCCTTGAGCTACTATTTGAAGCTACATAGAATGAAGTTACAAGTCTTCTACATGATAGCCCTTTAGCTGTTTGAAAGAACACAATAATGTTTTCCCTTGGTGGAAACTCATTTTTTTCTATTCTTCTTCATATTCCTTCAAAGACTGTGTATTATGGGCTTAGTATTAATGTGTGAGAATTAAAGAATATGGAAATAATTTCACAAATAACTGCCATTAAAAGCTTATATTCAATCAAGGAGATAAAAATAACATAAAAATAAAAGATAAAATATAGTAATTTTGTTACAAGTTTATTTATAACCAGAGGAAATGAGTGCACGTAGGGGAGTCTATTTTTTCAAGACGGTGGGCAGTAAGTAGGAGAGTGAAGTTGGTAAATAGGAATGGAACACTTGTATGAAAATTTATTTTTCAACGTAACAAAGCATTTTTATGTGTTATTTTACTGCAGTCTTATAAAAGTACCAGATATTATTATCACCATTTTATAGCTGCGGAAATGGAAGCTCATATTATAATGGCTGTAAGATCTTTTTTTTCCTCTGTGCTCTGATTCATCAATGTTGCTCGGCAAGAGTCAAGAATTAAAGACATTTCCTAAATGCGCTCTGCTCAGTACAGAGGCAAGTGGCACTTCAGGGTCCACTGATGTTGACACTAACACCTCTGATAATTTGCTTTGTACAGTAGAAAGAGTGGGGGGAAATGGTCAAAGCAGGAGTGGAGTATGTGGAGGAAAGAGCCCCTAAGTCTGCCTGGAAGGGGCAATGACAGCTTCAGAGAGGAAGAGTGTTGGCTTGAGCTGAGACCTGAAGGGCAAAGAAGAGTTTTCCAGGGGCACAAACAGTGAGGGCTTCATTTTAGGCAGAGGCAACAGCACAACCAGAAACCCTGCATGTTAAGGCACTATGGGTGCTTTCATATTGTTTAGAGTTGCAAGGACAGGAACAGAGAGACAAATGGGAGTGAGATTAGAAAGGGAGACAGAAGACCAACCATTAGTATCTTGGAAATTTGAATTTGACTCTATTGGCACTGGAAGTAAACAAAATAGTAACTCACTTTATGTCCTAGAAAATACTTGTGTATTTGTTAGAAGCTGAAAAGGAATGAAGCCATGCATAATAGGGACACTCTCGGCTGAAATAAAACGTCCACATAAATATGGGCAGCTTTTAAGTTGAAATGACCATTTATTACTTTTGTAATTTTTACTCCCTATTGGGAACACTGTCATACACTTTTGTGAGAAATGTCTGTCTTTTCCATTAAGTTATGAATGGTATAGAAGAGTCAACAGGTGCCTAATATGACAGCTTATGGTTAGGATCAATTTCAAATTTGTTTTGGCACAATACTTCCATCAGAACATTCTAAGTCAGTTAGTAAAAAACATGGAATACTTCCATTAGAGGTCATTTATTGTAGGCTATTTACTACGATTTCTTTGCTTTCATTTCTTGTCAAATGAAAGGCCATATCTCAGCTTCTCCTGAACAATTTTGAGCTTTAGCTTCTATAGTACAGTTGTCTACTGCATATTCTAAAATTGGGATCCCCATTGGGAACTACAGGAATCCATGGTAAGGAAAGAAAATACACAGCAATATGTATGAGAAGAGAATTTTTTTTTTCCTCTTAGTTTTAATATTCTTTAAGATAGCATGCCGGCTTCCTCTGATGTGGGAACATTCTTCAAAAGACACTAAATTTAAGGTTTTAAACAATATTCTGTTCTCTGAAATGCTTATACAACATTCATTTTTGAGATTTAAAAAGTATGGGTTAATAGGTAGTTTCAGACAATAACAGAACAAAGCCATTATATTTGGAGTATGAGACCAAAATATTTTTGTGAGATCCAGTGTTCAGGATTACACTGGTTACTTTTATTTGATAGAAGTATAATTTATGGCATCAGTATGTAGATTAATTATGACTGTTTCATGTTTTATTGTCAAATTTCCTTGGCTAATAAAGCCATAGATAATGAAGCTGGCAGATGAGATCATTTTCTGGAGTTTTCAAGGTCAATATGTCAATTAAGATTGTGGGCTAATTCATTAGTACTAGAAAAAAAATGAACATGTTGAGCTACAGGAGATTGCAAGCCTGGGATATCAAACAACTGTATTGACTTATGACAGCCTCAAGTTCTCTATTTTGTGAAGTGATTTAGAGGGGCAAATTACTTTTTCACTAATTTGACAAAGATGAAACTTTCTAAAACTGCATAATATAATATAGGTTCAAATACTGCTGCATCATATAAATCAGTGAACCATGATATATATATTGAGTCAAATTCTCCAAGGACATAAATTTTCTGTTTCATTTGGCAGCAGCATAAATTTGTTTAATGCATTCATTCATTGGACAAGGATTTACAATTTACTGACTACGTAATCTGCACAAGATTCTGTGTTCAGCCACCTGGGAGGCAAAACAAAAACAGGCAGCCATGGTCTTCACTCTCACATAACTTACAGAGACAGATATTAAACACTTAAGTACATAATTAGTGTTAGTTATAGTTGGCATAAGTACCACAAAGGGAAAGCTTGTATGGTGTGATAGGATACAGTTGTTATTATATAGTACCTTAAAAATGTGTGGTCTGAACATATTCATAGATGCTAATTTACTAATTAAATGTAACTGAGTAAGTATTTATTGAGAACCTACTACATTCCATTCATTCTATGGGTGCTGAGGATATAAGGAAATCACACAGTGTAACTGGGGAAAAGGATACGTGCACAGCAAAATGCAAAAGCCATGGAAGCACAGACAAAAGGGTGGCCCCCGAGATTAAAAATGAAGACTTTAGAAAGAATCTCATTCATTCATTTATTCATGCATTCCTTGAACATCTGTCACATTTCCAACACGGTACATTGGGTCAGAAATTTCTGTCAATAAAACACAACTTCTGTCCATAAAGGATGTCCAATCAGGATGAGTTTCCCCTCAGGGGACACAAGGCCATGTCTGGAGACATTTTTCTTTGTCATGACTGGGGAGAGGGCTCTACTGCCATCCACTGGATAGAGGCCAGAGATGCTGTTAAATGTCCTACAATGTAAAGGACATTTTGCACACACAACAAATATTTTCCCTCACAATGGATAATTATCCATCCCAAAATGTCAACAGGGCCAAGGTTGATAAACCCTTGAGAACCACAGAGAAATAAGTTATCAATTACAGTCCAGTAGTATGAGTGTTGAAATGTGGCTGTGGTTTAAAAAACTCAGTAAAGGATAGACTGTGATGAAAGAAAGAGAAGAGGCAAGGAAAACCATTTGGCTTGGCATGCTGCTATTGCCAATTATGGTGAGATGCTGGAAAGACCTGGGCTAGGACTATCAAAATGAAGATAGCAAGGTTAATTTTAAAAGTGCATGTGAGAGGAAATCTGAGAGGTATAATAAGTACTGCTTTACTGAGCAATTACGTGGTGGAAATTTGCAGGGAGAAAGGGCTGAAGCAGATGGAAGGGGCAGTGATTTCCTTAAGGTCTGTTTAGTTTGGGAGGTAGGTTATAGTGTGAACACTAACAAACACTGAAACGTAGGCGGAGGAGCAGGTTTGGAGGGATATTAACAATGATAATAAAGATAATCCTCACACCAAAAGTCCCTGACTTACGATGGCTCGACTGAAAATTGTTTGACTTTACGATGGGGCAAAAGCAATATGCATTCAGTAGAAACCACACTTCAAATTCTGAATTTTGATTTTCCTGGGCTAGCAATATGCGGTACAATGCTCTCTTGCGATGCTGGGCAGTGGCAGCGAACCACAGCAGCCAGTGAGCCGTGCCATCATGAGGGTAAAGAACCAATACACTTACCACCATTCTGCATCCATATGACCATTCTGTTTTCCACTTTCGGTACAGTATTCAATAAATTAAATGAGATATTCAACACTTTGTTATACAACAGGATTCGTGTTAGACGATTTTGCAAAACAGTAAGCTAATTTAAGTGTTCTGAACACGTTTAAGGCAGGCTAGGCTAAGCTATGATGCTCAGTAGGTTAGGTGTAGTAAATGTATATTCAGACTTACAATATTTTCAAATTACAGTGGGTTTACTGAGACATAACCCCATCATAAGTTGAGGAAGATCTGTATGCTGTTATGTGTTAGACAGTGTGCTAGTCAGAGCAAACGTTATTAAATTTGTCATAACTCTTGATACGGAGGTAGTGCTATTTCAAGTTAGTAGAGCTGAGCCTTGAACTAGTGTAGGGCTTAGGGGCACTGACCTCCCCACCCCAAACAGTCAAAAATCCATGCACAACTTTACCATCAGCCCTTTGTATCTGTGGTTCCACATCCACTGATTCAACCAACCTCCAATTGCATGTACTGTAGTACATATTTATTGAAAAAAATCCAGTATAAGTGGACCTGTGCAGTTCAAACCTGCGTTGCTGAAGTGTCAACTGTACTGTTATCCACAATTTTTAAGACAGGGTAAGAAAGATCAAATAGATTGCTCAAGGTCACACTGCTTATAAGAGGCAATATCCAGACTCCAACTGAGATTTATTTTCTCTTAAAGCTGAGGTTTGCAACCTCTATGCTCTACTGGATAAGCAAGGAGACTGGACAATCCAGGTGGAGTTTTCACACTCTGGATTCAGACTGCCTGGCTTCTCTAAACAGCAAAACCTGGTGTAAAAGCTTGTATACTACTAGCTTTTTAGGGAGTACAATTCCAGGGAAGCTGAAGTGAGGAGAAATTTGAGTGAGTCATGGATGTAGGGAAAGCAATCATTCAATATTATTAAATCAAGCACGCTTGACACCCTGATTAAAGGAGAATCCTCTAAGAGGCCATTTAAACTTTGCATTTCAGGATAGTCCATGTAGAAGAAGAAAAGGAGACTATTCAACAAGGTCTCAACAACATTAGTGAAATATTCACTCCAAGACCTTTAATTTTCATGTACAATTGTCCTTTAATTCTCCTTCCAGCTTGCTCATACAGAGATAACCAAGCGGCCCTCGGTGGCAGCAGAGATGACCTGGGGCAGGAAGCAAGAGAAATACAGCATGCATGTGCAGAAGACAAGATACTGCTGAGCTGTGCCTGTGAGAATCAACCACAAGGAAGCTAATGCAAAATAAGTGGCCAAGTCCTGGAGACAAGTGCAGTTGGGAAGCTATGCAATGGTATGTAAGAAGTAGCTGATATAGCTGGTCTCTACAAATTATCAGTTTGGTCACTTTCTTAAGTTACTCCCCCTCCTGGGGTCTTAATTTCCTCATCTGTAAAACAGAGAAAAATCATAGTACCTACCTTGTAGTGTTGTGACGATTAAAAGATTTAATATATATCAATCAATTAAAACAGTACCACCATAGGCACCAAATGTATTATCTGTTACAGGCATCACTACCACTGTTACTGCTGAAAAAGAGAAAAACAGCCACTTATACCCAGGAACTAGCTGACTCAACAGCAAGGGTTTGGTGTTGTTAGGAGCTGACCTGGCACTCACAGCTAAGGGCGTCATGTCCTCTTGAGAATATAAACAATCTCACAGAAAACACCAAGATCCAACAAGGTCACTTTTGACATTTGAAAAAAATGTCAAATTGCAGAAGTAAATTGCCAAGGGTTGAACCAGGGAGAATATACCAGCATTGAAGGGACAGGCCAAATAGAAAGGATTGATCACTTTGTTCAATGAATAGATTTATCAGTAGTCACGTAGGAGAAGAAGTAAGAGTTCAACTTATAGAAAGAAGGAGAGAGTTTTAAGAATGTCATGGTGCTCCCATGTGCATGATTTTTTAAATGTCCAGGTAAATAAACACTAGGGAAAGTCCAATGGAACAGACATATAGGGAGTACGATAGTCAATACTCCAAAGAGTATTTGAGTAAATGGATGAAACAGAAAGAAGATGGATTACAGTGGGCAAAGTGATAAGTGACAAATGGGGAAATCAGTCATTTTTAAAGTATGAATGTGAATAGGACAAAGATGGGAATTTAACTTACAGGAAATATAGCATTGCAGGAGGGATTACTTATGACAGGCACAAGTAAACATTTTAGTTTGCTTTAAGAAAGGGTCTGTGGGAAAGGAGTATTTGTAGATCCAAGAAAGTGAGGGAAAGTTTGATGAATTAAGATCCTAGAGTACGTGGGAGGAAAAGAGATCAAGAACATGGTTGGAGAACTAACCCAAAAAGATCAAAGGCATTTCATTTTCTGAAATTGGAGAAATTAAAGAGAGATGAATACTAGTATCACTGAACGTGAAGGATCTGTGTTAGAGGTTGAGGAGAGGCAGCTAAGGCATTTTGTCATTGTTGACTTGTTTTCTCAGTCAGGAAATAGTCCAAGACATCTGTGGATGTCATCTGAGCTTGATAACACTAGAACAGCCATGTCAAAAAAAGAGTAACTGGAGACAATAAGCAGAAAAGAAAAAGACTGTCAGGCATTATTAAGAATGCAGTTAGGAGGGAAGCTTCTATACTCATAGCCCTAATAGACCTGATCAGCATGGCTTTGTAATGTTTCTCTAGTGGTCCTCAGCAACTGACATGAGGACAAGACAAATAATATGCTTGGACTAATCCCTGTGTTCAATGGCAAATTTTCTGTGATGGACGATTAAGGGGAACAAAAGAATAGAAAGTCTGATAAGAGCACGATTGAAATGAGTGATGAATATGTCCAGGCTAGATAAACAAGAACGGAAAGCCAGCTACAAAATAACCTATTAAGGGAGCTCAAAGCTCTAAAGTCATTGGTGGTGGAGGAATAGAGGTAGTATAGAAGTTAATGGGAGGGGATGAGGGAGGGGTTTGAAGTGGGAGGGGAGGTCCACAGCTAGGTTCACTAACAATGCCGGTGAGGGAATTTGAAGGTTGGAAGGACAGAGGATTTCAGATAAAGAGTTTAAGATTTTGGAAATACAACAGTTATGAGGACAGTAAGATGAATACAATGGTCTAGAAATTTGGCCTTGAGGTCGGACAGGGCATGGAGGGAAGTGACTAGAAAAGAAGGTGTCCAAGACCCTAGGGGCCAGCAAATGTATTGCATGTTAACAGAAGACAAACTTTAAAAAGATTACTAAACATTAGTTATTTTATTTTCACAGGGAAAACAGGATTCCTACTATACTATAAAAATTAAAAAGGAAAAAGAAAACCCCTTTAATGTTTCATACCATAATTCAGAAAATTTACTCTTATTGTGTGATAACAATTCCATTAAACTATAGGTGAGAATTATTTTTACATAATGTTCACAGGCTACATACAGACACTACCTTCTGAAGAAGATGCCAAATAGATTTGTTTGTGCCAGAGAAGCCACACATATAGGAAAAAGCCTCACACATCTATTATGGTTTCTACAAAAAGAGCTGAACTAATTGCTGTTATCTACTGATATAACTTTAAAACAGATTCAAAAGATTTAAGAAGCTACATTGTCAAAAGAACGGTATATAATTCTTGTGTCACTATTCTATGCATGAGATTCTAAATAGTAAAGGTGACTGGATAAATTTGGGGACCCTGGTAAATACTTGGTAGTACAATACTGAAGTTTTATTTAGCCCTGCAGAGAAATTCAGTATTCTCATTCAGGAGAAATTTTAAAGAATGACTCATTATAAATTGTTCTTCCAGAACGTCTGGCTTTTAGAGGTGATTTAGTAGGGCAAAAAGTAAAACGTACACATATTTTAATTCCTACAAACAAGACTGTACTTTCCATCTATATTATGAAATAATAAATCATATTTCCAAAGAGAGAAGTTCCCTGATTATATTCCTGAGAAAATGCATGAGTGTTCATTCTTAACATATTAATTTTGCTACATTTGACAGGATCTTACTTTAAGCTTTGCCTTTGTCCTACTGTTGATCATAGACACTGCGGGAATAATCAAAACCACTAAGATGAGATGGCAAAGAAATGCCAACATAATACTTAGGATATGTTGGTAAAGCTTGTGTTACCTGGGCAGTTTTGCTGTAACATGCAGAATTTTCTTTTTAAAAATTAGGTGATTTGTACAGTACCTAAAACTAAAAATAGGAAAAAATCAACATTTTAATATTTTTTTCTTCTGGAATCCCCCAGCAATATTATAAGACTCATTTAACTCATTTGAGTGAGTTTTTAACAAGGTATCAAAAGGTAGACCATTTTCTCTAGTCTTTCCTGGGAATTGGAGATAATTAAATGTAGGTACAAACCTAACTCCTAAGGATATTTTTTGGTTAAGTTTTGAGACTTTTTTATTTCTAACTAATTTTCGTTGGATCTCTATGCCATTCTGACCCCGCTCTACTCTCCGCGGGTGATTAAGATCTCTGCTTACTTCATTCACTGTCAGATACGAATAACTCATTTCAAACTTCCGATTTACTTGCAGAGCTGACAGCTTTGTTAGTTACGACCTAGGATTTTACTCTGTTATAGTCACAAAAATTTTCACTCTTATTGATTTTATACATAAATAATGAGGCTGGGTTGTATGTTCTTAGCTAGTAACCTACCTCTCCTTTGCTTTTGAAGTGTTATTAGATTTTTAAACCTGAGATCCTTACTCTTGTCTCTCAATTTCCACATATCTATTGGGATAATCAGAAGTTATAAATATGTCATGTTTGAGTACCTAGAACTTTGCATGTAATATGGTAGCCTCTAGTTATCTGTAGCTTTTGAGCCCTTGAAATGTGTTGCTAGTCTGAATTGAGATGTGCTCTAAGTTTAAAACACAAAGTAGATATTGACATCTTAGTACAAAAACAATGTAAAACATCTCAATTTTTATATTGATTAGGTGTTTAAATGACAATACTTTTACGTTTTGTTAAAATAAAACATTAAAATAATTTTAGCTATAAATAAGCAGTATAGTTCTGAAAATTTTTAAATTACATGTGATTCATATTTGTGTTTCCCATTATAATTCTCCTGGACAGTAGTGCCCTAAAAGAAAGTTTGAAATTAGACCTCTCAGCAAATGTTGTGTTCCACAAAAACAAGACAGAACAAAACAAAAAGCAGCTATCTATGGAGAATATTACAGGGAACCCTATGTCAGGGAAGAAGAAATTTTCCTCTACCCTTCTAGGTTCTTATGGCTGGTCTACGAATTAAATTGACATGAGACAGATTAACAGGAGAAAATCAAACAAAAGTTGAATACCATGTTTACATGGGACAGACCCAGGAAAACTGAGTAACTCACCAAAATGGCCCAAGCTCTCACCTTAAACACCATCTTCAGTTAAAGACAAAAGAGGATGTTAGGGTAGTGACTTGGGACTTCAAAGGGGAAGAAGGCAATTTACATGCAGATGGAAAAGCAAATGTTTGGTAAACAAATGTTTACTGGGCTGTGCAAAGACAATGAAACACAGAGAGGATTTTAAACAAATAGGCTTTCCTAGGTTCCTCCCTGCTCACCTAGTTCATACTATAGCTATCTCTGGTGACAACTCCCTTCCTGGTACAGGTCCTCTATCCACATTCTTTCAAACAGTTAGGGGGAAGGTCAAAGGTTCTTTCTGAGTCTTTTGGGCCTTAAAAATAATCAGTCTAAATTAATCCTCACACCAAAGAAACCCATTTAGGGATGGCATATTTTGCTCCCCTATGCCTACTACCTGCCCCACTATTTCTCATGGGTTTTGCTTATTCTTCCTCTTTGAAAATAGCCAAGATTTTAGTAGCAGCAATTTAAAGGTATGGATTGACAAGAACCAAGTTTTAAAGTGCTTCAGAGTGGAACCCATTAATTAAGAATACAGTCTTTCTACTGCTTACAACATAATGTATTATTCTGTAAAAATAACACATTCAGTACAGCTGATGAAGTATGAAGTTGAAGAGAACCTCTGCATCTTGCACCTCTAGCATTCTTTAGACATTAAAATGGTTATGCAAAAGCAGATAAAATGAAAAACTCTTTCTCTCTTATATTTACTTTTCTGGTCACAAATGTGCAATGATTATTCACGTGGCGTTTTGGAAGTACCCCACTGGTGAATGCAGTAAATGATTCAGCACTCCTCTGGTCATGAATAATTCATAGGGAAAGTGTCATATACCAAATTTGTTGGGTTATGTGATTCCTATAGTGCCTTTTAAAACTTGATCTACAGACTTATTCCCACTGCACTATTTTTACCATATCTGTGTGGGAGGACAACTACTATGACAGACATAAAACCTGAAACTAGTTAAACGATACTGTAAAATGCTCCATAAAGTTCAAGTGCAACATGGAATGATTTCTCCATTTCTTTAAGTGTGATGACCAACCTTGGGATTCATGGAAACATCAAGCCTCTGTTTTAAATAGGGATGTTTTTAAAGCATGGTAATATTAACTTTGTAACCATGAATGGCATATTATAATTTTTAAAAATTGACTTTTATCAACTCTATTCCTTATATCTGCCTCTCATTTTTATTTCCTTTTAATAATTTTTATTATTTTTTTAAAATAGTAAAGAATCCATACTCAATATAACAAGTTACAAATAAAGTAGAAATACTTGATTTTTTGATTTTATCAATATAATAGAAATAATAATATCAGGTCTAAAAAAGGAATCTCAAAAGTCTAAAACTTCTAAAAGTTCGCTAACCTTTGATCTATCACACATGTCAATGAGGATTTAACACCTCCAAAGCCAATTTCTTACTCCTAGAGCCATGAGGGTTTAAAAAACCTTTTTTACACTTATGTGAAATTAACTTGTCTTTAATTTATTCCTACAGACACTAATTTATATTAGAACATACTAAAATCTGTATGAAGAAAGGGGATACTCATTTTCAAGACTACCATTCTAATAGAGTTGTGGATGAAGGAAAGAAGAACATTACCCTGAAAATAGTCAGAGAAAAAATATAGCATACGATTTTGCTAAATCTGAAACTCTGTTAGGCTACTAGATCTGCTTCTGCTTAGAGTATGGCTACACGGCAGATAATGTAATGGGATTGCCTTAGGGGATGTCACAATTTTCCCATAAAGTCATTTTCATGAATAGATGTTTCAGGTGGGTGGAAATTAAAAAACAGAAAGCAAAGAAAAAAATCACTTTCTCAGTGGGCACTTTCTGAGATGTTCAGCAATACATTTAAAACACAGAATAATCTGGGAAACCATCAAAATAACAACCATCTGTTCGAATGGTCTTAGAGGAGTACATTTTCTTACAGGAAAACTTCTGAGTTGACCCAACAGAATCTGAGAATGAGAGTGGCAGATGGCTCCTAGGAACTACATTTCAAATAATTTTGTTCTATAGATATATAAAAGAAGTTATTATAAGCAGAAGGAAAAAAAAAAAGATAAACTGGCATTTGCTGCATTTACTTTGACACAATGAAGGATTTAAGTTATCCTTCAAAAGTCCTGATATAGGCTTACACACATTATACATTTTAAAATACAGTGCACATTTTTGCCTACTCTGGTCAATCGCACTGCAGTGTTCCTGAGGAGCAAGAGAGGATACTATAGTACCCTGTCACCTGGGATTATGTAAAGCTACCATTTGTTGCGGCGAACTCTTTATGGAGGGAAGCGGGTTTGTTTGTTGCACTACATTGCTTATTTTGATATCAATTCCTAGTTGATATTTTAGAAATTTTACTTATTACAAATCCAGTTACTCAGAATCTCTTCTTTCCCTTATATAGTATCAATTAGTTTAGCAAAAGTTCTAAATAACTGTTACGGAATGAAATGTGTCTCCTCAAAATTCCTATGTTCAAGCTCTACTCCCTGCCCCCCATGTGACTGTATCTGGAGATGAGGCCTTTAAGGAAGGCTAAATGAGGTCAAAAGGGTAGGCCCTAATCCGATAGGTCTAGGGTCCTTTTAGGAAGAGAGCTAGCGCTAGCTCACGCATGTTCTCTCTCTTCTCTTTTGTCTCTCTAAGCCCAAGCACAGAGAAAAGGCCACATGAGGACACAGCAAGAAGGTGTCCCTCTGAAAGCCAGAAGAGGTCTCACCAGAAACCAGTTCTGCCAGAGTCTTGATCTTGGACTTCTAGGCTCCAGATCTATGACAGAATATATTTCTGCTGTTTAAGCCACCCAGTCTGTGGTAGCTTGTTATGGCAGTCCTGGATGACTAACACAGTATCTGCAGAGAAGCTCAAGTTCTTTGGTTTGTTTCTTTGGGCTTTATTTTGGCTTTGTTTTTTGTTTCTTTGGAACAGACCTGTGATGATTTAGACAAACCCAGAGTATTCGTGAGCATGCCTAGGAACATAATGATGTGAAGTTTTTGGTGTGTCAAAATAATTTTCACCCTGAAAAGGTTTCTGTCTCATCTCAATTTCATGTTGAACTATGTTTGATACATTATCAAAATATAATAGCAAATCTGAAATTCTAGACAAAAGTGTAGCAATAAAAAGTTCTACTGAAGATGCTTAACTTAGACTATCTCCTCAATGATTAATACTGACTTGCCCTTTGCAATGACACCATAATCCTATGTTATATAGCTTGGACAAGATCAATTTTTGCAAATGATGTCTTTAGCAAGAAGGGTAAAGTAGCTACCACCTCACAAATTGGATATGAGTTTACGTATTATTTTTTATTCACAAAAGTAGTCTTCATAAAATCTCAAAGTCTTAGTAGATCTTAGAACTGAATATGGGTACTGAAAAAAATACTAAAAAGCAATAGAAAAAATAGGGCAAATTATATAAATATGCAATTAAGAAACAAAATTCAGTATACTATACTTAAATACTAATTAAAATGTGATATAATTTTTGTCTATCCAGTTACCATTATTTTTAAATTAAGACTTGATATTTTAGAGCAGTTTTAGATTCACAGCAAAGTAGAGGGGAAGGTACAGGGACTTCCCATATACTCCATGGCTCCCTACACACACAGCCCCTCCCATTACCAACATTCCCCACCATAATGGTACATTTGTTACAACTAATGAACCTTACATTGACACATCATAATCACCCAAAGTTCATAGTTTACATTGCAGTTCACTCTTGGTGTTGTATATTCTATGGGTGTGGGCAAATGTATAATGACACATGTCCATCATTATAGTATCACACAGAGTATTTGCACTGCCCTAAAAATCCTCTGTGCTAAGCCTATTCATCCCTCACTCTCTCTTAACCCCTGGCAACCGCTGATCTTTTTATTGCCTTCATAGTTTTGTCTTTTCCAGAATGATGTGTAGTTGGAATCATACTGTACACAGTCTTTTCAAACTGACTTCTTTCACTTAGTAATATGCATTTAAGTTTTCTCCATGGCTTTTTGAGGCTTGAAAGCTCTGTTTTTTTTGTTGTTGTTGTTGTTATTTTCAGTGCTGAATAATATTGTATTGTCTGGATATACCACAGCTTATTTACCCATTCACCACTGAGGAACATTAGGTTGCTTTCAAGTTTTGGCAATTATGAACAAAGTTGCTATAAACATCCATGTAGAGGTTTTTGTGTGGGCATAAGTCTTCAACATAAGTTTTCAACTCCTCTGGATAAATACCTAGAAGCTTGATTGCTGGATTATATAAGAGTATGATTAGTTTTATTTTAAAAAATGCCAAACTGTCTTCCAAAGTGGCATGTACCATTTTGCATTCCCATCAGCCATGAATGAAAGTTCTTCTTGCTCCACATCCTTGTCAGCATTTGGTGTTGTGTTTTGAATTTTGGCCATTCTAATATGTGTGCAGTGGTATCTTGTTTTAATTTGTAATTTCCTGATGACTTATGATGTGAAGCATCTTTTCATATTCTTATTTGCCATTTATATATCTTCTTTGGTAAGATGTCTGTTAAGGTCTTTGGTCCAATTTTTTTTTTTTTTGGTCCATTTTTTAATCAGGTTTTTTCATTCTTACTGTTGAGTTTTAAGGGTTCTTTGTGTATTTTGGATACCACTCCCTTATAAGACGTGTCTTTTGAAAATATTTTCTCCCAGTCTATGAGTTGTCTTCTCATTCTCTTGATATTATCTTTCACAGATCAAAAGGTTTTAATGTTAATGAAGTCCAGTTTATCAGTTATTTCTTTCATGGATTGTGCTTTGGTATTGTATCTAAAAAGTCATCACCAGTTGGCATCTTTTAGGTTGCTTTCAGACATATGAATATCTATTAAAAATGATCTGATTTGCAAAGTTTAATGCACCCAGATACAGATAATTTTATTTTAAAATGAAAAAACCCAACATATTCAAATTCTGTGAAATTTTAAATAAACTATAGCATATTCAAAGTCTGAAATATCATTATTCATTAAAATGATATTAAAAATAATATTCTATGAGATAGGAAATTATCTATAATAAAATTTTAAAGCAAAATACCAAAAACATATATAATGTGAACTCAATGTAAATAAAAAATTGATATTTATACAAAGGTTTTTATTAACTTTTAAAATATTTTCTCTAAATATCAGGATTATGCATGCTTCCAATATTATTTTGTGATTACATTTGAAAGTTTTCCAAATTTTTATTATAAAAATACAAAAAGAAATTCACTCTTTTGAAAGGGAAGACTTATTTTCGATACTCTAGGAGGTGAATCAAAAAAGATCCTGCTTCGATTTATGACAGAGAGTGTTCTGCCTATGTTTTCCTCTAAGAGTTTTATAGTATCCGGATCTACATTTAGGTCTCTAAACCATTTTGAGTTTATTTTTGTGTGTGGTGTTAGGGAGTGTTCTAATTTCATTCTTTTACATGTAGCTGTCCAGTCTTCCCAGAACCATTTATTGAAGAGACTATCTTTTCTCCATTGCATAGTCTTGCCTTCTTTGTCACAGATTAGTTGGCCATAGGTGCATGGTTTTATCTCTGAACTTTCTATCCCATTCCATTGATCTATATTTGTTTTTGTGCCAGTACCATACTGTTTTGATGACTGTAGCTGTGTAGTATAGTCTGAAGTCAGGGAGCCTGATTCCTCTAGCTCCGTTTTTCTTTCTCAAGACTGTCTTGGCTAATTGGGGTCTTTTGTGTTTCCATACAAATTGTAAAAGTTTTTGTTCTAATTCTGTGAAAAATGTTATTGGTAATTTGATAGGGATTGCATTGAATCTGTAGATTGTTTTGGGTATTATAGTCATTTTGATAATATTTATTCTTCCAATCCAAGAACATTGTATATCTCTCCATCTGTTTGTATTATCTTTGATTTCTTTCATCAGTATCTTATAGCTTTCTGAGTACAGGTCTTTTGCCTCCTTAGGTAGGTTTATTCCTAGGTATTTTATTCTTTTTGATGGTAAATGGGATTGTTTCCTTAAATTCTAAACAAATGGGACCTAATTAAACTTAAATGCTTTTGCACAGCAAGGGAAACCATAAACAAAATGAAAAGACAACCTAAACAATAGGAAAACAATATTTGCAAATGAAGTGACCAACAAGGGATTAATCTCCAAAATGTACAAACAGCTCATGTAGCTCAATATCAAAAAAACAAACAATCCAATCAAAAAATGGGCAGATCTAAATAGACATTTCTCCAAAGATGACACACAGATGGCTGAAAAGCACAAAAAGATGCTGAACATCACTAATTATTAGAGCAATGCACATCAAAACTACAATGAGGTGTCACCTCACACCAGTCTGAATGGCCATCATCAAAAATCTACAAACAATAAATGCTGAAATGAGTGTGGAGAAAAGGGAACCCTTCTACACTGTTGGAGGGAATGTAAATTGATACAACCACCATGGAGAACAGAATGGAGGTTTCTTAAAAAACTAAAAATAGAGCTACCATATGATCCAGCAATCCCACTCCTGTGTATATATCCAAAGAAAACCATACTTCGAAAAGATACATGCACCCCAATGTTCACTGCAGCACTATTTACAATAGCCAAGACATGGAAGCAACCTAAATGTCCATCCATTGACAGAGGAATGGATAAAGAAGATGTGGTACATATATACAATGGAATATTAGCCATAACAAATAACAAAATAATGCCATTTTCCACAACATGGAATGACCTAGATATTGTCATACTGAGTGAGGTAAGCCAGAGAAAGACAAATATCATATGATATCACTTATATGTGGCATCTTAAAAAACGGTACAAATGAACTTATTTACAAAACAGAAATAGAGTCACAGATGTAGAAAACAATCTTATGGTTACCAGGGGGGAAAAGGGGGGTGGTAAATTGGGAGATTGGG
This sequence comes from Balaenoptera physalus, assembly GCF_965194825.1. NCBI lineage: Eukaryota > Metazoa > Chordata > Mammalia > Artiodactyla > Balaenopteridae > Balaenoptera > Balaenoptera physalus. The sequence continues at coordinate 33,461,422 of NC_138890.1, forward strand.
ATTGACATATACACATTACCATACATGAAATAGATAACTAATAAGGAACTACTGTATAACACAGGGAACTCTACTCAATACTCTGTAATGACCTATATGGGAAAAGAATCTAAAAAAGAGTGGATATATGTATATGTATAACTGATTCACTTTGCTGTACAGCAGAAACTAACACAACATTATAAATCAGCTATACTTCAATAAAAATTTTTTTAAAATAATAATAATAAGGCAGATTTAGGTCAAATCTGATGAGATCAACATAATATTCTCTAGCCTATTACTGGATTTATACATTGAAAACAATGCTGATGATATTAGTGAGATGTGAACTTTATGTAATCCTCCAATTTAGCAAGAGTATTTTCAGGGAAAAGAAGGAAAATTAAAAATTCTAATTATATTAAACATTTGGCCACTTCAGATTCTTGAGCTCCCAAAGCTCCTATGCCTGCCCATTCTTTTGTTTGTTTCAAAATACATGAAAGACTTTTAACATATGAATACTAGGAACATAACACAAACAGAACATGTTCAATATGTACCAACATTGAGCAAATTTTATTTAAGCTACTAAGTTCCAGGGTAAAGGACCTATTCATTTGTTTACCAGTTCTTAAGAGTGGGTGTATAGTGCCTGACCTTTTCTAATTTTCTTGGCTTTAAAATTCTGTCCTCAGCATTAAATGAATAGATCTTCAAGAAGTAGTTCTTATGGGCTAATAGTTACTCTGGGCCACTCCAATCTTAAATCACATCAACACAAAATTACTTGAATTGAAAAGAAAGAATACAGCATATACACATGTGTACCCACATATCCATACATGCATACAGACTGCAATTCTCTAGAAATCACCTACTTAAATAAGACTGAGTCTTCTTTAGTGAATGATATTTTTTAAAGTTCAAGTTATATACTCCTAAATTTATGGTAGATCACATTGTAAAATAAGTTAATCCTTTCTGTTTCATTTATTTATCTCATTATCTACAATACAATTTTTTCCAATAAATATTAGAATAATTAAAATAATTCTTAAAAAATTAACTGACAATTCTAATTATGTATTTCCTAGTTGCCTAATGTGTTAAGTAAAATAGACTCTGAGGAAAAGCAAGTAGACATCCATTCAACCTCCTTTTAAGAACACTAGATAAACTCCAGTATTTCCTCACAGTTGAGTCTCCACGTATCTATTTCCTTTGCTTTTAATTTTAACTACAGAGTCAATGTTGCCTTGTCTTCCTTTACATTTGTTGTGAAATCTTCTGGCACTTTTCTTTTCCCTTTCTTGTTGAAGTTGTCAGAGTCTATATTTTTCCTTCAGTATTTCACTCAGCCTTAATGAAAATTAACTTCTCAGTCAAAATAAAATGAAGTTAATGGAAGAAAAGAAGAAGGTAATAAGTTTAAAAGAAAAGTGATGCCATATCTAGGAAAATCAGTGTCAAAAGCTGTGATCATGTTATCACTTGATGATACAACATCATTAACACAGCTGATGTAAAGTTATCCTGAGTATAACTGTGTCTGAGAGAAACACAGGTGTGGAGTGTATATATACCACCCACTGGATTCTACTCAGAGTCTGTGAAGGTCGTATGTTGTCATCACATTTCAGGACCTCATACCAAAATAGAAGCACCTTTGATGGTAAAAGATAAGGCTGAAGTATGAATGGAAAACCAACTGCCTTCTTTATATTGCAGAAAGCTCACATTGCAAGGCATTTCCATTCTAACAGAAATACACTTCACACATTCTACAGATCAAGAAATAGTTGAAACTCTCATATCTGACACATGAAGATATTGCATGTTCCAGTCTATTCCCCTTTCTCTCTTTCTTCCTTCCCCCTCAATTCCCTTCCCTGCTCTCTCCTCCTTGACCCCAGACCACATTTCCTTGCTACATCATACCACAAGCAATAGTTTGATCTTTGCCTTAATCCAATACACATCAATCAAATCAATTAAGTGATTAAGCACCAAAGATTTATAACAGGCTCTATAAAAAATAAAACTCAGGATACAACATCTTTAGGACACAATAATAATCTGGTGTTTAAAATTTAACTTTTCCTAAACCATTCAAAGAAAACAAAACCTAAATATAAAATATAATTAAAAAGAAAAATAATCTGCATCTTTCTCTCCTATTTAACTGGAACTTGGAAATACGTAGTTGATTCTGGAATAAATTAATCTGTAATTATTCAGTATGATTAATTATGATTTAGTAAAAGTAAATTTTATTAGTTTGTATGCGTTTGTTATGATCTTTTTTATTTTTTAAAAGAGATATCTTTACTGACAGGAACTTTATTTGTGGCCATGCCAGTCAAGATTTTGAATCTCTGAGTTTCCATTTTCTTATTTAGTAAAGAGGGTCACGTCTATTCATTCCTCAAGGCCAAACTATTCCAGGCTTCTTTGTTAAGGTACCCACATTACTCTAGCTCTATCATGTAGTTGATTACTAAATGTTTTTGGTTATCGTTAACCGTTTTTGCAAAATTCCCTACTCTCAATACATGTGGTTTCCATGAAACTAATTTCACTCATAAGTACCTGGCTGGCATGTGATTCAAGCCTGACCAATAAAAACCTCACATTTGTCTGCCTCGGTGATTGTTTCAAGGATGGGTACATGACCTCATCAGAATCAACTGGACATCTGGCAGCTTTTGCTGAGATTTCTCATACAGAGTTATTCTCTTTCCCTGCAGCACTTGAACTAGTGGCAGCCACTCTACAAACACAAAGAGGAAGTCTGTCTGAGACTGGAGCTAATATGAAAAAAGAATCAAGATCTGGAGAGAGCGATTGTTTGATCCTCTGAATCAAGCAGCCAATAGGTTTATACATATTGTTGGAAGTCTCAGTTACTAGGGATAATGATTATGCCTTTTGTTTAAATAAATTTGAGTTGGATTTTTTGTACTTTGCAACGAAAATGCCTTAACTGACACATAGCAATGATCACTCTAACTTCAAATTTTCTATGGAAATTAAAACTGGAATTTTATAATATATGACTTTAAATTATTTTGCATATATTAAGGAATGATTGTTTTTATCCTTATGATAGGATTTAATTTCTACAAGGAAAATTTTGTCTTATGATTAGCTATGTTCTCCAATGTTAAAAGGTAAACTGAGACACATTAAAATCTTCAAGAGTTTATTTGAGCACACATGGATTTGAATTGGGCAGTGACAAAACAAGAGTGGCTGAAAGGGTTCAACTGAGCTAGGGGCAAGGTTTTCATAGAGAAGACACTAAAGGAAAGTGAAGAAATCATTTGAATCGTTATAGCTTAAGCAGTTGCCTGGTTTGGGAAATCCTAGTTGGCTGTTTGTGATTGGTTGTTCTTAGATTCCATTTTCTTGGCTTAAACTTTGGTTTTCTTGCTTACTTGGCTACCAAGGCATTAGAGCCACCCCAGTCTAATGGCTTCCTTGTTTAAATACTTTAACACCAGGATATTCTCCATAGCTTTACATGCAAATATAATGCAGGGACAAAAAAAAAAAGCCTTACTCAATCAAAAGTCTGTTAGGGATACTTCTAACGTGACCTCCTCACCTGACCTGTAACAGTATATAAAGAAGAGAGGTTTCCCCCTGTTCAGATATCTTTATTGTTTAATTACTGGATAGATTATTTAGGAATGAATTTTATCATAACAGCAATACAACTGACTAGGAATGACAGAGTTCCATAACAGGAGATTTTAATTTATTGTGTTAATTACTTACACATTAATTACATATAAAATCATGATAAAGAGTGGGTTTCTGACAGAACTTCCCAATATCTTAAGCACTGAAAATCGTTAGGCAGGATTTTCTTTGGTGTGACCTGTCAGGACCACAGTTCCTCTCTATATCACTTACTTTATGCTGTTTTGTTACTGTGGGTATTACAATCGTCATTTATGCCAGTCTGTGTTGAGATGTCACTTCGATGTATTTGGTCTAAATTTTTAATTGGATAAATATCTGTCTACATCTACAATTTCTCAAAGTTGACTTTTTAGGTAGAATCTTTATCGTTTTTTTTTTTTTTTACATTTTTCTAAGGCTTTCTAATAAATTTCTACCTCAGTTATTATCACCTAGGAATTTTCTTCCTAACTGCATGTCTGTGAATGTACTATAAGGCACTATCTCTCCATCCCTCATACCCCATCTTAGTTCTCTGATGGCATGGCGATACTTTTAATAACTCTTGCTTCAGTTGCTTCAGTGATGTGAATTTATTTAAGCCACACCATTTAATTAGAAGAACTCTTTCCACCTGGATAAATGCAAATCCTACTCCAAGCCAAGAAACCTAGATACAAGTTCTTTTCTATTAATTACATTAAGCATTTGCCTTGGCTGAAAGTTAGAAGGATTCTGCTTTCACTTAAATACTACAGGATCTGTGTTCACCAGAGTCACACACTTAAGATGCACTCAATGATTACATATTGACTGATAAGAAAAAATGCTGAATGATAAAGGGAATGGACACCATTCATTTTCCCTACTCATTTTTACAAGAAAAAGTATGGCATTCAATATACGTCCTATTACAGGAAGTGTGCTAAGTTCAGATCTATCTATTAGCTGAAAAAAGAATTTCTAGGCTGATGATCAGTAATGATCAGTAATTCAATAAATTACTAAATTCAATTGAATGCATGTGTCAACACCTAATTAAGCATGTCATCAACTCAACAAGAATTAAGAAGTATGCATCTTCATTGTATTATTAACAACCTCTCAAAGAGCTGCTATTCAGTCTTCAGGTTCTGCCCTGAATCTATTCTTTGGATACAGTTCCTAATCCCAGATTAATTTATTCAAACTTTACCTTTGTGTAAAACCTATAGACTTCAAGCAGGCTTTAGACTATTGGAACTCAGGGACTCTACAGCATTAAAATCCAGTTCTTATATGACTGGATTTTAATATAGTAACATTTACATTTTATCAGAACATGTAAACAAAATCATCTTCTTCATTTGTATTTTAGTTTACCAAATATTTAATGAAACAATTTTCTCCTGAAAATCAATTTGCCACAAAGGTTTATTGTATACCCTGTTAAACACTGCACAATATTTTACGTAATAAGACTTTTAACTTATGCAGATTACTTCTTTAGCGAAATTTCCAATATTACTTACAAATATGTGAAAAATCTCTAACAGTTACAATGGAATATAATAATAATTTTATTTGATCAGCTCCCCTAAATGCTAGAGTGGGAAGAATGAAATTCTTTATGAGGGCTGAGAGAATGTCTCATAGAGGTAGAATTTGAAATTTTAAGATTGGTAAACAGAATTTTGTAAGGGAAGTGGAATGACAGCAAATAAAGAATGATCATAAGTATGAAGGTATCTGTACCTCATCATCGAGGAAGAGTCAGGAAACTAACCTTAGCACATAAGGGAGGTGGATAAAATGGAAAAGTAAAATTCAGACAGATATTTTAAAACAGTATTTTACAGGCAATACATTCATACAAATAAAAGCTGTGTCAACTATATACTATATATGTGGAAATTTCTTCAGAAACTCTAAAATGTAATCTAGTTATCAGTTGTTACTATCATCATTCCTCTAGTATAATTTGGAAGCCAAAATAACAATGCAAGAATTTAGAGAGAACATAATCAAAAAAAGTTTAAACTTTAGATAAGAACAATAGTTAAATAGGAAGAGAACCCAAGGTAGGCAAAAAAGGAGATGAAGACAGGAGGAACATTAGGATGCAAGAGTTTCAGGAAAACAAGGGGGAAACAGTATGTTTCTTCCCCTGTTTTTTTCTTGCATGAGAATGTACACGTACGGTTTTATCACCACTGTTATTTTTATTTCACAGTTCTTAATAGACAAGCTAACCTATAATTACCAAAGAATGAATAGAGTAGTTTTTCAGATAGCAGGACACTGAAAACACATTTACACTTAACAGGAGGTGATTAGTTGGTGGAATGTGTTAGAAAAGCTTCAAATCCCAAAAAACAAATATCAATCCTTTCATTCAGGGGTTGTTTTTCATCACTGACAGAAAAATACAGTCATTTCATTAAACCCTCCTTCAGGTTTTTTAATTGTTCCAGGGGTGTTATCAGGTGTGTTTCCATAATACCACCTACCGCGGATTGGTAGAGACACAAAAATACATGGTCAAGTATAACTGAATGAGTTGAAGTCTTTTGGAAATATTTACTACCAAACAGCAGTCTCTTAACATTAAAAAATTGCGTATTGGATTCAAAACTACATTAAAGAAACATTTTTTCATGTGCCAAACACTGGGCAGACACAAATACACACACCCCAAAAAACAGATTTTCTCTAGTCAAGCTCACCATTTAGTGATAAAAATAACAGTAAACAATAAAAAAAAAAAGCTAGTAATGCAATATAAGTGGTAAAACATTCTGAAAAGTGGGGAAACTGTTTTGAAGGTGAGAAAAAGGCAAGTGATAACTGAATTGGATCTTACACAGAGTTGTTTTCATTTTTCAATTTTTTGTTTTGTTTTTTCTTGATGAAAAGGAGGAGTACATGATAGGCAAGGGGGGAAGTGCTAATGTGTGGCAAGGTGAAACCATTTCATGTTTTAGTAACACTGAGTTATCCCATGAGGTTGGAGTCGAGACACTAAAAAATGTGGTGATTGCTAAGGCTGTTCTACTTGAAATGGGCCCTGTATTAGTCAGGTTCTCCAGAGAAACTGAACCTACAGGACATATATACGTACATATGTGTAAGATTTACTATAGGAATTGGCTCATGCAGTTATGAAGGCCTGGAACCAACATAGTCTGCCGTCTGCAAACTGGAGAACCAGGAAAGCCAGTGATACAATTTAGTCCAAGTCTAAACTCTAGAGAATCAGCAGCTCTGATGTTGAGGGCAGGAAAAGATGAGCATCCCAGGTAAAGAAGAGAAAGGGTGAATTCAACCTTCCTTTACCTTTCTGTTCCATTTAGACGCTCAACAGACTGGATGGCACCCACCCACACGGGTGAGGATGGACTTCTTTACTCAGTCTACTGAATCAAATGCTAACCTCTTCCAGAACACTCTCACAGACATCAGAAATAATGTTTCATCAGCTATCTGGCCATCCCTTGGTCCAGTGAAGTAAACATGTAAAATTAACCATCCTCATCACCACTAGCCCCCAAACTTCTCACAAAACTACAGCTGTCTTGTCATTCAGGTTCTGATTTAGATATTATAGTGCCATTGTGATCTTCCCTGACACTCTAATATAAAGCAAAATCATACCTCCTCCCCAGTCCTATCACATCACCTTATTTTACTTTCCCTCTATTTTTTTCACCCTATGTTTCTTTCACCATAAAACTTATGACTTCCTGATGGTTTTCTGTCTTTTACATACTTATTTATTGTATGTATATTTCCACTAAGAATATAAGTTTCATAAGAGCAGGGTTGATATCTTTGTACTTACTGGAATATTCTGCAGGACTAACCTAGAGATGTATGTTATATGTACATGAAGGGAACAGATGAGCACACAAAATTTCAATCATTTAGGAGAACGACTCTTTTAAAAATAAGCCAGCAAATATTCCTAAATCAATATCAAAAGCTTAAAGAATCAAAGAAATAATTTCCCAAAGATCACAGTCTCATTCCATAGATGTTAATTTTCTATGAAAATATTATATCTACATTATTTACTCCAAAAAAGTAATACTAATGCATTCCTTTTAAGGATTAATCAAAAAGAGAAAGTTTGAGGAAAATAAAAATTGTTACAGTGAAAGCAAAAAAGATGCCATGCTAAAAACTTACATTCCAAATCCTCTTTTCAAGTTTCAAGGAAACTGGATACCTACCCATTTCTTAATGGATCAAAGAACATTTCTCCTACCACTCCCAATACCCAGTAATTTTAAAAATCACATAATTATCAATATTAGATTAACAGAAAACTATTCCATTAGTTTCTACCTTTACAATTCTATAATTTTCTTTCAGGATGCATTCTGGAGAGAGATTTGTCCCCCAATGTGTAATGGTTTTAAACATGTCTGCAACTCTTCGATATTCCTTCCATCAGGAAGTAGAGTCTATGTTGCCTCCTTCTCTTGAATCTGGGTGGGCTTGTAATTTGCTTGCAACTAACAGAATGGGACGGAAGTGACACCATTTGATTTCTGAGACTAGGTGATAAAAGCCAATGCAGCTTCCATCTTACTCACTGGAACACTCACTTGTGGAACTCTGAATTGCCATGTAAGAATCTAACCATTTTGAGGAAGCCATACCGTGAGGAAGCCCAAGACACATAAAGACACCACATGTAGCTACACCATTCCAGAGTCCAAGTTAAGGTCCAAGCTGACAACTAAAATGAACTGCCAGATTTGTGAATGAAGATATCTCCAGGTGATACCGGACACTCACCCTCAAATGTTACCTCTCCAGCTAAAGCCCCAGACTTCTCTAAACAGAGAACGTCTATTTCTGCTGTGACCTTCCTAAATTTTTAACTCAAAGAATCAGTGATCATAACAAAACTGTTGTTTTAAGCCACTGAGTATTGGAGTAATTGTTATTCAGTTGGGGTATACCTTGTTTTATCGTGCCTTGCTTTGTTGTGCTTCACAGATATTGTGCTTTTTACAAATTGAAGGTTTGTGGCAACCCTACACCGTCAGATAATGGTTAGCATTTTAGCAATAAAGTATGTTTTAACTAAGGTATGTACTTCTTTTAGACATAATGCTATAGCACACTTAATAGACTACAGTATAGTGTAAACATAACTTTTATATTCACTGGGAAAATTAAAAATCCGTGTGACTTGTTTTATTGTGATATTTGCTTTACTGGGAATAAAGCAACCGAACCCACAATATCTTTGTGGTATGCCTGTAATAGTGATCACTATGCAAAGATTATAAACAAGTTTTTATCAGCATGAAAAGAGATCCATATAAATGTGGAGAGAAAAATTGATAATCCTTGCAGAGAGATCTCCATCACAAGAGCCTCAAATAGCCAGTTACTCATTGTTAAAGAGGACTCCATTTAGCCTGGAAGAACCTTACCATTTAGAAATTCTAAACAATATTTACCAGACAGGGTATTATTATAGGGCTCCATCAAGCCAAGAACTATTTAGAAAATTTATGTGCTTAAGGACTTTAACTAAACTGGATTTTTGTTTTCTACTAGGACTAAACTGGTAATTGTGAACCAGTATCTCTACCACATGTTTAATATTTTACTTCTAAGTATTTCTGCCTTTAAAATATGCTTCACAAGCATGGGAAATGGCTGTGTAAAACAAGCAAGCAAGCAAACAAATAAAAACAACAGATGGTAACCTTTTTCTCATTAGAACTGTTTCAACCTAGAGAGAATATTCCTCTAACAATTTGTGTGGCTGGTTGAATTACACAGACCAATACTGCTTGAAATGGTATTTGGGTCCCATTAAAAATACCAGTGTAATTTCTGGTTGGAATAATTTCATTTATGAAAGTGAAAACTTATTTTTGCCCAAAGGTGGCCCCTGAAAAGATAGGTAGGTTTTAGTTCAGGTTCTACATGGTCTTGAAGAATGAAAAATTACCTATTCAACTTAGTCAGCGTAGTTAGTTATTCTAGTTGAAACTCCAAGTCTCCCAACAAATCAGAATGTTCCTTTTCCTAACAGAATGCAAAATTACTAGATTTCAAAGATCATTTTGTGTTAGCATGTCATACCCAAACATTAATAGATATTAATTATAACAATATAAATTCAGTATTATTTTGTCTTAAATAAATTCTACTCGGATTTTGCCATCTGAATTTGAAAACATGTCATCTTTCATGAGCATTTAATTCATCTGAATGACTAGGTTATAAATTCTGTGCAATATGCTTTAAGGGGTTATTGACAATTCTATTGAGCAGTACAGACCAACACAAATACAATGTGAACCATAAACAAAAGCTGCATATAGAATTTAAAATTTCCTAGTAGCCACATTTTAAAAAGTAAAAATAAACTGGTGAAATTCATTTTAAAATATAAGTAATTTAACCCACTATATCCAAAATATTATCATTTCAACCTGTAATCAATAAAAACAAATACTTTACTTTTTTGTCGTACAAAGTCTTTGAAGTAGATTGTTCATTTTACACTAACAGTGTATGTATCTCAGTGTGAGCTAGCCTTGTTTGAGCTGTTCAATAGCCACATATGACTAGTGAGGACCACGTTGGATAGTGCAGCTAGAGAATATTTTCTACTATGGAGCAAATCTCAGGTTTTACGCATCTTTATCTACTTCATTTTCCCCCTTTATGGCAAGACTCTAATTCTTTCAAATATCTCAAATAATCAGTAAAATATTTGACTTGGACCCTTTTATGATAAAGTAAATAATTTATTATTCGACATAAGCCTTTATTTCTTCCCATTAGCTTTAATTCCAAATGCCTGCATGCTACTTTAATTCAATATGCAGATTTAATCAAAGTTTACCAAAACGAGAGAAAGACACACTAAATGTAATTAATAATTCCTTTGGCTAAACTGTCAGCTATGCAGAGAAACCTTTTCTGACCACCTTCTCCCATTGATCCCACCCTCCATCCCACAGGTCACTCCACCATGTAATCCTGCTTAATTTTTTTCGTGGTTCATAAAACTATTTTAAAATATACTATTTATTTAAATCAGTTTACTTGTTCATTGTTTATCTCTGCTACTATAATACAGGCTCTGTGAGAGCAGGCCCTTTATTCCCTCAAGCACCACTGCTGCTCATTGCTTGAAGAGCACACAGCACATCAGAGGTGCTCAATAAATACTTGTTCATTGAATTAATAAATATCCTCATTGCATTTTAAAAGCATAGGCACTCTTTTGGGCTTCCCTGGTGGCGCAGTGGTTGGGAATCTGCCTGCCAATGCAGGAGACCGGGGTTCGAGCCCTGGGTCCCACATGCTCAGGAGCAGCTAAGCCCATGTGCCACAACTACTAAGCCTGCGCTCTAGAGCCCGCGAGCCACAACTACTGAGCCCATGCGCCACCACGAGGAGTGGCCACCACTTGCTGCAAATGGAGAAAGCCAGTGCACAGCAATGAAGCCCCAACGCAGCCTAAATGGATAAATAAATAAATAAATAAATTTATTTTTTTAAAAAAAGCATAGGCACTCTAATTTACACTGAGGAAATCAGCTGAAGTATTGTTCAGAAAGCTTCACCTGAGAGTCAATGGCTTCTTAAGCTCTGTTAAGGAAAGGATGCAGTTTTTATGTTCATATGGTAGACTGTCTATTCCTTTAAAAGCAAGAAATTCACACAGATGGAAAACTTCACATCCGTGATCCCAGGATTAGATAAAAGTTTATCCTTTTCCCCAAATATCACCTATAGTCTGGCTAATACAATGCTATTAATCCAACATACAAACATGTTTTTTTCTTGTTACTGAAAAAGCCTCTCAAATTTAATTAAAGTCAATAAAGAAATTAAAAGCTTCATGAGAGCAAGAATCCTCTGAGTGTGTTCATGCTGTTATCAGCCTGTGATGTTGTAAAAGACAGGATTATGATTTTACTGTCAGACGACCAAAAGAAGAGAAAGGATAACAAGGAGAGTTGTGAAAAATCTCCTGGTGAGAGACATCTCAGAGTGAAAAACTGTTCCACTTAATCAAGCCAATGAAGAAATTAAATACAAAAGAGATGGCTTCTGAGCATAGCCACCTATTGTTTAAAGCACAGATGGAAAAATAATTTGAGATTGACCTAAATAAGATTAAATACAAGGTGAAACTTTGCAGGAAACTCTGGGATAGTGACCACCATCCCTTCCCAAGTAATTTCGAAGTGATTAGAATTGTCCTGGATCAGAATATAAGTATTTTTACTATTTCACTTTAAAAATGACTATTATATGAACTAGAAATTCACTACAAACTTCTAACTTTTTGCATTCAAATTAAGACCAGCCCTCCTCAGGTGTCAAAACTTCAGCAACCGTGGTCGCAAGAGAGATGTGTGAATGCAATACTGAACTTTTCTTGCCTCCCCACTGTCTTCAGAAGTAGTAAACAGGGTCCCCCAGATACCCACAGGTTATCACCACTTCTACCTGCTATGAGACCACCACGTCTACACCCTTTGTTCTTGTTTATTTCAGATTACCATAAGAAGCTTTTACTTCACCTCTTATTTCCCACATTTTCACCCCCTTAGGCTCTGCACATCTCCTGTTTAGTACCCTTCTCCCAGCTTTCCATAGTTCCTAAACTTGCCCACTGTGCTCTGTGGAATTCACGGTACATCATCTTCAAAATCCCCAATATCCTCAAACTCAACTACAAATGTTCCCTTCATCTTGCTCAAAGAACCTCTGGATCTTCTCTGAGGACAGTGCTTTCCCAACAGATCATTGTGTTTTCTCCCTCTTTCCTTATACACTCGGACTTAGAGTTGGGCTGACTGTCCTTTTTATGCCTCATCTCCAGTTCCAAATTATTCTCTCTTCCTTCTCTCTGAAATGCTCTAGCTTTGAACCACGTCCTCAGCTATTACCGCATACCACCCCTTCTCACAGTCAGCTCCTCTCCCTCTTGGCCTCCTCATTTATTAAAGATTTTGAAACTGAAATGCTTACATTTTCCTCTAACTCTCCTTGCTTCTTAATTCACAAGTCCATTTGGCACTTCAAGTTTTCTGTTTTTTCTGTTGCTGACTTCTGTGTCATTCTCTAGGATATGCCATGTCTTCTCTGCCATGAAAACTGTTCTTATTGTCCATTGAGTATGTGATATCAAAAGATGGTGGTGTGGCAGCTGACTAGTGCTGCCTGTCAGGACTCTGGCTCCAGAAAGTCAGCACTCCAGACAATTACTTTCTATGACTGAGAAAGCTAAATCTACAGATCTTGCAAACAATGTCTCCTAGCGCTTTCCCATTTTAAGCTCTTTGCAATTGCTGCCTGTCAGGACTCTGGCTCCAGAAAGTCAGTACTGCCTGTCAGGACTCTGGCTGCCTGTCAGGACTCTGGCTCCAGAAAGTCAGTACTCCAGACAATTACTTTCTATGACTGAGAAAGCTAAATCTACAGATCTTGCAAACAATGTCTCCTAGCGCTTTCCCATTTTAAGCTCTTTGCAATTGCCACTCCCTCTATCTGGAATGTTCTACTCTGCATTTCTGCATTGCTAGCTCCAGTTCAGCATTCATGTCTTTGCGCATATGTTACCTGTTCAAGGAAGTCTCTCTAACCTCTCTAGCCAACATAGCCATCATCACTCTCTCTAGCCACTCTATCCCATCACCCTATTTTACTTTCTTCACAGTAGAATATTTGAAAATTTCTCATTCACTTATTTCATTTATTTCCATGCACATGGATTACCTCCCCTGACTAGAATGTAAGCTCTAGAATGTAATGCAAGGATCTTGTTCACTTTGATTTCCCACCACCTATACCAGAGCCTCCACAAAGAAAGTGATCAATAAATATTTTTTAAATGCACGAAGAAATCAGTATTTTTGTCTTTCTTGATTTCTGCACTTTGTTTGAATTTCAAAATTTGGTAGAGAAACATTTACCCATTCTCTATTACAGTTAGTATGTGTATACTCGGGTGTATTCCCATATTATCTTAGTAGGATATAAATAAGACAGGTATAATTTTAGTAATTCTTATAAGACAAGTACCTAGCAAATATAGTCTTATTTTTAGTCTCCTAATCTTAGCCTTTAGGGATACAAGTTTTCTATGATAGAGCAGTATTCTACTGTTCGTAGTCATATATACATACACACAAACATACGTGTATGCATATATATGTATATCAACACATACATATATGCATACACACAAATCTTTGTGTTTGTGTGTGTGTATATATATATATATATTTGTACACATTTAATTATCCTTTTTGGATTACTTGGAACAGTCCCCTTCCCATATGGTTATTTGGCAAAATCTTGTTTGTTTTCTTACAGTTCGAGGTTAGATGAGTAGAAGCAAGCTGCCAGGCCAGCAAATATACCTCAAGAGAGGAATATAGGTTATTAATAAATGCTATAAAACATGCCCTGACACTTTGGTGTGTCATGCCCCAGCAAAGTAGAAGGGTATTCTTAGTTCTTAATGCAAATACTAAAGCTCTAATTTTTTACAAGTTGATATATGGATGTAAAGCTGGCACTCACTTCAATACACATGGGTGGCAAACTAAACCAAAGGTTGATGCTTAGCATATAAACGTTCAAAGGAGAGAACATGATGTGTAAAACTCATGTTTCTTAGATAAGCAAGACAAGATTATTAATTTCAGAGTTGTGTCAGCCTTAATAGTAATAATAATAGTAAGGATGCTAACATACATCAATAAAAAACAGTTATTTAATTTCCTTTCAACTTATTCTAACTCTCTTTCTTGTCCTGATTTAGCTAATTCTTGTGCTATGAGGGCCCTGTGTAAAGGATAATTTTTAAAATCATGGCTTGTTTCTTTAGACTTAATATAATTCAACTTATCCCAGAGAAAGGAAAACTTATATTCCCACAGAAACCTTCATGTAAATGTTCACAGCATAACAACCAAAGACTAAAACTAACCTAGGTGTCCTTTAATGGGGAAATGGTTAAGCAAACTGTGGTACAACCATACCAAGCAATACCACTGAGCAATAAAGAGGAATCAACTATTGATACACATAATCTCTATGCATCTCCAGGGAATTAAGCTGAGTGACAAAAAGCTAATACTGTCAGGGTACATATTGCCTGATTCCACTTACACAGCTTTCTTGTAACAACAATATTTTAGAAATTGATATTTCATGCAACTCGTCATCATAAATATTCAAGAAAATTTGGATATATTTCTTATAAATCTGAAAGAGAAATTAAGGAAACACTCCCATTTACCATTGCAACAAAAAGAATAAAATACCTAGGAATAAACCTACCTAAGGAGACAAAAGACTGTATGAAGAAATGGAGAAGAGATTAGTGGTTACTAGGAGTTATGGGACATAGGAAGGTGAGTATATCTATAAAAAGGCAACAGGAGGGATTCCTGTAGTAATGGAAATGTTCTGTACATTAAACGTATCACTGTCGATAACCTGATTGTGATTTTGTAGTACAATTTTGCAAGATGTTACTTTGAGGAAAACTGGGTAAAGGACACATAGGTTTCTTTGTATTAGTTCTTACAACTGCATGCAAAACTATAATTACCTCAAAATAAAAAGTTTAATTAAAAATAATGTGACAATTGCTAAGGTCAATATATCTCTAATTAGAGTATGAAAACCTGGAAATTAACTCTTTTTAGAATATTTATATTTTTCTTTAACTCTGTCCTGTCAGACCAATGTTTCTGACTGTATTTACAAGACAAATACTGATGCAAAACTAATGATAAGCACTTAAGTAATTAGGACTAGGTCATATTTCATTTCCAAAATTTTATTTCTTTTGCTAAAGATGTGTCAGATATATATGATTAAGTTGGTACCAGTGCATCAGTTATCCTGCATCATATTCAGATAGCCCAAGATCAGTGGGGTCTTTTGAAATGGAAATTTTGTGTTTAAATATTGTTTCTGATTTTTGCATAAGTTTCCTGTTTATTTTTTTCATCTTAGCATTTTAACATTTTGAATTACAGGGTAACTGTTCTGAGAAAGGAAGTGTTTGGTATTTGAAATTTTCAAACAAGAGTTCAAGTACCTTCTTAATAATAACATAATCTAGACTAAATAATTTTCCTGCTATGAGGCCATTTCCTTAGCGATATAATGGAACTGAGACCTACCTCTTAGGTTTACCAAGAAGATAAGCAGAAATGTTTCATTGAAACAATCTAGCTCAGTGCTGATACATGACAGGTGATCATTTTATTGATCATTAATGCATCCATTCAACAAATATTCTCCATAGGCCAGACATTTATCAATAAGCAAGCATTCTGGCTCCCCTAGAAGGTACCTTCTAGTGGGAAAGATGGGCAACAAAGGTATAAACAAATAAATAAAAATCAGGTGGTGATAAATACTACAAAAAAATAAAACAGTTTAATGGGAAAAAAGAGTGCCTGGAGAAGAACAATCTACTTTTTCTCAGCCCCTTGTATACTGGACATTCCATTTGAAAACACAGATAATGCCATCAAACATGCTATGATCATTTTTATAAAATTTTTGTTGATTAAATGTCCTTACCATAAGAAGTTCTTCATAAGATCCCCAAAGATGATTTCCCTGGTGAGGAAAAAATAAATCATTAAAATTAGAAATGATGAGCATTACATCACATGAAAAAATAAATCATTAAAATTAGAAATGATGAGCATTACATCATATGATATTTAGGTTTCATTTTCAAATTTAGATTTCTTTTCTTTTAACTTGACCATACTTATTCAAATAAGACTGCAGTCACCATTTGAACAGTCAAAACATGTTTACATTTATTGTAACACTACTGGTCTATTACCAAGTTTAAAAAGTACGCCAACCATCCAGGGTGAAAATCCTCAGAGATTTTCCACTTCTAATTCTACTACTAATCATTTAACCTGAATTGGCCTCAGTTTCCTTATAACATCGTGGAATTTGCTTCACTTGAACTATAGCTTTTAAAAGAAACTTTTGCTCATAAAAAATATTTACTTCTTCACCATTACTTTTTTCAATCCCTACCATGTTTTTTCTACTGCCATACTTTAATGTAAATTTGGAGTACTAACTTAGAATTGAGCAAAAGCAATAGATTTCCAAAATCAGGAGACTGCTGTGAATCACTTTCAATGAGAGAAGAAAAGCAAATGAATTACAGCCAGCGTTAGGCTCTCGAATTGAAATTACAAGCACTCTGAGGAGTAATTATAGTATGTGGTCCAAGGGTCCTGCTGCTCAGGTCCATTAACATCGCAGACCCTGCTGAATTATGAAAATGTTCCTAAGATCTAACATTTTTACAAAAAGATGCCGAAACCAAATCCCCAAAATACTCCCTTGATAAATAAAAAGGTTATATGAAACTCAATATTTATATTGTAGTCTTAAGAAAACTTTAGGACATAACAGATATATTTCACATGTTAAAAATGGTGAGATGTCTGGTATTAAAACGAACAGGCAGAGCAAATGAAAACTCCATTAAATAGATCTCATTTTAAATTCCATCACCAACAAAAAATGACTCTGGTACTCCCAAAGTAATAAAGCCCAGAGTTCTTTCTGTGAAGCTCAAGAATGCAGACCTGGGGCAGAGGAAAGTTACAGAGAGTTTGATTTCATCTTAATATAAGGGGGTGGGAGAATGCTTCATGAGATAGAACGCTTCTAGTGACTAAACACATTCAAACAGGGGAGAGATAGCTTCCAGTTAGCCATTGTAGACAAGGTTTCTGACTAGAGAGTCTCAATGCTTTTTCCCCACACTCAAGATTGTGAAATTCTGTGCGTCTGTAACCTTTGTAGTGACCCTGCAAGAAAATTTGAGACGCAAACCAAATCTGTTAATATACTCTGACTACCAAGTCCCTATTAAGCATTTCTTTTAAAAACTGGCCATGCTCTTCATGAATGTATCATAATCACTTACTGATAGGCCCTCACATTCGGAGTTTCCTAAGTCTCAAACATGCTTTCCCTCTTTCTCTTTCCCAGTAAATCCTGGATATACTATAGGTCATCACTATGCATTACCTTCTACAGGAATTCTTTCCTGTCCCTCCCCCATCATGGAGACTGTGTTAGGTGCCCTTCCATGTGTTTCCATAGAACATGCATCAATCCCCTATGGCACTGCTCTTCCTATTGTGTTGTACTTGTTTCCCTCACTAGCCCATAGGCTCCCATAGGTGGTAGCTGTGATTACAATTACATGTATCCAAAAAATCAGTCCTGTGAAAGCACCAGTTCAAGAATGTTGATATGACTTTCAGAAGATTATTTTTTGAGATAAATTTGAAATGTTTTTGATAAAGAACTGGTGATACAGAGCTTAAGCAAATTTATTTACTGAAGGACATCACAGAGCCATGAAAGTATTTTATATTCTGTGAATTTATTATTAAGAGGTTAAATGGATGCAGAATTTTTCAACATTATTTTACCTCAAACTAATTTTTTTTCATGGAGCATCTTATAAGTCTAGGGTTCCTCCTCATTTATTTTAGAGAACACTGAATCATTTCATTCTACCTGGATAGTATATGGCAGAGTAGACATGTAAGAAAAACTAATTACTTTAGTTATTAAAGTGTAAACTAACCAGCTTTCAGGTTTCTTGATAAGTGTCACTCTACCTGTCCCAAATTATTTTTTAGATTAAAGGGACTTTGTGATCATCTTCTTTATTCTGATTGCAGGAATCCTATTTCTGGTACACTTAGTCATTTAACTCCTATCAGAATAACTCAGGCGCTGGAGACATCATATCTACATGAGGCTGTATGTTCCATTATTAGATAGCAATTGTATAAAAATTCTTTTTCATTGAACTTATCGCTGAATGCTCCTAACTTTTGTGCACCGATTGGAGTGCTTCCTTTTCAAAGAACCCAAAAAAGTTTACACTTTCTTCTACAGAACAACTTCATAGGCATTCCTTTTAGTTTTCTCCCCTCTGAGCTAAACATCTTAGCTCTCTTATTCCTACTGCAATGTGGTTCCAAGATTCCTTTAACAGCAATCTTGTTATAAAATTTTAGTTTATTGATTCTGGTATATTCTTCCAAAGCATACTTCAAGTCAAGGTAAGAAAGAATTTTAATATTTTAGAAAGATGCCATAGCTCAGTCCTGTGTTCTTTATTTCACTCATATTGTTCTTGTTTCCCAGAATGCTTTTTCTTCTTCCCTTCACCTTTTCCAACATTATTTACCCTTTGAGATAAAGCTCAACCCCACTGCATGCTCAACTAGTTTAGCTGTAATTTCTTCCCTCCTGTTCTCAGATATATCATTTAAGATTCATAGTCTATTATCACAATTCAGCTTCCTAATTTTCTGTATTATCCACTGACGTTCCATGTGTATTTTTCTTTATTCACTAAGAAGTTATAAGAATTGTGAGGGCAAGTACTTTACTATCTATTTCTCTAGAGCACTTTGAAAAGTGCTCACATACATGAAAACTATCGATTAACCAGTTGCCTGAAAATGTTGATACACATTTAAATGCAGATTGCTATGGTTGTAGCCCTTATGAACTACCTTCCTCCTTTAGAGGGCTAAGGTAAAAGGCACTGGGCTAGATAGAATCAGTTGTTATGCAGCTTGCTTCTTGACCTTCCAAGCTTTTCTCTTCACTTGGAGGGAGGGTGGTGTACTGAAAGCCTGAAAATGACACTTCAAGATTCTCTTGCCTGTTCCGTAATTGGCTCTGTAAATGGGAAGCATTGGTAGGAATTTAGAAGGCAGAGCGAGTCCAAAGTCATTCTGTTTTCAACACTGGAAGTAGCAGAAAGGCAACTACTAGGGAAGGGTAGACTCCAGCATTTTCAGGTACCAACAACGAAGATGGAAGCAACCCCATTTCAGAAGCAGTGGTACAGCTTAGCTGTGCCCAGGCAGAAACAATTCCCTGATTTGAGGTAACACCCACTCTTCCCCTTTCCTGCCCATCTATCACTTTTGTAAATGTTTCTCTGCATTAAAAACCTCTCTTTGAGGATATACACATGGCCAATAAACATATGAAAAGCCATCAGGGAAATAAAAATTATAACCATAATGAAATACCACTTAATAATCCCCAGAGTATCCACTCAGAAAATACAGAAATAAAAGGAAAAAATACCAAGTGTTGCTGAGGATGTAGAGCAACAAAAATTCTCAAGCACAGCTGGTAGAAATGTACACACTCGGTACAACCTTTTTGGGAACCTGTTTCGCCAGTTTCTACTCTGACTTAGGAATTCCACTTCTAGGTCTATGCTCATTATAAATGTGTACAAATGTCAGCCAAAAAAAAAAAATTAATGGACTGTTCATCACATACTATTTGTAATAGCTGAAACCTGGATATTACTCAAATCTTCATTAACAGTAGTAAGATAAGTTGAGGTATGTTCACATAAGGGTATACTACACAGCAAGGATAATGACTCTACAATTACTGTATGTGCAGCAATATGAATGAATCATAAAATGTGGAGCTACAGAAGTCATACATCAAAGTGTACATAGTGTATTATCCCTTTCATATAAAATAAAAACAAACAAGTATTCTCTGCTGTAAGAAGTTAGGATAATTGACTACCTTTGGGGGAAGCAGCAGAGGGTCTACTTGGGGTGCTAGGGATGATCTGTTTCTCTATCTGGGTGCTAGTGACAGGGGTATTCAGTAGGTGAAAATTCATTGAGCTGTACAGAAAAGTGCACATATTGTACTTCAATACAAAGGTTTTTTTGTTTTGTTTTGTTTTTTTAAAGTTCTTGGTCTACTTCAGACCAGGATATACTAGTGACTTTGTCAGTGCATAGCTGGGATAATTTTAACCTGGAAAAAGTGAAAGCAAATATTCTAAACATTTCTTTTGGCTATTAAAACAAACAAGCAAGCACTAATAAAGTTTCCTCAGAACATTTAACTATAAAATTTTTTATATTAATTACTTTTTTTGAAAAACAGAGTGGTTTGTGTTGTCTTGATTTAATGTACTGATATGTAGGCTTTATTTACTTTCCAAGTTAATATATGGATTTCTTATGTACTCAAAATGAGTTTAGTCATGATTTACATAGAATAACTAAAAATTCCAGAACATGTATGTTAAAATTTTCTACCAAAATTCATGAAGTATTCCAAATCACTAAGAAATAATTCAGGTTTTAAAATATATATAACAAATACCAGTGGCATTTTCACATACATTTTAAACACCCCACTGTCTCTTCTAGATATTTAAACGTTTTCATTTGTTATCATTATTTTCATGAAACCTCTTGAGTCTTTCACAAGAATAAAAATTTTCTGCTCCCAGACAAGGAAAAGGAGTTATTAAATAAAGTAGAACTTGAAGGGAGATAATTTGTTTTATTCGACTTTCATTACTAAATAAAATTCAGGGACTCAAGACTATTCAATGAATTTTTTTAAACATAAAGAGGCACATTGCCTAAGTACAATTACAACTGCTACCATGTTTCTTTTTGGAACTCCTCATTCATAGGGATGAGAATATACAAACAACATACAATAAAGCTTTGCAAGGTAATTATAGCAGGCAATGACCCAACTAGTCAATTTCTTCGCCATTATTCAAAGTGCTCCAGCAGAATGTGAACCATTATCACTTCAAAGGATCAATCAAAAAAGGGATCCTATATAAAATGCAGGATGTGTTGGTCCCTGGATAGTAAAAAGAACCAAAAACATATAGATGATGAGGTTTTACCAGGTTCAAGCTTTGTAGTGGATTTACACTTTATATGGCTAAAATTTAAAAATCCAATCTAATTCCTGAGTTTACCAAATAGTAAAAGAGTAATAAATCCCTTGTATAGTAAATTCTTAAAGTTTTATCATTTACTATGTTTATCATCTTTAATTTTTTCAATGAGTATGTTCATATGTATTTCGAGACTTGTAAAATTTGAAAGTATTTCTATTGCCTTTGCCCACGAAAGACACCTTGTCTTGGCATGAAATTTTGGTATACCATTTTCCTCTCAAATTCTAATGAAATTTAGTGTTATAAAGGAGAATTCTGATGCTGAACTCCCTGGCACTTTTAGGTACCTCTATATTCTTTCTAGAAACTTATGAGATTTCCCCCCTTTTCCTTACAATTAAAAAAATCCAGATGTGTCAGTATGGGTCTTTTCCTATTAATTTTACTTACAACGTACCATATATCTTTCTTGGATTTTGTTTTTAGTTTGTATTAAATTTGTGAGTAAATCATTCCTATAAGTTATACAAAACATAAAAGCAGCAACAGGTTCCTTTTAGTTTTATTTGAGAACATTCAATTAACTCTGCAGTCATCCTAGCAACACTCTGCCTTTCCCAACTTAACAATAAAAAACACATTAGTATCCCTTCCTTTCCTCTTACCATTTCTCAAATGCACTATTGTATTGGCATCCTAAACAATTTTGTTTGTTTGTTTCAAGTATCTCTTCAATTCATCATCTACATCAGGGTTTCTCAACCTTGGCACTACCAACATTTGAGACCAGATATTTCTTTGCGACGGGGGCTGTGCTATCCACTATAAGATACTTAGAAGCACTCCTACTCCCTACCCACTCGACGACAGTACCTACCTCTCAACCAGCGGTGACAACCAAAACTGTCTCTAGACATTGTCAGTTGTCCCCTGGGAGACAAAATCACCCCTTTTGAGAATCACTGGTCTATAACTGCTAGAGTTTGTCTTTCTAAAATACTCATTAGATTATGTATTTACTCTGCTGTTTAAATAACTCCTTTTAACAATTATTCTTCTTCAACTTTTAGATAATCATGTTATCCAGGACTTTTGCAATAAGGCTTGATACTTATTTCAAAAATGAAATCATTACATCACGCACTTTTGCTTCAACCACAAAGAACTATTTGTCTCTGGAACAATATACTCCGATCTTTGATGCTACTGTGTTTTTTGCTCATGGTGATCCCTCTACAAGGATTGCCTTTTCTGCCATTTCTACTCAGAAAATTATGACTAACCTATTAAAACAAGTTAAAATATCACCTCTGTGAAGTTTTTCTTTCATAGATACCCAGTGTTGAATATTGCACACATGTAGGAAATAGTCTCATTATTTTTTGCCCAAATTTATTTTTACTATTTGGAGCCTCAACAAAACTTTGCTATTTTAGAGAATACTACATAATGAAACCAACATTGTTCTATCAACTGTTAAAAAGAAAAACAGAATCCACTACCCTGTAAGGACAGAATAATTTCTACCTAACTTTATCAAATTATACTTGCTCAGAGAGAAGCTCGTCTGATGCATGTCTGCCCCCTCATAAAGCCTTCAGGCACAGTTTTTCAATTTGGCATTTCCACTCCCAGAAGAGCCTAGTTTCATCTGCACACTTGAAGATTTCACTGGGCTCTGTCTCTTCCAACTCATTTATAAGCCCATTCGACAATACCAATCCCTAGTGAACTCAGGGAAAAATTCTGTAGAAAGAAGCACTTTATCTGAAAATGTAACTGAGGTCACTAGTGTGCATATTTGCATTGAACAGCTACCACATGCTTTGGGTCAGCACTGCCCAATGGAACTTTCCGTGATGATGGAAAAGTTCTACACTTGTGCTATTCAGTATGGTAGCCATACGTGGCTACTGAGCACTTGAAATGTACCTCATTTCATTAATGAACCGAATTTTGAATTTTATTTAATTTTAATTTATTTAAATTTAAATTTTAATTCGAATAGCCATATGCAGCTAAAGGGCACAGATTTGGGCCATGGGATGAAGACTCCAGGAGAACGAGTGGGAAGAGGAGGGGACCAGGGATCTGGCCACTTTCCTGGTATGCCCAGTGAGCTGTAGAAAAATGCTACTTGTTTCTTCCTCAGGGTGATGTATTTGTGACAGGTGATAAGGTGAAAAATGCAGGAATCAAGAGCTGTAGAGACACACTGTCAGGTTGCTAGCAACAGCCAGAAGAAACTAGGACATGAAAACAAACCTCTTTGTTATTTTATGTTTTCATCTTAAAAAAAAATCACCAAACTCTTCCTGGATTTTCATAAAAAGGAAATTTGGGATTTTTTTTCAATTACTCATCATACTTCAGACCAGAGTTCAAGGAGAAAAAGATAACTTTTACATTGCATCCTCCCACCTCTTATCTTGCATTATCAACTCCAGCTGGAGGTATGAAAAACAAGAAAAGTACGTCTGAGCAACAGTATACATAATTCAATTCAAAACCATCTCAGCAAGAACAGAACTCTTTTAGTTACTCACGAGAAGTTGAGAAAACAAGAAAAAAAAGTTTCGGATTACACTCCATTTATAGATGCATTACACATATTTCTGCTAAATTATATGATTTATTGGGGGTATTCTGAAACACTAAAGAGGAAAGATTAGTGTTTAACAAAGCTTTGCAGAAGAAAATGTTTTTGTAAACACTAAGGGGGAGAGAATAACAAAGTCCAGTGAGTCCAATGAGATGAGTAGCAAGCACTTGACAAAGGTCAATAGGAAAAATGGCATGAGGGTCACAGAGTCAGAGAAGTAACTGGTGACCATTAAAAGCCCATGATTTAACATGACTAATGATAGCCTTTCCAATCTCTGCTAAGGCTAAAACGGAACTTGAGATAGACAGTTCCTGTGGTTTTATTAACACGACTAAGATAAGGGAGAATTACAAAGAGAATGTCTCAATAGTGCAGAGTCTAAAGAAAGGGCAAAAATATGAAACAGAAAAGAGAAAATTGAAAAGGCAGAGTAGTTTATAAATCAATTATTTTCACAGCATATTCACTCATTTTAAGAAAACAAACCTGCTAAACTGCACCATGATGTATTCTAATTTATCTCTCTTCTACAGTATAATTTCTCTAGCCATAATTTAAAATTTAATTATGTTCTTAATTAGCCATTTCTGCTCAAGGAGTGATATGCCCCTAGAGTGGCAGAATACAATGATTCATTCACTAAGTTCATACCGAGCTTCTTCCATGTATTACTAGTGCTCCTTGGCTAGAGAGGTGACTTCCAGCGGGGTGATTATAAAGACTTCAGAGTGGAGGTGGGATGTAAATTGACCTTGATGGATAGATAGGAAATAAAGAAAAATAACTCTGTATTTCCCTTCACCGTTACCCTGGGAAATTGTCCAACAGACCCATCCAACAATTACTTTTTAATTTTCTAGGAGGATACAACTTCGTTCAACATATTATCAACTATTATTTAGGGACCAGACTCTAAAGTTGCACGTTAACTTGCAGATTTTTTCTCGTAGGACAATTACCAGCTTTGTATCTCACGTAGAAATCTTATTCTAACGATTTTCCCCTCACTCTCTACACTTAATTGGTTCCTCAAATGCTCCTCAAATCAGCTTCACCGTCTTGTTGGTTCTCTCATTAATAAGTTAAATAAAGCTTTGGCACATGCTCATTTTGTACTTATATTAAGGTCATGCATATAATTTTATAAAAATTACACTTCGACATTAGATAGGGGTTTTAAAAAAAAGAACAAAAGCAGTCAGGTAGAGGGAATTAAGTGATAAAATGAACAACTGGCATAGAAAAGAAAGATCAAGGAAAAGCCTTCTTTTCCCTCACTAAATTCACTCAGTATCTAATCTGGATACAAAGAATAGCTTGCTGCAATGACGCTGGATGATCTATAGTTAGATGAGGCTAATATTTCATCAATATAATGTTACAAGGAGGAAGCCAAACACAAAATAATAAATACAATTTATATATATTACAAAAAGAGTCAAAGAATTTATGCTGTTAAAGTAAGTGATTATTCTTGCAGAGTGAGGGGGCAGTAGCTGAAAGGGAGCACAAGAGGACCTGCTGGGGTGCTGGTGATGCTCTCTTTCTGATTACCGGTATGTGTATACTTTATGTAAATTCATCAAGCTTAAGATAAGTACATTTTTCTGAATGTCAATTCTACTACAATAAAAAAACTACCATACATATCATAAATGTTTGAAAATGTTCACAATAAAAAGAAGGAACAGTTTTTCTAAGATTCTGGATCTGGTACAAACTCCTCTGCATCATATTTAGATTTGTCTGTTTCTGTCACTACATATATGATGTCTACATGATTCCATAATTTCTTTCCCAAAGAACTGTCACCATTAATCCACTATTGAATGTTGTCTTCCTGTAAATATGTCACCTTCCCGGCATGAATCACACCCAAGATGTATGACCTTAGAATTACATTTTCAATTTCTTTAAAATGTCACAGGTGAATCCAAACATATTTCACTAGAAATATAAATGCAGAATCTTTCTAGTTTTCTATGATTTTCTCCCAATATTTTACAGCTGTCTTGTCACAACTGATTTGACAAGAATGTGTTTGGAGACAAGAAATTTATTGTTTATTTCCAAAGTATATAACTTACTTTTCATAGGAAAAAAGTTATTTTCATCTGATATTTCTCAATTGGTTATCATGTAATTAATTTTTGTATATATAATAGCCACAGATAAAAATAGGTCTGGGTACAAACCTCTCTTTGTAACCATACTGCTCAACTGGTTGACGAAATGGAAGTGCAAAAAGCAGCTAGTCTACTACGTGTGTGTGAGGAGCTCATGATGAATACCAGGCATGTATTTCAGAGAGGAGTATGGAGAGCATGGTTGAATCTGGTAAACTAGTTAAGTGGAGGTAGGTTAAGTGAAGATAGGTGAAGGACATTTCTGCCATAGTGCAGTTTTTGTTGCAAGAGCATAAAAAGCAGAATTTGAAGTGATGTTCATAGTTACATCAAGACCAGAACATGGAGGGCTCTAAATTATAGGCTACTGAGTTTCTGTATTATTTTTATTGCATCAAGAAACCAGGGAAGATTTTTGAGCAAATAAGTGACACAGTTAAAATTTTGCTTCAAATAATCTCATCTGGAAGCATTGTGTAAATTGGAAAGAATAAGAAGTTGTCAGCCCATCCCAGGCATGAAGCTGTCCAGAGTGGGAGATAGGAAGACTGAAATATATACTTCAATAGATGTGCCATTAGTGAAAACGACAGAACGTGGAAAGCAAACCCACATACAGTGATACATTATACAAATCAAGCAGGAAGAAAATATTTTCTCTAACTCACTCAGGAATTCTTCCATGAATGAAAATATTAATAACTGATCAG
The DNA here is from genome assembly GCF_965194825.1 of Balaenoptera physalus. Classification (NCBI taxonomy): domain Eukaryota; kingdom Metazoa; phylum Chordata; class Mammalia; order Artiodactyla; family Balaenopteridae; genus Balaenoptera; species Balaenoptera physalus. The sequence goes on from NC_138890.1 coordinate 33,488,302, forward strand.
TAATCAATGTCTTCAATGATACTAGCCAAATGTGGCAGTTCAATTACCTATTTATGTCAAACCAAAAACGCGGATACATGCGCTTTATTTTTCTTTAATTTTTATCAGAGTATAGTTGCTTTACAATATTGTGTTAGTTTCTACCGTACAGCAAAGTGGATCAGCCATACGTATACATATATCCCCCCTTTTTTGGATTTCCTTCCCATTTAGGTCACCATGCTCTTTCAACACTGTGTTTTTTCCAACTTTATAAAACTGAGTTGTTCTGTAAAGGATATTGGTTGGTTTTCTCTTTCTGCCCTAAATATAGTATGTTACAACTTGTTTTTAATAGGTTGCTTTACTCAAGTACTTAAGTACATTGGTACTGTTTTCTAATATCAATTAAAGTAGGAGGATTACTATTACTCATGTGACAATTAAAGAATGATGGGAAAATTAAAAAAAAAAATACTGGTGTGCTTTTCCAATAGTTTCAAGTATGCTCCAAGAACAATTAGGCAACTAAAATTCCAGGTAAAATTAAAATGGTTGAATGTGTGGTATCACTACTCCATAAACTAAAATGGAACACATAAGTTGATGATACAAGTTTAAAAGAAGTCTGTCAGTGTCAAACAAGAGAAGGCCCTGTTTACATTTTAAAATCTTAAAAGGTTGTCTGGAGCAAAAAATATGTAGGCAAAATGCCTCACACGGGGCTGGGCTCCTGTAGGGGTACTTCCTGTAGGGCTGGGCTGAGTTTAAAGATGTTTATCTTTCATTACCAATGTTTGTATTGCCAGTCTATTAAACTTTTTAGAGTTACATCTTGTTCATTGGACTTTTTTTTTTCAGCAAACTAAATGCGACATTTCCAAAGAAATTAATCTTAGTTCACTAAGAAGAGATTGAGTGACAATTTACTTTAAAATTCGTTACTGCTAGAGGGGAGAACTGAAGATGTAAGGTGGGAAACCACTGTTCTTAATCATTCCTATAATAGGGCATAAGAGCCTGTGAAAGTGAGAACAGAATAATATTACTCTTCTGGCTTTCTTTATTATAACAAGATGCGGCTGGTCCCTAACAGTGTGACTCTTCTGAGCTGCCAGGGTTTCACCTAGACTGAATCATGTTCCTCCAGAGCCCTGTTTTGTAAGCAGAAGCCACTAATAAAAGTGACCTTAATGGCTGATTTGGGTGCTTACAAGGCACCTGCATCCTCAGTGGGCCAGCCATGAGCAACAGCAAGCAGAGGCAGACTCTGCTGTGAGCCTTCAGGTGTCATTAACGGATCATTGAGCCAAGAGATTATGACAGCTCCTTTGGAAAACTCCAGCTCCACGTTAGCACACTCTGTCCAGGGAGTTAGAGAGAGACTTTAACAGCCCACTTAAAGAAATTCAAGAGGAAAAAGGGATGTGTTGCAGCAAAGTCAAAATAATAAATTATCTAAAAGACTACATACCAATCTTAAATAAACAAGGACTATTGCGGCAAAGGGAAATTATTTTAAAATACATTTTTGGTGTTATGATCTCCTTAAAACATAAATATTTATCCTTAACAAATACACGAATAAATAAATAAAACTTTGTCAGTTTTCTTCTAGATGCTTAAACTGTGCACTTTTCTCCCCTTCACTGATTTAGTTATTTTTTGTTTTGTTTTTGTTTTAGTCTCCTTCTCTAAGTTACCAAACCACACAATGCTTTAACTCTTTTAGCCTAAGGCCATTTTGTGGATAGGTCTTGTTAATATTTTAATCGTTTCAAAGGTATTTTTAAAAATTCATGTTTGAAGATTCTGTGTTAAGCCCTCTAAGTTAGGACTAACATGGAGAGGTTCATCTATTAAATAAATCAATGACTTGTAGACCTCTTGGTTTACCTGAGTGGAAACCTGCCATCTTCTACTTTTGTGTACTAAACATAATTTCCATGACTAATATCTGAACATGGGTGTGTGAAGGAGAACTAAAACTAGAGAACTTGATTAAAACTTCAGGAAAAGTTTACTAACTTTTCCTAATCACAGAACCTATTCATTTCCTTGTTTAATAATATTATTGGTTTAATAATAGCAACCTTTAGTAGTAGCCTGCTGCTGAGTGACACTATACTAAGTCTTTTACCATATTATTATTTTTACCATATTATTTTTATACCTGAAATAACTACACATATATGGCATTTTCCCCATGTTATAAATAACAGAAATGAAAGAGGATCTTACCTAGTCTCATACTCCTAAGGAAGTTCCAGAGCAATATCCCCACCCTAGTTTATGACATTGAAGTTTATGATTCTGAAGCAGGATTTACAGCACAGTTTAGTTGCGTTCTTCTCTGTGTACCACTGCTTTAAAACAGTGGTTCTCAAGTCTGAGCCAGCATCAGAATCACCTGGAAGACTTGTTAAAACACAGATTGCTAGGACCCACCCCTAGTTTCTGACTCAGTAAATCTGGGGTAGTACCTAAGAATCTGCATTTTAACAAGCTCCCAGGTGATGCTAATATTGCAGGACCACACATTGGGAATAATTGCTTTAAAGCCATGTGAAAGGTGAAATGAATAGCAGTGAGTCTTCCTACCACCTGTTCAGATTAATCAAAATATGCCCTTTCTTGCAGCAATGTGTTTCATTATCTGTCTCTTACTGTAAGAGGATGCTGATATTCCTTAGGATAAAAAAAAAGAGGTGGCTATGACTCTAGTTTTAAGCAATTCCTTTAAATGTTTTATGAAAAGTTTTTCAAAACTTTCTGATACACTAAGTGGGGGCATGTGAGGGCTGAGAATGAGGAAGTATGCATTTTATTTCGCTAGACACTGGGTTTTGTTATTGCTGTTTTTTGCTTTCCTTTTTTAAAATAAAGGAAATGATATATACCGATAAGTAGTATTTTAACTTAAATGTGTCAGCAGATAAAGCTTTTTTTTCCACTTTTACAAATATGAAATCTAGTTCGGGTATTTTGAGCATGAGCTGCCCATTCTCCTTGATTGGAACTCTGCAATAAATGATGTACTTTACCACAACCCAGTACCAGTAGATTGGCTTTACTGTGTGCAGGCAAGCAGACCCAAGTTTGGTTCGGTAACAACAGATTTTCAAGAAGACAGATAGGGTCAGAGGGGCAGAAATAGGGCAGCTTACACAAGGTTATATCTACACAGGCTTTATTAGCTATTTCATCTGCTTCCCATGTTCTCCATTCTCTATCCAGAAGTAATTTCACTTTGAGAAAACACAGCCTCAGCTACCTCTTCTACAGTCTTACTAAGAAATGTATGAGATTTACGTGTAACTATAACAAGGTCAAGTGGAGTACTTTCAATAGGAGGCAAGGTCTCTGGCCAGACTGAAGGTTATAGAAAAGTATGGGAAAATGGCATATCATGTGGGAAATAGACAAGCAAATAAGTGAGCATTTAGAAGCTTTAAGGTGGGGAAAAGAAAATCAAAAGTGTGAGGAGCCAATAGGTGAATGGTAAACTTCAAGGAAACTGAAACAAGTTGCAGGATAAAGTGCATGGTGATTCAGACAAAACTAGTAACACCTGAAGGAGCCTGGCCTTGTTTACTGACTGCAGCATTCAACTCTGGAAACAGTTCTCTCATGAGGTATTCAATTTTGTGTATTGAAATACTCATTATGCCTTTGTATAGATCCATATTCCTACCTTGTATCATTTTCATGTAACAGTTCTTATGTTGTGCATGTGTCGGTGTTGAATTCTTCCAGCTTTTCTCTGCCTGAAAAAGTCTTTATTTCACCTTCACTTTTAAATTTATTTTTGCTTAGTACAGCACACTAGGTCGACCGTTTTTTTCCTTTCCATAGTTTAACGATGTAGCTATCATCCATATCTTTGTTGCTCTGTATGTAACAAGTCTTCTACCTAACCCCCGCTTCTTTTAAGATTTTTTTCTTTATCACTGATTTTGGTCAGTTTGATTATATCATGTCTTACTGTAGTTTTCTTCATGTTTCTTTGAATTGGGTAGGTCATCTGGAATTGTCTCACAGTTCACTGATGCTCTTTTTATTTAATAAATTCTTTTTGTTCTGTTTTATTATGGATTGCTTCTATTGCTTTCTTTAAGTTCACTAGTGTTTTCTTCTGCAATGTTTAATCAGCCATAATCCCATCCTGTGTATTTTTTCAACTCAGATATTTTAGTTTTCATCTCTAGAAATTTGATTTGGGTCTTTTTATATTTTCCATGTCTTTACTTAATGTTTGAGCATAGGGAATGCAATTGTAACCACTATTTTAATGTCTTTGCCTGATAATTACAACATCTGTGTTAGTTCCAGGTCAGTTTCAGTTTATTGATTTTTCTCATTATGGAGCCTACTTTCCTTTTGTATACCTGGTTATCTTTGACCGGATGCCAGACACCATGTTTTTTTGGTCAATATACTTTTGTATTTCTTTACATGTTTTTGAGCTTTGTCTGGAACATAGTTAAGTTACTAGGAAACAGTAACATTATTTTGGGACTTGCCTTTAAGATTCATTGGCAAGACCGGAGCAACCTTTAGTCTAGGGCTAGTTATTCCCCACTACTGAGGCAAGACCCTTCTGATACTCTATCCAATGACTTGCAAATTATGAGTTTCTCTAACCTAGTTGGTGGGAACAGGCAACATTCCCAGCCCTGTGTGTGTTCCACGCATTCTTTCTACTAATCCTTTCAGATGGTTCTTTCTTTGCCTCAATAGTTTCCTTGAAAACATGTGTTGATCAATACTTACTAAACACAGGGGCTGCTCTGCAGATCTCTGGAGTTCTCTGTATGACAATGCTCTCTGGACCCTCTCATGTGAGGCATACCTTCTGAGGGTTTCTCTCTCATCTCTCAGTGATCACTGTCTCTCACTGCCTGATATCCAGTGCCATGAAAAACCAGTTTCATGTATTTTGTCTGCTTAAGTTTTTGGTTTTGTTTTTGGCTGTTTTGGCAAGAGGGTAAATCTGTTTCTCTGTTTTGGACAGAAATAGAAGTCCCCCAGTAATGAATTCTTAACTTGTACTACGAGTTAGTTAATGTTTAGTTCTTATTGTACCAGGTTTATGTTTATTTCTGATTGGTTTATATTTCTGACCCAAGCTACATTATGATTTAAGCATTATCTTAATTAATGTGGCCTCTACAATTATTGGAGAAATGGATTAAGTATTAGCTAAATATAGCACTCTTTAATTTGAAGGACTGTATTGGAGATTTGGAAAATAATCATTACAAATTCTGAAGAACTGTTAATTTCACGTCATCCTTTTTTTCTCAACTAGAGGGAATGCGAGCTATATAGTTATCATGTGTTAATAGATAAACTAGTTTTCTGGACAATTTTATTGATTAAATAATACTTTGACTTAGCATTTATTCTGGATTTCAGCTGTGGTTCTATATGCATATCATTTAAAAATTACTTTATCTGTATTTTAGAAAGATATCAATTTAAATTATCTCTTCTGATAAGGTTCTTCCCATTTATACTGATTATAATTTGTAGAAGCAAATTTCATATTGAAAATCAAGGAAACTCACATGCCAAAGTTAATTAGGAAAGTTGAACTTCTAACATATTTTATCATTACTGATTAGGAAATCTGCCTCTTAAAATTAGATATAAATTTGCAGTGGTGGAAACCAATAATGAGTGACAAACAACTGACCTATTGTCTTTTCCTCTTTTCTGCTCTACCTAAAAGTTACTAGCATTATCATTAGAGAAAATTATTATTCACACCTTTTTTACATGGTATATAATATTATATACATTTGACATGGTGGTTTTTATTACTTATCTTGAGTAAAATAAAATAGTGGGCAAAATATTTCGCTGGAAATCACAGTTTAACAGTAGTTGAAAACTGGAAGTCTTTAGTCTGGATTGAACCCTGAATGCTCAATCCTTGGCCATTCTTGTGGGTGTTTATTTTTTAAGTTGAATTTCAGTTTTAAAAAATGATGGTGATGGCTTTGAGAACGCACAGCGGTTTAAAGCAAATAAGTTTATTCTCTAACTGTTCTGGAGATTCAGAAGTAGAAAATCAAAGTGTCAGCAAAGCTGTGCTCCCTCTGGAGGAAGACTGTGTTTCTTCGGCTCTTTCTCTCTTCAGGATAATCTGTTTCCTTGCCACCCTCATCTTCAAAAGGCCACCTATATCCTTTGGCTTACAGCCCCTTCCTGCAACTTCAAAGTGCATTACTCCAACCTCTGGCTCCTTCATCAAATCACTTTCTCTTTGACTTTCTTGCCTTCCTAAATTTTAGGAGAACCTTTTAAGTTACTTGGGATCACCTCAATAATCCAGGATAATTCCCTCATCTCAAAATATTTAATCTGACACATGGTGGGGGAGAATTATTCAGCCTGTCACAGCCATTCTCTCTCGGTTCTTTTCAGTCTTTTTCTTAATTATTCCCTCATTTATATAAGCTATCTGCCTAGCTCCTGTAAGCACTGATATTTGCAGAGCCTAATTTCCAAAAAGGCTATCTACAGTGATCATATTATTGAAGCAGCACAACTACAGTTAGAAGTTGGCTGTCAGACTCAGAAGACACAAATGGCTGTCAATAAAATACTACTTGCATTTAGCTTTAGTGACGGATGCAAGACAAGAAACACATTTGGTATGATACCTTCATCTCATCAAAAGGCCAAAGTTACCCAAGAACACAAATTCTTTTGCTCCCTCATCCACATGTGGCATGAAAGGCTGACAAGCAAAAGAGTCAACATGCGTGAGGGTCACCTTGACATAAACTGAAATTCTCAGAATACAGGTACTATATCTATTTTTTTAACAGAGCACCTAGTACTAAGACTATCATAATTTTGGTAAGTCGCATCGTTTGGAAAGTTTTGTGAAGGAAACACAATAGTTTTTCTTTTCTTTCTCCTCTCTTTTCCCTTCTTACTTCTCCTCATCATCATAGTTATAATCTACAGCTATTACTTACTGAACTCTTTGTCTTTACACTTGATTAGGTATATATATGCAGTTGCCTATTGCCATATCTACTTATATATTTTAATAGAGCTCTCAAATTTAACCTGTTCAAAACTGAAATCTCCCTCTATTTCCTCCCAAACCTGATTCACCTGCTTCTCCCTTTTAGGTCACAGATAACTACATTCTTCCAGTGGCTCAGCATCCATGGTTTTTGTCATACCACACATATAGTCCGCCAGTAAATCTTATTAGCTTAACCATCAAAAAATATACAAAACTCCAAGGTAGGTCTGTTGCCCTCCCCACTAAAAAAAAAGAGTAAGTTATTTCAGCTATTCCTTCATTTTCTTTTTCTAACTTTGTTGAACATGTACTTTCTTCCATAGTCATGCGGTAGAAAAGAACATGGGCTGTGGACCTGCATTTGAACCCCCTCCCCCAAACTGTATAAAACTCTAGACCCTGATCACCTCTCATCTCTCCCAATGTCACAACTCTACACTAAACCACCATTATATCTTACCTGGATTATTTCAAGAGCCTCTGTAATCCCTCCCCCTTCACCTTAGTCTACTCTCAACACACCAACCAGAGAGGTCTTGGCTGATCATGTGTTCAAACATGTCCTTGGCTCAAACTCACTAAAGGAATTCCATTCCTCTCAAAATAAAAAAGAGAAGGTCTTACAATGATATACAAGATCTGGCCCTGTTTTCTCTCTGGCCTCACCTGCTATATCTCTCTTCTTTGCTCTGTTCTAGCTGCACTGGCCTCTTTGATGCTGCCAGAACACTCTCAGACATGCTCCTACTTCGGGGCCTTTGCTTCCTTTTTCTCTCTTAAATATCCTGCCCCTGATAAGCTATATGATTCTTTCCCTCCCTGTTATGGTCTGAATTGTGTCCCCCTAAAATTCATATGTTGAAGTCCCAACCCCAGTACCTCAGAATGTAACCATATTTGGAGAAAAGATCTTTTACGGGTGATTAAGTTAAAAAGAGGCTGTTAGGGGTGGGGCCCCAACCCAACATGACCCATGTCCTTATAAGAAGAGGAAGAGGCATAAAGGATGTGTGTGCACAGAGGAAAGTCCATGTGAGGACATGGCAAGAAGCCAGCCACCTGCAAGCCAAGGAGAGAGTCTTCAGGAGAAATCAAACCGGCTGACCCCTTGATCTTGGACTTCCAGCTGCCAGTACTGTGAGAAAATTAAAATTGTCTGTTTTTTAAACTACTCGTCTGTGGTATTTTGTTATGGTGATCCTAACAAACTAATATCCTCTTTTACTTGGTCTTTGGTCAAAAGCCAGGTACTCTGTGTTATCTTCCCTGGCACCTTATCTAAAATTTCCTACATACCCAGACACCTTATATCCCGTTACCTGCTTTACTTTCCTTTTATCACATATGCAACAAAACATGTATTCCATTTATTTATCTTGTTTATTGCCTGCCTCCTCTATAATGTGAGTTCAATGAGGAAAGAGATTTGGGGCCTTTTTAAAATGTTTTGTACTGTTATTTCCCTGGAATCTAGAATAGCAGCCTGCACAGAATAAGACCTCGGAGATTTATTAACTTGGCTGTATGTCTACAAAAAACTATGGACTTCTAGGAAAGACGAAATACAAAGCAACTGAAATCCATGTCATGAGAATAAAAATAGAGAGTAGAACTTAGATCTTTAAACTTTTACTGGTTAATCTCCAGAGTCCCATTCTATAGGGAAAGAGAACATAAGCAGATATTTAGAATATGAAAAAAATGAGAGGTATAAAGAAAATAAGACTAGGATGCAGTGGGTATGTTGAAGGGGGACAGGTACATACAGTGACGTGTTATGAAAATGAGGCAAGGCTCCCTAGGGGAGAACATTCGAATAGGATAAAACATATTTTGGAAAGAAAATTGTTAGGTGTTGTCACAGGGCCTTATGTTTGAACTTTTGTATGTTTTCTTTTCTTTTTTAGTATATAAAAAGACAGAAGCACACAAAAATAATCCCCAGAAATTTTTCTTAGGGACTAAATATAAAGGCAACATGACCTACTAGGCTTCGAGTGCTCAAAAATAGTTCAAGTGCCTCTAGCTTAGGAGGCATTCCTCAGCTTGGCTCTGTCACTTACCGGTCATTTGATTAAAAATAATAATTATGGTAAAATACACATCTTAACCACAGTTAGTTCAGTGGTATTAAGTGTATTCATATTTTGTGCAGTCATCACCACGATACATTTCCAGAACTTTTTATCTTGCAAAACTGAAATTCTGTACCCATTAAACACTAATTCCCCATTCCCTCCCTCTCCTAGTCCCTGGCAACCACCATCTCCCTGCTGTCTCTATGAATGCTGTCTCTATGAATTTACACTCTAGGTACCTCAGAAAAGTGTAATTATACAGTATTTGCCTTTTTGTGACTTTATATCACTTAGTATAATGATCTCAAGATTCATCCATGTTGTAGCATGTCAGAATTCCTGTCCTTTTTAAAGCTGAATAATATTCCACTGTATGTACGTACACATTTTGTTTATCCATTCATCTGTCAATGGACACGTGGGTTGCTTCCATTTTTTGGCTATTATGAATAATGCTGCTATGAACAGGAGACTACAAATATCTCTTCAAAGCCCTGCTTTCAATTCTTTCAGGTGTATACCCAGAAGTGGAATTTCTGGATCATATGATAATTCTATTGTTAATTTTTTGAGGAATAACCATAATGTTTTCCACAGTGGCTGCACTATCTTATATTCCCACCAATAAAGCATGAGTGTTCCAATTTCCCCACATCTTTACCAGCACTTATTTTCTGTTGTTTTTTTTTTAATAGTAGACATTCTAATGGGTATAAAGTAGTACTGGTCATTTGATTTTGAATCTAAATTGTCTAAATTTCTGTTTCCTGTCTGTTTCATTTTTACCATATTTGTTTGAAAGGACCAAAAAGATGTACTACTAGTAACTACATATGAAATTCCTTTGTGAAACTTAAAGAAAAATTGATTTTGAAAGGTTAATTTCTATCATCAAAATTGGTTAGTTGGTCTTTCAAAGGACTAGCTTCTAGATTCTACTTTGTTTTGAGACCTCTTTGGCTTTTCTAGAATTCTATACCTCTGCGTTTTTCTAGAAAAAATATCAATTACCAAAGTAGACTCATAGTTGAATATACAAGTAACCAAAGAGAAATGGAAAAAGAAGTCAAGCATTTTCTCCCTTCCATTCCCTGCCCATTGTTCAGAAACACAAGCGTAAAATTCTATAAATGTGAAGGAATAGATAACTTATTAGCTATTTAACTGTTTCAGAACATAGGAAAGCCCCAAGTATTCTCAATTCATTCTGTAAGGCTAGTAGGACCCTAAAACAGCAGTCCCCAACCTTTCTGGCACCAGGGACCAGTTTTGTGGAAGACAATTTTTCCACGGACCGGAGGGTGGGGAGGAGAGGGGAGGACGGCTCGGGCGGTAATGGGAGCAGTGGGGAGTGGCAGATGAAGCTTTGCCACTCACCTCTTGCCGTGCAGCCCGGTTCCTAACAGGCTGTGGACCGTTGGGGACCCCTGCCCTAAAACACAAACCAGACAGTTTATAAACTGAAATGGCAGTATACTAAAAACCATAATTTACTATTAAATTATTCCAACATGTCTAATCTGTTAATGAAGTACATTACACTAATAGAAGAAAAACAAACTTTCCAAAGTTGAAAAGGCCTATAATAAAATTTACTATCACTTCATAATTAATATCATAAATCTTCTTTAGAAATTGGGCTAATAGTATCCCTCAAAAACATAAGGTATTTTTTATTAAGTTCATATTTATTAAAGCATCCCTGAAGAGTCCATAAAATCACTAAAGACAACATTATAAAAATCAGTCCAATAAGGATTCACATTTATACGTAAGGAACAGGGTTATGCACTTCACCTGGATTACCTCATTTAATCCTCACCAAATCCCAGGAGCTGGGTGTTATTATTGGTCTCAGTTTTGCAGCTAAAGACACATAGCCTCAAAGAAATTAAATAACGTACCCAGAGGCAAAGACCTAGTATTAGCAGACTGTCAAATAGGCTCCCATTCCTCAGAATTAAGCAAGCTAGAGAAAGACTTTTAATTTCATACCAGTTTTGATACTGTACCACTACTAGTTACATGGAATATTACCTTTGAATCTTGTAGCCATTTTTGTACTGGCACTCCCAATGTAAAAGCCTGAGATGAGTGTCCCTGTACAACTGAGTTCCTCTTACTCTTTGATACCATCTGTGTTCATATCAGCAGGTGTTAATTGTTCTTCTGATAATATCCAAACTAATCCTATTAAGGCTAACAGTGGGAGTGTGGTCTAGGACAACTTAGTACTGAGGTCCAAAACATAAAAGGAAATCTGGTATCCATTTACGCCTCCAAATAATATACTTTTTAACTGCAATGAAGTGGTCAATTCCCTAAAGACACTCTAAGCATCTGCCTGAAGTGTTAAGTGAGTTAGTTCCCCTATCAAACCGATTAGAATAGACTAATTAGAAAGGAAATTCATTGTACAATATTATGTACCATTTACTGGCTTAAATAAAACCCAACTTGTGAGATAAAGGAGCCTTCTCTTCTGTGTAGGAAGATGGAATTTCTGCTGGTTAAATGTGGCACACACCAATTAGGAAAAATAAGATTAACTGTATTCATTCAGTAACCTCTCTAGGCATTTGTAAGCCTCTAAACATTTAAACCTTCCCCTTTATGTTTTCTTAAAAGCCAAAAGAAAATCCAGAGAGTAAGCTTTTACAGGATTTTTTTAAAAAGAGGACATATACTTTATTTCCTTTTGCTAGGTAGATAAAAGCTTGTCGAAAAGAGGGTTTAGAAACCAAAGTATGGAATTTGGCAATTTTGGAAGCCAAAATATGGAATTTGGCAATTTAGTTTGAATTATAAATTGATGCTTTTTACAGTTTTTATGCAATTGAAAATAACATATATCTATATATACATTTGTTAGTACTTGTGTGTATAGAGAATACATGGTAGCCAATTATAATACGTTACCTACATTCATGCTTTGTGTTTATACTAAAATCAGGTTCATTAAATAAGTGACAATTACAATTATTAGAAACACATTGCTAACAAAGTAAACTACCATTGGAGTCTAGCAAATTGACCAGAGAGCTAATCATTTGTTTTGCTGATTCCTTTTTTGATGTGCTAAGAGCCCCTAATAAGGTTAGTTAAAGCATTAAACTGAGAACTGAAGTGTGAAAACTAACATTAACTCCTAATTTGATGATAGACATTAATTGCAGCTTATATTTTACAGTTAACGACTGAGAGAAATTTTCACATCTGGGTAGCTTTACAGTTGTCCACATAAGTAGCCCCCCAAATTATGCTCCAATGAAAGCAGGGTAGAAAAGTAGCTACACAATTTACCAACACTGGTAGGATAGACATTTTAAAAAATCTTCTATTTATATTAAAGAGCCTGCAACAGATTGCATAAGAACCTGTTTGTTTGGGTTGTATTCTAGGAAAAGAGGCCACATGCTCACCAAATAAGCAAAAACACCATATTACCTAGGAACGGGGTAGGTTCTCTAATTGTTTAAGCATAAGTGCAAGCAGACATTTTTCTACTCTCCCAAATGTATTCACAAGACAAAGGTAACTAAAATAATTACATTCATTGTATTAAATACTTATTTTTATCTTAGAATTAAGTTCAAAATTTTATCCTGATGCATTCCCAACACTAGTACATATATGCATACACTGACGCATAAGACCTATCACCACACTCATGCCTACACATTCTCTCTTGCTATCCAATCCATTCTGTTCTTGAGCTAAAACTGCAATGAGACATGCATTTGTGCTTTTTATTTTTTTAAACACTTAGCTTACATGTAGGTCAAAACACTAATTCTTCCTTTTGCAATTAATATATTTTTACATAAATAAAAACTAGCATTTTTGTCAATCTGCTGTCTTTTTGCAGGATGTAAACTGAAGCAGAGTTCACTTCATCAGTTTCTTTAATTCCATCTGCTTTCGGTGAAATTTAAATTTATCTTGTAATTTCTAGAAGTATTTTAAATCTTCATATTATATTAGCCTATTCATATCTTTCTTTTAAGAAAAGCTTAACAAAGACCTTACATTAAACCTGTAAATAACTCTCAAAAGTAAATGGCCAGCATTGTTTGAGACATTGTTTGTGTTTAAATTCCACAATTTTGATTTTCTATAACATTTTCAAAATATCAATATCTTCATGATTCATTTTTTTAATATTCATTGTGAGTTACTACGACCTATTATGTGCCAGGCACTTTGCTTGATTCTAGACATAAAAGATAAAGAAAGTTTTCCCTGTTTTTTCAGAGCTATAAGCTCCACTGAATGAAGGGGACTACTTTGTTAAGTACCATTGATCAAAATGGAAGTACAATGGATATGAAGGGACGTAAGAATGTGGAAGACCTATGGGACGGCTCTGCAACTGATTCATTAGCTTCTGAGCACAAAGAAATGCTAGAGGGACAGAATGTTAGAAAAGCTGAGGCAGGACTTCAAAGATATAGTCTAACCTAAATTCCAGAGTCCTTTGCAATTGCTTACAATAGACCTAAGTAGTACGTTGATCTCGAGTCTCTTACTCATATTAAAGCAAGCTGGCAACATACATGTGAGTATGTGTATGTGTTCATTATTATTTTGATTGAGTTTTTGGTTTTTCAGTTGCTGTTATCATGAAACAAATGCTATATGTTAAACTAATATGCAGTTAGGATATTTAATACCTATACACACTGTATAGCACCCTACATTTAAACAAATTTTGAGTCAGTGGCAACTTCTTCCCATTTTCTTGGATCTGATGGGATCTCTTTTCAGAGATAACTTCCCTGAAAAAAACAGAGGGAGCTAGAAAGCATATAATTGACATTGTATTAATTGACGGTCCTATGTAGCTGGTGGTAACAATACTTCCGGCTTTAAGAGAAACAGTGAAGAAAGAAATTGAATATGATTGATTGAGTGCATAGAAAGAAAATAAGATAAAACAATTTTTGGATTACTTACTTACATGATACAACAAATGTACAAGTTCCTTTCTAAGAGTGAAGATGTTATAGTTATAGAAAAGATGGTAAGAAAGTGCTAGGGGTCTGGAGTCTACCATACTTTTTCCCTGATTCCTTTAACAAGAATGGATTATCATTTTAAAAATTAGTTTATTTTAATGAGCCTAGTACATATTAAATTATTAAAATATAATATTCATAAGATTTTTATGGTACAAAAGAGGCGCTCATAAACACAATGTTAGTACTTCCCTAAACACATAAATTGGTTGATTTCCCCCAGCAGCCCCCCTTCAGAATGAATACTAAGTATGACACTATCAGCACTCTCAAAACTAAGGAGTTATTTATCTTTAACATCTTCCTTCCCCACATATATACTTCAAAGTATCCCTTGATGAAAGGCTCTATCTACAATATTTTTTAGTCTAATTTAAATGTGTTTTACTTTGCTTTTGTTCTATTCTGTTGACACAGGTAACAGCTGACTACATAGAATATGTGTCTATGTGCGTGTGTAATTTTATGGAACTTTAAGAATACTGATTCTGCGTCACTGATTGGGCTAACAAGTAAGAGATCATCAACTCTCATAGGGTCTTTTCACCTTAGCCTTTAGTTACCCACTTTTCCTTCCCTTGATAGCAGAGAAGAAAGAGCACTGTTTCCTCTGCATGAAAGTTCCTAGGGCTCTGATATTACAAGGGCCTCTTTTTTCTTTTCATTATTTATTTACACAGATTTTGTTAGTTTTCTCTTTAACAAATATATTACAAAAACAGTTCATTGTCATCACAAAATTTTGAAAAAAAATTAAGAAGAAAATTAAAGTCATCATAAATACCTCCATTATATGTGTATATATCATTTACTTCTAGAAGCGCAATTTTATGTGTGCTTATCTCACAAAACTGGTATCATAAGGCACATGCGGTGGGTTAAACTGCTTTGATTATATATCCTAAAAGTTCTGCTCATGTCATAAAATGTTTTTCTAAATTATGATTTTAAATAGCCATGTATATTTCAACATAAGGAGGTAACAAACTATACATTCAATCTTCTAAGTTTTTAGATCAGCACTCAGATTTTTTGAATTTTCATTCTTTTAAATAATGATATAAAAATGTCCTTATACCTAAATGTTATTGCACATATCTGATTATTTTATTAAGTTAAAGGGAAGAGCTATATTCAAAGGTATGAACATTTTGATAGCACTGATGATTCTTTTCAAATAACTCTCTAGTATGGCTGTCCAAATACAATGTACAAGTACACTGTATCTGAGTTACTATATTTTTCATACTTTTGTTAACAATACGTATTAACGCTCATAAATATGACAAGCTAAAGGTATAATTTTAATTTTGTGATTTTTTTAGCTACTAATATCAATAGCTAAATATGGTTTGTGTGTTATTTTGTAAATTGACATTTTTACTGTGGAATAATAAATTTTTCTTCATAATCTGCCTTAAATTTTGAGGCACTAAATGACAAGAGGGAAAAAAGGAGACACTTTTACAAGTCAGGGAGAAATATATGTTTTCTTCCAAATTGCTCTGTGTATAAATTTGGACACATTGCAGTTATTCAATAAATCATTGTTGAGTTTTAGTGCAACAATGAAAACTTTAAGTGACACCGTCATCAAGTGATAAATGATAAGCCAGTGATAGGTCCAAACCTGATACCAATAAAATATCCATCACAGACTAAGCAATAAACATAAGATTCATCTAAAAGTAATTGAAAACACATATTTCTAAATATCTTGTAAAGGTACTTGAAGATATTATTTATAAAGCAAGGTTAAAATACAGAATTAAGTAACATTATATAAAGTACAGAAAGTTTCCATTTAAAAAAATTTTTTTTCCTTTGAAAATAGAAATGGCCATTTTAGTTTACTTACTTATTGTTTGTTAAGAATGGGACCCGTATTTGAAGGAGAAAAATGAATCTAGTAGATTGCAAGTTATATGAGACGTTTTCAGTAAAGGTAGAATATTTGAGTTTTATCACAAGTATGATGGGAAACCAGTGAATAGTAGTAACCAGGGGACAGGCATTAGCTGACAGAGTTTCAAAATATCATACTCTGGCTGCTATGGGGCGAGTAGATTGTTGGGAGGCAAGAGTAAAGGCTGGGAGACAGTTTAAGAGGTTACTGTTAATGTCCCAGGAGACAAATAGCAACAGCTTGGATCAGGGTGGTAGCACTGGAAAAGGAGAGAAGCAAGTACCTTGGTGCTAGTCATGCAGTCTTGCCAATAGATTAAATGTAACAGGTAAAGGGGAAACTTCATGATAACGCCTAAATTTTTGGCTTAAGCACTTGATGATGTCATTTAAGACAGGGAAGATAACAGTTTGGAGGAGTGAATAGGTGCAGATTAAATGTTCATTACTAAGATGAAAAAAGAGGCTATTAAGTCATTTTGAATGTCAAGTCAGATACTATAAATTTTTTTCCCAATAACATGTCAGTCCCTAATCAAGAATTTGTAAATGTTACCTTATATGGAAACAGGGTCTCTGCAGACATGGTTAAGAATCTTGTGATGGGGAGATTATACTGGATTATCCAGGCAGGCCTTAAATGTGACCATATGTGTCCCTTTGGGGGATGAGAGGTAGAGGGGTGAGCAGAGGGAGATTGTACTCACGCTGAAAGAAGGCAATGTGAAGATGGAGCAGAGAGGGATTTTAAAATATTGCCCTTGAAAAGTGGAGTAATGTGACTGCAACCAAGGAATGTCAGCAGTCACCAGAAGCTGAAAGAGGCATGGAACAGATTCCTTCCTAGAACCTCCAGAGGAAGTTGACACCAGGAAGTTGACACCATGCTGACACCAGGATTTCAGTCTAGTGATGCCGATTTGACTTCTGGACTTTAGAATAAATTTCTGTTGTTTTGAGTCATTGAATTTATGTTAATTTGTTATATCAGCCACAGTAAGCTAAAAGAGATTTTGATACTGAGAGTGGGGTACTACTGTAACAAATTCCTGCAAATATAAAAGTGCCTTTGAGATTAGGTTAATGGGCAGAGAAGCTGGAATAATTTTGAGGTGCATAACAGAAAAAGCCTAGATTGCTTTGAACTGTTGGTAGAACTATGGATGTTCAAGGCACTTATAGTGAGGTCTTGGAAGGAAAAAAAGAACACGCTATTGGAAACTGGAGGAAAGTTGATCCTTATTATATAGCATTAGAAGGTATAGCAGAAATGTGCCCTACAGAATTTGTAAATGATGAACTCGGGTATTCAGCTGAGGAGACTTCCAAGATAAGTGGTTCAAGGTGCAGCCTGGTTTCTTCTTATTGCTTATAGTAAAATGCAAGAGGAAACAGAAAAATTGAGGAAAGTACTATAAAGCAAAAATGAACCAGGATTTAATGATTTGAGAAATTCTCAGCCTATCCAGATTGCAAAAGATGCTAAAATTACGAGATTTACTTTTAGTAAAATAAACTCTGATCATAAAGCCAAGGATATGGCTGGACCACAATTGGCTAGTGCCTCAAAACAATCAAAGATTCAGAGTATTCTCTCACAATGAGGGTTCTTAAGGAAATTAAGCATGTGGTTCATGGATCCACTCAACCATCTCAGCAGAAGCCAGGAATAAAGATGGGATTATTCCAAAAAAGATATGTGGAGGGCTCTCTTGTCTAATGGTGTGAATCTCCATGACATACACAGAAGATCTATAAGATTTGAGAAATGTTTACCAGTAGAAACATTGCCAGACTGGTCTGAAAGGAACGAAAGATAAAATGAAAGAAGTATAACTCCAAGTGGAGAGCCTTGGGTCTAGAGGCCAGAGCCATGGGTACCGGAGCAAATCTATGCAGAAGCCAGAGTCACGGGTCCAAAAGGCAGAGCCTTAAGCCACAGAGGATTATTCCCTGGCCTTGAAATCTAATGGAAACTGGCTGGTTGGATTTTGAAATTGCTTGGGGGGCTAGTGACTCTTTTTTTCCTTCAATTTTCCCCCTTTTTGAATTAAGAATATATATAACTGTTACCCTATGCCTGTCCCACCACTGTATTTTGGAAGCAGATAACTAGTCTCCTGGTTTCACAAATCTATAGATGGAAATTTTGCCACAGGATGAACCATATCCAGACTTTGACTCATACTAAGTTAAATTATTTAGATGATGACATTTGGAACCTTTGAGCTCATAATATTTAGCTGATATTTTAGACCTCAGTTAATGCTCTAATGAGTTGAGACTTTTGAGTATGTTGGAATGGAATGAAGATACTTTGCACGGGGAAGGCTGTGAATCTTTGTGGTCCAGATGACAAACTGGTTGGCTGAATAATGTCCTCCCCCAAAAGACATCCACATCCTAATACCTCATATCTGTAAATGTTACCTTTTGTATCAAAAAGGAACTTTTAGATGTGATTAAGTTAAGGATTAAGATGAGGAAACTATTCTGGAATATCCAGGTGGGCCTTAAATGCAATCACTCAGTGCGTCTTTATAAGGGAGAGGCGGAGATAAATTTGAGACAGAAGAGTAGAAGGCAATGTGACTATGGATTCAGAGATTGGAATGATGTAGCCACAAGCAAAGGAATGTGGTCAGCACTGAAAGATGGAGGAGGAAAAAAACAGATTTTCTTCTAGAACCTCCAGGAGGAATGTGGCCCTGCCAATATTTTGATTTAAATACTGATACCAAATTTCTGACCTCGAGACCTGTGAAGGAATACAATTGTGTTGTTTTCAGCCACCTAGTTTGCGGTAATTTGTCACAGAAGCCACAGGAAACTAATACACAATGAAAAGAATAAATTCCAAAATTAACTTTACCATCATGAATTTTGGAATTTTTTTTTCTCGGTGTATTAATTAATTCAAACATCTAACTCAATGTGGACCTTATTTAACTGGGCCTGACACTTTGACAAGACCATTGGACATGGCCTTTTTGAAGCTAACTGCCCAGGGTAACGTAGCCATTTTATTCCAGTTCTGTTTCCTAGTCTTCCGCTCCTTCCCTTGTCTAGAATTTAGTGATTTGTG
This sequence comes from Balaenoptera physalus, assembly GCF_965194825.1. Classification (NCBI taxonomy): domain Eukaryota; kingdom Metazoa; phylum Chordata; class Mammalia; order Artiodactyla; family Balaenopteridae; genus Balaenoptera; species Balaenoptera physalus. Next base: position 33,507,415 of record NC_138890.1, read on the forward strand.
TCTCCTAAATAATGGCAATGGTACATGGAGATTTGACAGGTAGGTTGCTGTAAAGTTCTAACACCATTTTTAGGGGAGGGGGAGGAGAGACTTAGGGACAGAAGGGACATTTGCTCTGCACTTCATGTCAATAATAAAACTTAAAATTACATACTAATGCATATTAATGACAAATGAGGTTATGTATACTGTCATGATTGAACAAAGACATCCTGAGAATTTTAACTTCATGTTTCATTATCATCTGTAGTGAATTATCAATTAACGTTTTATAAATTTTGGAATTATCCTAAGAAAACTTAATTCTTTCACATTGTTTTTTCAGTTAAAAGTTAATTTTGTTTAGAATACCCCTTAAATGCTTTTAGAATGTATTACAATTCTGTTGCAACAAATCTTTTGCATTTCTATATACTAATAATAAACTATCAGAAAGAGAAATTAAGAAAACAATACCATTTCCAAATGCATCAAAAAGCATAAAATACCTAGCAACAAATTTAACCAAGGAGGTAAAAGATCTGTACACTGAAAACTATAAGACATTAATGAAAGAAACTAAAGAAGACACAAATATGTAAAAAGATATTCTGTGCTCATAGACTGGAAGAATTAATATTGTTAAAATGTCAAAACTACCCAAAGCTGTATACAGATTGAGTACAATCCCTATCAAAATTCCAATGGAATTTTTTTTGACAGAAATAAGACAAACAATCCTAAAATTTATATGGAACCACAAAAAAATGCAAAGAGCCAAAGCAATCTTGAAAAAGAAGAACAAAGACAGAGGCATAATGCTCCATGTTTCAAACCATATTATAAAGTTATAGTAATCAAAACAGTATAGTACTGCATAAAAACAGACACACAGATCAATGGAACAGAATAGATATCCCAGAAATAAACCCACACATAGATGGTCAATTAACTTACAACAAGGAAGTCAAGAATATACTATGGAAAAAGGACAGTCTCTTTAATAAATGGTGTTGGGAAAACTGGATAGTCACATGAAAAAGAATAAAACTGAACTACTCTCTTATACCATACACAAACATTAACTCAAAATGGATTAAAGATTTGAATGTGAGACATGAAACCATAAAACTCCTTAAAAAAAACATAGGTGGTAAGCTTCTTGACATCAGTAGTGGTGATGATTTTTTTTTGATTTGACACCAAAAGCAAAGGCAACAAAGCAAAAATAAATGAGTGAGACCACATCAATTAAAAAGCTTCTGCACAGCAAAGGAAACCATCAATAAAACCATCAACAAAAGCAACTTACTAAATGGGAGAAAATATTTTGCAAATCATGTATCTGATAAAGGGTTAATATCTAAACTATATAAAGAACTCATACAATTCAATAACAAAAAAATAATTCAATTAAACAATTCAATTAAAACATGTGCAGAGGATCTGAATAGACATTTTTCCAAAGAAGACATACACATGGCCAAAAGGTACATGAAAAAGTGCTAAATATCAGTAATAATCAGGGAATGCACATCAAAACCACAACAAGGTATCACCCCACACCTGTTAGAATGGCTATTACCAGAGAAACAAGAAATAACAAGTGTTGACAAGGATGTGGAGACAAGAGAACACTCATGCACTGTTGGTGAGAATGCAGTTGGTACAGCCATGATGGAAATCATTATGGAGATTCCTCACAAAATTAATAATCCAACAATTCCACTTCTGGGTACTGAGCCAAAGAAAACAAAAACACTAACTTGAAAAGATATATGTACCCCCATGTTCACTGCAGCATTATTTATACTAGCCAAGATAGGGAAACAACCTAACTGTCCATCAATGGATGAATATATATATATATATATATATATATATATATATACACACACACACACTATTTATTCACAATGGAATATTATACAAACATAAAAAAGGAAAGTTGCCATTTGCAACAACCTGGACAGACCTTGAGGGCATTATGTTAAGTGAAATAAGTTAGAGAAAGACAAATACCACACGCTCTCACTTATATCTGGAATCTAAAAAACAAAATAAAACAAAATCTAGGCTCACAGATACAGAAAACAGATTGGTGCTTGTGATAGGAGATGGGTGGAGGGTAGGTGAAACGGGTAAAGGGAGTCAAAAGGTACAAACTTCCAGTTACAAAATAAATTTAAGTCATGGTGATGTAATATACAGTTAATAATACTGTATTGCATTTGTAAGTTGCTGAGAGAGTAGATATAAAAGTTCTTATCACAAGAAAAAATATTCTGTCACTCATATTACTGCACTCTGCTTTATCGTGCTTTATAGATATTGCCTTTTTTTTTTTTTTACAAATTGAAGGTTAGTGGCAACCCTTCAGCATCAAGCAAGTCTATTGGCATCATTTTCCTAATAGCATTTGCTCTCTTTGTGTCTCTGTGTTACATTTTGGTAATTCTCACAATATTTTATGCTTTTTAAAATTATTATATTTATATATATTATGGTGATATGTGACCAGTGATCTTTGACATTTCTATTGTAATTGTTTTACAGTGCCAAAAGCCATGCCCAAATAAGACCATCAACTTAATCACTAAATGCTGTGTGTGTTCTGACTACTCCACCAACAGGCTGCTGCCCCACCTATCTCCTTTCCTTGGGTCTCCCTATTCCCTGAGACACAACAATATTGAAATTAGGACAATTAATAACCCAACAACAGCCTCCAAGTGTTCAAATGAAAGGAAGAGTCACACATCTCTCATTTTAACTCGAAAGCTAGAAATGATTAAGCTTAGTGAGGAAGGCATGTCAAGAGCAGAGATAGGTGGAAAGCTAGGCCTCCAGTGCCAAACAGTTAGCCAAGCTATGAATGCAAAGGAAAAGTTCTTGAAGGAAATTAAAAGTGCTACTCCAGTGAACATAGGAATGATAAGAAAGTGAAACAGTCTTATTGCTGATAGCAAAAGGGTTTTAGTGGTTTGGATAAAAGATCTAACCAGCCACAACATTCTCTTAAGACAAAACCTAGTCCAGAGCAAGGTCCTCTCTTCAACCCCACAAAGGCTGAGAGAGGTGAGGAAGCTGCCCAAGAAAAGTTTGAAGCTAAGAGAGGTTGACTGATGAGGTTTAAGGAAAGAAGGCATCTCCATAACATAGAAGTGCAAGGTAAAGCAGTAAATGCTGATGCAGAAGCTGAAGCAAGTAATCCAGAAGATCTAGCTAAGCTAATTCATGAAGGTGGCTACACTAAACAATAGATTTTTAACGGAGATGAAACAGCCTTAAAATGGAAGATACTATCTAGGACTTTCATAGCTACAGACAAGAAGTCAATGCTTGGCTTCAAAGCTTCAAAAAGCAGGCTGACTTTTGTGTTAAAAGCTAATGCAGCTGGTGATTTTAAGTTGAAGCCAATTCTCATTGACCATTCTGAAAACACTAGGACCCTTAAGAGTTATGCTAAATCTACTCTGCCTTTGCTCTGTAAATGGAACAACAAAGACTGGATGACAGCACAACTGTTTACAAAACGGTTTACTGAATATTTTAAGCCCACTGATGAGACCTATTGTCAGAAATAAAAGATTCCTTTCCAAATATTACTGCTCCTTGACAATGTACCTGGTCACCCAAGAGCTCTGATGGAGATGTACAATGAGATTAATGCTGTTTTTATGCCTGATAACACAACATCCATTCTGCAGCCCATGGAGCAAGAGTAATTTTGACTCTCAGGTCTCATTCTTTAAGAAATTCATTTTGTAAGGCTATAGCTTGCATAGATAGTGATTCCTCTGATGGGCCTGGGCAAAGTAAATGGAAACCTTCTGAAAAGGACTCATAATTCTAGATGCCATTAATAACATTTGTGATTCACGGGAAGAGGTCCAAATATCAACATTAACAGTCGTTTGGAAGAAGTTGATTACAACCCTCAGGAGTGCCTTGGATGGGTTCAAGACTTCAGTAGAGGAAGTAACTCCAGATGTGATAGAAAAAAGCAAGAGAACCAGAATTAGAAGTGGAGCCTGAGGATGTGACTGAAGTGCTTCAATCACATGATAAAACTTTAATGGATAATGAATTGCCTCCTATGGATGAGTAAAGAAAGTGGTTTCTTGAGACAAAATCTATACCTGGTGAAAGAAGCTGTGAAGACTGTTGAAATGACAACAAAGGATTTAGAATATTACATAAATTTTCGTTGATAAAGCAGCGGCATGATTTGGGAGGACTGACTCTCAATGCTATTGGCACACTTAACAGACTACATTATAGGATAAATGTAACTTCTTATATGTACTAAGAAACCAAAAAATCCATGACTCACGTCATTGCAATCTTTGCTTCATTGGGGTGGTCTGGAACAGAACCTACAAGATCTCAGAAGTATCCCTATAATGCTGATGAACGCTAACTAGACTTATTGTGGTGATCATTTTGTAATATATATCAATATTGAATCATTATGTTATATACCTTAAACTAATATAATGCTGTATGTCAGTAAAAAACAATAAAAGTTAATTTTGCTTATTATAACACTTAAATGCATTTTAAATGTTTTGCAGCTCTCTTTTTGGAATTTTTTTTAAAGATTAAGTAACTTGGGCTTCTCTTAGTGGTTGAGATGCTCTGTGTATTGATTAAGACCTGTTGTATGATTGTATTCTGTGTGATAATCTTGTAAAATAAAGTGCATATAGTTTAACTCTGCCTATTCTTTCATACAACTTTGTCTACTGTATGTCAAGCATTGATCTAGAAACTGAAGATATATGACCCAGAACGCCTTTCCCTCCTCAAGCTGACATTCTAGGTGCAGCAGACCATTAATAAACAAACAAATAAGTAATGACATCTGATTAAAAATAAAGAGGGATAGTTAATATTAAGTGGAAGAAATAGCTGTGAGAGTAGGTGAGAAAGGCTTTTTATTTTAAGTGGTAATTAGAGCATGAAGGCCTTATTGACAGTCTGACATTTGACCAAAAATTATTTACTTGTGCTACTTTTCCTTGTTGTTCTCTGTGCATCAAAATTCTAATAAATGTTTTTGGTGGAGGCCATGTAGGGATATCTGACAAAGAGTTGTATTTGCCCAACTGAAATTAACTGCAGCATTTAAAAAAATATTTCTAGAACAATATAAACTTGATAACATTGTGACTCTTCCTCTCCAGGTAAATGAATCTCAGTCTTCTATATTAAAGAATACATTTAGTCAGGGGGAATTTGTTTGAAAGGCACCACCAGTTCATTGTAACAGCAAAAGCAATATACTTATGCCTGGAATATCCACCCACTGGCATAGGAAAAAAAAGTCTCGAACTTGGTCAAATCATCATTTAAGTCATCTGGCTGACTGGCTAGACCCAAACACATCCTTGGACTCCGTGCATAAGGCTTTGAGGGCTTCCACTCCTGCTGGGAAAGCTGCAGGTCATTACCACATAAAACTGTCTCTGCTGTTACATATTTCAAATTAGTATCCTTTCTTCTCTACCCTCTCTCTGTTTCCAGACTACTGGTGCCCTTCCCACTGTGCATAAAATTAAGCATTAAATGGCTGCTTAGTAATCATGATGTGGTTTGTTTATTTTTGTAAGTGCATATGGGGGGGGTGATTTTACAATTATCTTTATTCCCTGTAATTAATTTCCAGAGCATTAAATGTAAATTAGCCCTCTGTGTGAAGTGTCAATGCCATCACCTAAGCAAGGAAGTAGGTTCAACTTTCTAAACTATGGGAGAATCTTCCCCACCACATTCTGTTAACTAATTGTGGAGGAGAACGCTAATGTGAGAAAAGGCAAACTTCAGGAAGCTAATCTCGCTCTCTGGCTTCATCTCTTCCCAAGCCCATAATTGCTTTCTACAGCTTGTGGTAAATCCTTGGAGCATGGAGCAATTTCAAATGCACAATGAGCTCAGGTGCCTGAATGTGCTTAACACTTCTTTGTCATTTTAAGGCCAACTTAAACCATTTTCACATGAAAACAACATAGTAAAATGTTGGAAAAGCAATGTGAAATTTTTAGTCACTATGTTGCCCTTTTCTTTACAATGGACGGATATGAACCTCCTACACTAAGTATGATTAATGTACATACAACGTATCCTGTTGGGCTATGTCATGTTACATGCAAGTTTCCGTGGTACTCTTTTTATTTTAATCACTGGATTTATGAATCTTAGATGTGACTGTCCACAGGGAGCATCCAAATTAGGTACTCCCTCTCCTTCCTCCCTGGCCCAGGTACCAAGTATGTTGCTAAAATGTATATTTAGAATGGGACAGCCTTAAATAATGTAAACATTTAAAGCCCACATTTCTTGCATCTGGTCATGTGATTAATGGAACTCTTTGGTCACACTGGTAAATAAGTATCATCCTTACAATCACAGCATCAGTTCCATTAAGAGTATGTACCCCAAATACCGTATTTGCTTTAGAGATATTTCCAAATGCTATTGCAAGTGCTTTATGATATTTTGTTACACAAGCCAATACTGAAGTTGTGACAAAATCTTATGGAAGCAAACATGTATATTCTCTGCCTTTTTCTTTGTTCTTATCTTTAATAAATATATATCAGTTGTATAAATCATGGGAGGCACAAAGATATAACAAAGGTGGCAATCTTAAGTGAACCTAAAAGAAAGTGGCCTTATTCCAAGCTACTGTTGAGTGGATTACTTTTGCTGTTAGTATCTGCAATGTATTTAATGCATGGTTCTCAACTTTGCTAAAAGTAAGGGTGAAACAGTTGCCTAATGTTACTGTTTCTATCTGCTTTAATCATTGAGGTCCTATCTCTTGTTCATAATAACTTTGCCACTAGGTGGAAACCTTTAAAAGATAATAGCTGTTTCTTTTTCAACAGTATCAGATTTAATTCTAACATATAGATATTGTGAGATGTTTAAAATTTTTGTTTCCTCTGAATTAAAAAAATAAATAAGACCTCTAAGAGGCTTGGAAACAACTGGGATTTTAACTTGGTTTAAGTCTAAATTATTTTTTAAAAGAAGACATTCAGAACATACATATGCTAAAAGCTTGAACTGAAGTCCAGTCCAAAAGCATCTGGAAGAGTCTTCATTCTGCTTTTGTCCATTTTCCATATCTAGTGTTATGCCTTAACACGATTTTATTTTGCATTTTCTACCTAATAATCTTATACAATAGGTAGCATATTGAAACTCTCCACATCTGCTTGAGAGGTTCATTAGGCACTTGACTAGATCTTTATTTGATTTAGGCCTTAGAGCACATGGCATTCCATCTCTCATGAAGTTGCCTGTTCATGCTCTGAGGAAGTTTCAACCTTAGAGAAGCCAAAACAAGCACCCTTGGCAGGGGGTACAGCTTTTACTGCCATCATTTTAGCTAAAACTCTGCCTTGCCCCATTATTAAAATGCAAAATTTTTAAATGTAAACATATGCATGTCCTCATGCATCCACACTCATTCACTCTGAATCTGAAGCTACTTGGACTTACTGCCTAACCAAAACATCAAAATCTACATTTCTTTTTTAAGTTGAATTCATTAAGACACTATAGTTCCAGAAGTGGGAATTAAACTGGCACAGATTCCAGAATAATTTCTTGGGATTATTTAGAACACACTGGAACATTTAACTGTTACTGAAGCAGTTAAACTAACAGTGTGACTGGGTTTTTACAACTTATTTGTGGAGGATTTGAGAGTAGCTGATTCTTACTCTCAGAGCCACACTACTAAAAATGTAATTAAAGCTGATAATTCATAATGTCTGAGCAGTATCTGGAGGAACAAGAAAGAATAGTTCCCCACAGTTTTGTGCAGCTAACTGGTGGCATTCAGGAATGCTCTGGCCATTCCTTTCAAGCATCTGGCAATAACTTCTGCTGACAGCAGGCGAACAGATTTGATGGATCAGTATTGAATCTGGAATGGAAATGTTATTTTCCCTAATGTACCCAGATCCCTTTCAGGATGTCTGATAAAGCTTTACTTTGGGGACAGGATATATAAATTATCTCTAACTATCCATTAATCTAATACCCCTTTGGGGGGAATCTGTCAAATTAAGTCTATGTCCAAATGTTGATTCAAATAGCCAAAGGAAGGAAAAATTTAAAACATCTTTGATATTGAGAATCACATCATTTTAGAACTATAAGGATCTTTATAATTAAATGCAATAGAATTATTTTTCCAAATGAGAAGGAGAAAATCTAGAAAAGTCAAATTGTTTTCACAAAGTTCAAAATTAGAATCCATTTCTTCTGAATCTCAATCTAGAGATCATTCCAACGTACCTAACGCTTCATTCAGTTTCTGTAATTTATATACAGGAACATTTCAAACCTAACTGCATGGAAAATCACAGGGCAAGGTGAGGGGTCAAAAAATATTGATGTACAAGCCCACTGCAGACCAATTAAAGAAGAACAGAATCTCTGGGGTAAGGCCATGGCATAGGTAGGTATGTACGTACGTATGTATGCAGGTATGTATGTATGTATACATGTGCTGTATGCATTTAACTTCTCAAAATGATTCTAAAATGCAGGAAGATTGAGAACCAGTGATTCATACTTTGGTCACTTTTATAAGAAAATAAGCAAAGAGATGTTTGTGTCATGTCTTATTCTCTCCCAACTTTGGCCAGTTCTCACCTTCAAGGCTCCCCAACCAAAACTTCTTTTCTTGAGAAATGCTTAAAAACATCAATATACCTCCTCTCATAGGATAAAATACTGCACATAGAAACTATTTTGATAAAGCAATTTATAAAATGTTGTTAGTATCTACCGAAGTTTCAATGTCTTATCTTGCCCAGGAGTATCTGCATTTTAGCAGAAAAATAATAGAAATAGAGCTTCAGTTTAACACGAGGATTTTAGATGGATCAAAGGTTGTGAAAGATATTTTGGGTGAAAGACCTTTATCGAACCTCTAAAATTATACCATATTTACGAATGTCTACTTTACCTTCCTGATGGCTCCATCCTATTTTGTACTGCTGTTTAACTTGCTTCCATTATATGAATAACCTTCCACTTCAGATAAGTTTATGAGAGTGATAAAGTACCAATGATTAAATGTGTAGGTGCTCAGCACCACATTTCATCATCACAATTAGGATCCTCCTTTCCCCAGGAAGGAGAGGCCATTATTTTCACATAAGACGTGGTTAAACTGTGATCAAAGAGGGTAAACTGGCTAAGGCCCTTCATTTACTTTTCAGCAGAACCAGGACGCAAAATAATTTTTATCTGACCACAGAGCAAATGTACTTTAAAATATCATGCTTTACAAAGTCGTAATGATCCAGATAAAACAAAGTAAATCGTAACAAAAATACCTGTATGGAGTCATAAAATCAATCAGCTTGGCATTCCCACCGTTGACGTAATTTGATACATGCCTTCAGAAGGTGTCTGTCGAAGTTTAAATACTTAATTGGTAGTAGCCACATAACAGTCAACTAGTACCTTGCATGAACAGTGCTACAGTGCCTCTAATACCTTATAAAATGCTTCTACATACTATTTGTGGAAGAGCAGCTTGCTTTTCACCTTTCACTCTGTGGACATTAAGTCCCTTGTTTATCGTAATGGAAACTTCCAAGAGAGCGCTGTATTCACGGAAAACTAGCTCTTCAATACTACGGTCTGAAACACTTCAGAAAGGTCTGCGGCCCTTCCTGCACCAACTCCAGCATTATACTGGTGACCTCCAGGGGACCTGGGGGCAATGGAGAGGACCTGGGTGCCTGTCCCTGGTCACAGACGCGTAGAGGCCCTGATGCGTAGGTCTGACACGCTCTGGCCTTTGGCCACCGCTCACCCGACCGTGTATGCAGACGACCTCCTGAAAGGGAAGAAATTCTCGGAGGACTTTGCACAGGAGAGTTAAAAGCTTCTTCATTCGCGTGATGGTGAAGGTGGGAGATTGGGGTAAATCTAAGGCACTCTGCTCTGCGTGTCCTTGGCCAGACATGGCTCCAGGGCTCCTTCTCAAGTCACTACAGCGCCCCCTCTGCTGCCTATCCGCCCGCGAAGGAAGCGGGAAGGAGCGCCTCAGCCGCAGAGACGCAGAAGCACTTTCGACACACGGTGGAATTAATAGCTCTTCCGCGCACTTCGGCACCCAGTGGAATACTGGCTCTTCCTACTTCCTCTGCCTCCTCTTCTGAACGTTCAGCAACTCCTTTTCCTGCCCCTCCATGGTTTTTTAACCTTTTTTTTTTGTTCCCCTAAATTAATACTGCTGGGATTTTTTTCTTGTTTCTAAATAAAGTTCAAATGGGGGAGGGGGGAAGTATTTTACTCTTCAAAATTATATTTGTTCCATAGGATTCATACGCTGAAATTTACAAAATGCTGATAAAAGAAATTAAAAAAAAAAAAACGTTTAAAAAGGAGAAAAAAGCCATGTTTATGTACTGGAAGACAACATAGTAAAGATGCCAATTTTACCCAAGTTGATCTATAGGTTTAGTGCAACCTCTAGCAAAATCTCAGCAAGATGTTTTGTAGATATAGACAAACTTATTCTAAAATTTATCTGGAAAGGCACAAACCCTAGAATAGATAAAATAATGTTGAAAAGAAAAATACTGTAGTTGGACTAAATCCATCCACTATTAAGACCTACTACATAGCTAAATGAATCAAGATAGTGTGGTATTGGTGGAGGAATGCACACAGGAATTGATAGAACAAATAGAGAATGGAAATAGACCCACATAAACAGGCCCACCTGAGTTTGGACAAAGGAGCAAAAGCAATTCAGTTAGAGGAAGGATAGCTTTCTCTGACAAATGGTGTTAAAACAGACATTTATAGGTAAATCAATCAACCAACCAATCTCAACCTAAGTTTCATACCTGATATAAAAATTAAGTCAAAATGGATCACAGACTTAAAATATAAAAATATCAAACTAGAGAACTTTTAGAAAAAATATTTAAGATCTAGGGCTAGGCAAAGAGTTCTTAGGTTTGACATCAAAAACATGATTGACAGGGCTTCCTTGGTGGTGCAGTGGTTGAGAATCCGCCTGCCAATGCAGGGGACATGGGTTCGAGCCCTGGTCTGGGAAGATCCCACATGCCGCGGAACAACTGGGCCCGTGAGCCACAACTACTGAGCCTGCGCATCTGGAGCCTGTGCTCCGCAACAGGGGAGGCCGCGATAATGAGAGGCCCGCGCACCGCGATGAAGAGTGGCCCCCGCTCGCCGCAACTAGAGAAAGCCCTCGCACAGAAACGAAGACCCAACACAGCCAAATATAAATAAATAAATAAATAAACTTATTTTAAAAAACAAAAGCAAAACATGATGGACAAAAGGAAAGATCAATTAGTTGGACCTCTTCAAAACTAAAAGAATTTGCTCTCCAACAGACCCTATTGAAAGGATGAAAACACAAGTCAAACACACACACACACACACACACACACACACACACACACACACACAAGACACATTTGCAAATAATTTATCTAGCAAAGGACTACTATCTGGAGTATATAAAGATTTCTCACAGTAAAAAAAAAATTAGGAAACAGACAAAAGACATGAACAATGAACAGACATTTCACCAAAGATAATGGTAAATAAGCACACAAAAAGATATTCAACATTTTTAGCCATTAGGGAAACCTAAATTAAAACTACAATGAGATGTTACATATCAGAATGCCTGAAATAAAGAATACTGACAACACCAAATGCTAGTCTGGATGAAGTGAAGCCAGATTACTCATAAGCTGCTGCTGATAATATAAAATGGTACAGCCATTTTGGCAAATTATTTGAAGTTATTTGGAGCATAAATTGGCAGTTTCTTATAAAACTAAACATGTATCTACTGTATGATCCAGCATATGCACACTTGGGAATTTGTCCAAGAGAAATGAAAATTGCTTAAGTGCAAAAACTTGTGCATGAATGCTCTTGGCAGCTTTATTTGCAATAGTCAAAAACTAGAAATAATCCAGATGTTCTCTGAATATACACTTATCTCAAAATTTAAAGTTTAGTTAAAAAATGTATTTTTCTGTTCAAAGGCAAGGCCTTCAAGTTCTATCTTTGTTTAAAATATAAACCTAACCAGTGTGTTTAAATAAGAGTTAAAATACATTTTTTAGTTCTACAGGCGACTTAAAAGTATTTATTAAAAGCACTTTTTAGTACATATGGAATTGGAGAGGCATAATTTTTAGTAAGTTAAGAACATTTATAAGTACTTAAAAACTCAGAGAAATAGATTTGAAGTTGTAGCTGAAATGCACCTTGTTTTAGTGCTATGGGCTTAAGAAGTGCTTGGCACATAATAGACTTTCAAGTATTTGAGGAGTAGTCTGAGAATGAAAAGGAAAAAGTAGTTATGGTGGTGAGGATTACAGTGATAATGTTGGTGGTAGTGATGGTGGTTGACGACCATGGGTTAAATTTGGGGATTAGAGATGTAGGTTTCATTCTGCAGATCAAAACTTTTCTGTGTACGACAATGAGGTGACTAGAGATTATGTCCAATCACATCTTTATTCTTATTTTATTTACAAGTGATCTTCACCTTGAAATTTACTTCATGAACTTTTCTTAAATTAGAAATGTTTTATGGTTATTGAGTTTTGTTGTTGTTTTATTCTTATGATAACTTGTAAAACTAATCTCACTGCTGACTGACTTATTAACTCAGCTTCAGCCTTAACCATTAAGTGGTATCTTTGCTATTTCTCTTTTCCTAACTTTCTTTAGATAACATGCCGCTTTTAAAATATTAATTTTTATTAATTAAAATTTTGAGCAAGCAATAGAAGGTCATTTAACCCTTACATTTAGATGGTATGAGCATGCAGGGAATTCTCATGGAACTATGACAATTAACATCAATTGCCAATCTCTGTCAAGAAGTCTAACTTCTCTTAGAGAAAAAAAAAAAAAAGCAATCAAAATTATAAATTGGACACCTGGACATGTTTGTTTTAACATGTTTAAAAATGTAAAACAGACAATGAGTATTTGGAAATCACATTTTTCCTTGAACTGGGGTGATGGTATAATTTCTCTTTTACAAAATCATTGCCACACAAATCTCCAGTCGCAAAGCATTTTTTACACTGTATGCTAACTGAGCATTATCAGCCTATGAAAAAAGTGACAGAAGTGTTCTGAGTTCATACTAATTACAGCAAAATTACAGCTAGAGGTAAACTCATCTTTTTTTTTTTTTTTTTTTTTTTTTTTTAAACTAATGTCTGATTTTTAACTGCTCCACTGTCCTGGTGTGTGAGATGTGAACCAACAAATGATATGTTGTAATGGCTTGCAAATATGCACGTAAGGTGGGAAACTTAGGAAGGTTTGATAAACAGACTGTTTTCTAAGTGTAAAATTTATGTTGCTGTTTACCATAATGTGAAATGTCTATGAGATGCCCTTGGGCAGGAACTCTTTGTTACAAGATATCAAGCTTAACTGGGATAACCTATAGGAAATCTTTTCTAAATAAACACAAGCCAGTCAATTCTTGGGAGATGCTTGTACATATCAGCATGACACCATCATCGTCATTTTTTTTTTTTTTTTTAAAGTTACTCCCCCCCCCTTTTTTTTTTTCAAATAGCTACATTATTTATTTATTTATTTATTTTGAGCTGTGTTGGGTCTTCGTTTCGTGCGAGGGCTTTCTCTAGTTGCGGCAAGCGGGGGCCACTCTTCATCGTGGTGCAGGGACCGCTCTTCATCGCGGTGCGCGGGCCTCTCACTATCGCGGCCCCTCCCGTTGCGGGGCACAGGCTCCACACGCGCAGGCTCAGCAGTTGTGGCTCACGGGCCCAGTTGCTCCGCGGCATGTGGGATCTTCCCAGACCAGGGCTCGAACCCGTGTACCCTGCATTAGCAGGCAGATTCTCAACCACTGCGCCACCAGGGAAGCCCCATCATCGTCATTTTTAAAGACTAATCCCTAAGCCACTGATAGTTGTACTCTGATCGTTGTGAGTCAGTTCAAATTTTATAGAACATTCACTTGTCTTCCTGCTCTGAATCCCATTTTCTTACACCTGTTAGGACATTTTTTCTTTTATGCAAAAACTAGTCTCCCTTGAATTTAATTTAAAACCTGTGTGCTCTCCAACTTCACTAGTTTGAAATGGTAGAAAAACATGCAGCAATTTTCAGATAACTTTCAATAAACTCTGAATGATAGAAGCATGCTGAGTTGAAGGCTATAAGAAACATGAGAAGAATACTGACCATCAATTTGCTTGTCTGTTACCTTTCCTCTCCAGCACTGCTTGGGATCCCTGTCCCTTGGGAAAAAGCTGGGGTGGCAGTTGGGGCCCCATTTGTGGGTGAGGGTTAGGTAAATTGCTGAACTCTCTCCTCTTTTATAAACATCACTAAAATGTCCATAATAGTGGAGTTTACACACTATTGTAGCTGCCCTGGTACAGTACCCTTTAAGGGAAAACCCTGCTTGACAAAATCACTAATCAATGTCACAAACATCAGTCCCTGCTGCTCCTGACCCTGGTGCATATTCTATAGAATTGCCCACTTGAGATGTGTCTGGGTTTCTAATTAACATATGCAAGTGTTCTGAAGGATAGCTGTCTTTTTGAAGCTCTCCCTTGGGGTCTTACAAAGCGGTTTTCATACGTATCCCATTGACCATAATCTAATTCCAAGTGTTCCCAAGGACCTTCTGATTTAGTGTTACTTTCACTTGATGCAGTTACAAACAAGAAAACTAATTTTATCTATATCGATTGTATAGACCTGTACACTTCAGAATAGATAGTCAAATCAGGAAAATCAAATAGCCATTAAAATTTTTGACCTAGTTGTCTATTTTCTTGTAGAGAAATTTATAGCTTTGTCCTTCAAGGAAACCAAATACAATTTTGTTTACTTCTTTTAGGAAACTGACATATGACTATGTCAGATCACCCTTTATTTTGATAAAAAGTTATCATTCTTTATGTTGGGAAGAATAGTTTTAATGGACATTAACCTAAATAAATATTTGTACTACTTTCATATTATTTTAGGTAATCACAGATTCATATAAATAAAAAATTGTAGCCTAAGATCATATTCTAGCATACTCTTTAGACTCTAAAGAAATATAAAACATACAGCCAGTTTATATGCAGAATTTATATAATTTATTTGGAGTCATTAATTCCTTTTGGTTTGTATTATATTAAGTAATCATAACTACATTTGAAATACGCTTTTAATATAAGATTGTCAAGTGTCTAAGTTAAAACCTAGAATTTCTAACGTTGTCAGTGAAACCTTATTACCTATCCAGGTGACTGAGTTTTCTAATAATGGTCCAGGATAAAATAATGTTTTAAGATGATCTTTAAAATATGCATAGATTCTTTCAAAAGTTAAAATGTTAAATACATTTTAATATCCATATTAAACCCTTAATTTAGGAAAAATATGAATAATACCAAACCAAAGCTATATTAATGTTATACATTTTAGAAAACTAGCCAAATATTGAATTAATAAATAATGTCACTTGGACCAAATCATACTGAACCTTTAAAGTTTGTGGACAATTAAAATATTTTGTCACTCAAATGAAATGATTAATGCCTTTCTTACCTCATCTATTATTCAGGTGAGATTTGGATAGCCATCTTTGCCATAGCAATATCTTACCAAATACAATCTGATTTTAATTTTTTTCCTAATAAAACACTTCATTAAAGAATGCAAGTAACATTATTTTTTCAAACTCCCAGTTACAGCCATAATGCCCCAAATACAGGAAGGTGGGAGTGAAACATTCCATGAAAGGGAAAAGTGTAATGAAATAAAAGATTGATGTTTTCACTAATGATTTTTTTTTAATTCCATTGGACTTACACAAGTTTTTGCAGAATTGTAGAGAATCTTGGCTGTTTAACATATTTACTTGCTCAAAGGGAATCCTGTTGAGCATTGTACATGAAACCTTACCCATATCATATAATTTTCCTAATAATTATAACATTGTCCATGAATTAGTTAATAAACGTGTATTTCTAGCCTATAGAAAGCTATAGTACAATTTTGTTCAAAGTCAGTGAATACCTCATCTGGAAACTTGATCCCTGACTGGCTCTGACTTGGGAGTCTATCTTAAAACACAAGGTTTGCTTAACAGTGACCTTTTCAGAAATTTCCTATAAGCTATCAGAGCAGGTATTTATGAACAGATGATTCACATGATAAACATTTATTGAACTTTTTCTATACAGCGGGTGTCAGGTGAGGCACTAGATATGTTGAGGAAAGATTTGTCCTTCCCTGACGAAGTTTCCACTTTAAAGTACAAATCAGCCTCTAAACAAGTAATCACACAAATAACACTTATGCTTTGTAGTTATAATTGTGAACTAAAACTGGAGGATATATGAGAGAGTATAACAGCAACACTGATGTTGATTTGGAAGTATGAGGAAGTCAATTTGAGGAACCCACTGATGTGACCAGCTGGAGGTTGGGCAAAAGCATTTCAGGAAGAGGGAATGACTGCCTGGGTTTCCTGAGGCAGGAAAGAGCTATGCCCACTTGAAAGCCCAAGAGCAAGATCAATAAATAGAGCTGTGAGAGGGACGAGGCTAGAGTCACGTCGAAGCCAGAACAGGCCTGGTGTTGCAGGGCCTACTTCGCAAGTATAACGGAGGCTATTGGAAGCTGGATTAATATTTCACACTTCTGCCCTATCCAAGTAAATTAGCTGTAGCAAGTTTCACCATCCTCCTTGGGTCCTATAAGGAGCAAATCTAAGATGCAGAAGGCAGGGAAATACAGCTAATAATTATACTTTGGGTTATTAGTAGTTGGGACAGAGTTGGTGAATGCCCATTTCCAATCATAGGAGTGGAGGATGGACAGAGATTTTGCATTTGAGATGTAGTTTTTAAGTAACAGTATTTTTCCACAAGAATGATTATATTTGTGTGGTGACACACTGCTTTACTGCTCCAGGTTAGGCAATTTAGGTGTACATCTAGATTAAAAGTCAAGCCTACTAACTGGTATTTTAAACTATAATTCTTAAGGTTAGAAGAAAGCATATTTTCTAATAAGTTTCCCTGTTGCCATGGGGAAAAGCTGCTTATAAACACTAAGAACCTGGGAGCTCATTCTTCTAAACAGATTGAAGACAGATGCTAACATGTCAGCAAAAGCTGAGCACAAGTCCAGCATCATGCAGTACATCAAATATTTACATAGATGTCATTTAAATGGGCTGCTGGTTATATTAAGTGAATATCCAACATAATTTCTGGGTTTATGGCAAGCAATAGGAAATTCAATTATTTTCTATTAAAAATGTTTTATCTTGAATTAGATTATGGTCCTCTGATTATCTGATACTCATAGGAGCACTTGTCCAGAAGGTTTAGTTTCTACAAGATATAAGCTTGCTGTAAGACATAATGTTCCAAATTTAATGTAGAAAAGGTCATGCCTCAGTTACTTTTAAAAGTATCTTTTTTACTGGTATCAGTTTAGTAAATTTCTGATACTAGAAATAACATAAGCTTGCATATATTTGAGACATTTAATTAAAATGTTCTTTTTTCTCTGCAAAACAACATTAGTCTTTATAACTTTGTGCTTTGATCTTTATATTTCAAAGGTATTTGAGAGGGCTTAGACTTTTTTCACCTTACATACTAGCCATGAGCATTTTAAAACTAACTTTGGCAGAGAAAAATGTATCCCAATAAATTAATTGCTGTCATTCTTCCATGTCCAGCCCTGTTTGTGAACTTATATAATTTTCAACTCATAATTATGGCAGAAACGTTCAGCCTCTCTTATCTTTTGTGTGGCTTAATGAAATAACTTTGATTTTGAATTCAAACCGAATTTGGAACTCTGACACTCTCCTTAACGATATGTGTGATCATCAATAAGTTATTAAGTCACTCTGAGGCTTAAATTTTTTTATCATTAAGATGGTAATAATAACCTACCTGAAAGAGTTGTGGGAACTAAATAGCCTAGAGCCAACCTGGCCCATTATAGACACAATAAACTGTGGCTATCATCATTAACAATAATGGAAACATCTGCATCTTAAACTCCCTGTGATTTTATGCACAAACACCTAAGGTTGTTTGAGAATCATTGTTCCAGAGTTACCATGTGATTTATATGATAGTCAGAAAAGCATTTAACAGATAATGAGAATGAAAAGAAACTGGATCTCATGTACATTGTGGTAAAAGTGTAAATGGTACCGCAATTCTGGAAAACAGTTTATCATTCCTTTAGAAACTAACATATACTTACATACACCTTGCAAATACACTCCTAAGTACTTATCCTAGAGAAATGAAAACTTACGCTCACAAAAATGGCTGTACAAAAATGTTCATAATGAATGTCCTTCAACATGTAAATAGATAAACAAACTGTGGTATATCCATACAATGAGATACTACTTAGCAATAAAAAGCAACAAACTACTGCTACTTGAAACAACTTCTGGTAGATCGCAAGGACATTATGCTGAATTTTAAAAAGCCAATCTTAAAGAGTTTACATACTGTATTATTTCATTTATATAATGTTCTCAAAGAGAAAAACTTATAGTGGTCAGTGATTGCCAGGAGTTAGGATTGAGAGAGGATATAATTATTAAGGGGTAATATTAAGTAGTTTCTTTGTGGTGATGGAACAGTTCTGTTTCCAGATTGTGGAGATGCTTACTCAAAGCTACCTTTGTGTTGAAATTACACAGAAGCATACACTAACACACACACACACACACACACACACACACACACACAGAGTGCATGTAAAAAGTGGTGAAATCTGTATAAGGTCTATATTTTAGTTAGTATCATACCAATATTTTTAGTTTCCTGGTTCTGACAATGTTCTATGGATATTAAGAGATTATTATTAGGGAAAGATAGATGAAGTGTACACGAGTGTATGCAGGGACTCTCAGTATTATTTTTGCAAATTCTTTTGAGTCTTCAACTATTTTTAAGTTATTTTTTATAAAGCATTTAACTATGTGAACACAGCGTCCAGCGCTTTAGTTTCATTTGCTTCAGTGACATCTCTTATAGCCTTGGGAACAATTCTGAGGTTTTTTAACGCTGTAAACATTAACTTGATTTTTTAAAGATTAGGAGTTATAACTGAATTATAATAATTTAGAAACATTTAGAAGAAAATGTTTATTTTTAAAAATCCTACTTTTAGTTTGTACATTTTTATTTATAAAATAAAGACAAAACTGTGTGTTTATTTGCAACTGAAATTGGCTATAAATATAAGGATACTAAAATTAAAACTGAGACAAATTATTTTTTATTAATCATACTCTGATGTCTAAAATATACAAGATACTACTCTGCCAATAAATTATTTATCAACGTAAAATGAATTACTTTATGTTCCTCTTTTTGTTCCTTGGTATAATGAATTTTTCTTAGGATTACCACCATTTCAAATATTGAAAATTACTAGTAAACTTTAAACAGGAAGAGATGCTGACTATAAAATATGGCCTTAATGTATACAATGAATTATTTTTGAAATACAAATCAGAATTGATGACCAGCATCCTGATGATGATGATGATAATGGTGACAATGAATTATGTAAATCTAATACTTTATCTATATCTACATCATCAGTATCTATCTGTCTTAGTTTGGTTTCCAGAGAAGCAAACTTTAAGACAAGGATTCAAATGCAAGTAGTTATTTTGGAATGTCATTGTTGGAATTAACACCAGAGGAATGGGAAGCAAGACAGAGAAGACAGCCAGTTAAGGGTTTACTTGCAAGCAAGTTATTATTAAGAAAAGTGCTGACAGTTGATGGCGGGCACATATGTAGAAATCAAAGTGTGGAGATTTTGATAGGTCCCTGACAGCATCTGTTACGTATCCCCCATATTACTCTGTATATATTGGTCATTTAACAAGTACTTGTTGAATTAATGAATATATTATTTAAGCTTGCAGACTGATACACTTTTCTTTTTTAATCACAGAACTTACAGTACTTTAGGTTTAATGTAATTTGATGTATCTATTTTTTAGATGATGTGATCTTTTTTCAAATACCCTGCAGATTAAATCGTATCTGTTGTCTTAGTCAATCAACAAATAATTTTTCATTACTTGATACTATAGGGAATAAAGTTGAGAAATGTGCTCTCCATTAACAAGAAACATTTAAAACATTCAGAAAGAAATAGGTAAATCAATAGGAGTTGACAGGTCTCACATATTCATATCTGCTTAGAGCTCAAATGGTGTAATACTCCATGTGAAAATGAATTTTCCACCCATCTGTTAGATTTAGTGGGTTAAGGACATAGTAAGGTTATAGTATTCCCAGAGCTAGGGCTAGTGCTTTTTACCAAAAGTCAGGTTGCATAAGTCAAGTTCATCCTTTTGAAAGAATAAATTGTCAATGATCTGAAATTTAATATCAATGGCTCTTCTTTGAAATACAAAGATTTCATAGTTATTTGAAACACTAAAGACGTTGTTTTATTTTTTAAAAATACCCACAAGTAATAACTGAAACTCAATGTTAGACTACACCAATTAGTAAGTGAAAAGGAGCTTATCAAAAGTAGGCCAGAACCTTGTATGTAAGAAAATGAGGTAAAGAAATTGGCATTTTTGCACATCTATCAATCTATAAATATCTGTAATAAAAAGAGAGAAAGTCATAGTGTATTTTCTGATAGCACAGAAATCTTACATAAGAAAAGTCTAATGTGACTGCATCATGACTCTAGGAATGAGGAAAGAGGAGAAAAGGAAAATTAATGCAAAGATAGAGTGTCCCTCCACCCCCTTTCACTTCCCTTTATATATAATGATCACCTTAAAGTGTACATAAAGTGGACAGGAGGAAAGTTGGACTTAATTTATGCAGAACAGAATGGTGCCTTTTGAATCTACATTATTTTTCCTAAGAAAATTAGATTTTGAAATAAAATTTGACAATCTAGCTAAAACTTTTGAAAGTCAGGTACAGTCAAAAAAAAACTTTAAAAATCAAATTAATGTGAAAAGATGAGAAAACAAAACTGCCTAAATTTCTAGTGGGAAAATGGTCAATTACATCAATTCGTCATATTTAAGGGTTCAGTCTGGCACAGCACATGTAAAAGTGAAAGGGGACTTTTGATAAATTACTATAGAAAATGTAATGTATCATACTTTGATTTAACTGGAATTTATTGTACCTTCAGTGATAATCCAATATTCATATTTTAATTTGTAGGTATGATCAGGACATACCTTTTTTAAGCCTTTCATTTTCTATGAAAGAAAAAGACAAGACACAGAATTTAAAGACAACTTATTCCTGGAATGCTTGGCCTGAGAAGATGAATAGAATGTGTCTTTTGATTTTTCAGCAGTGTTATTTTAACATTCTCATGTAGGTCATTACTTATTCCAGAGTTGGATCAATCAAAGGAAGGTGAATCAGCAAGGCGCAGAAGAGGAAGCCACCTTGAAATGGATTAAGTGAAATAATTGTGTGAACATATGGCCTGGAAATTAAATTGATTCAGCTAAACAAGTTATATTAAATAGATCAGGTAATTTTCAGGCATCTGGTCATGTGATCACAATTTAAAGCAATTACACAATCTGAGACTTGGAGAAACAGAGAGGGGACTACTAGTCTATAGTTTACAAAGACAGAGAACACAAAATAAAATTGAAGTTGTTAGTGATCTTTTATGAGTTTGCCCTTTACAAAAGGGTGCGTGTAAAGACAAGATCCTTGATGAAAAAACCAAAGAGGTTTTCTGAATAAAATTTATCAGACATCTAAGTTGTAAACAATTTATTCATTTATTAACTCACTTAAAAAAACAAATACTTATTGAGCACTGGCTCTCTTTAGGCTCTTTGTAAAATGTCCTAGTCTTCAAATTTCTTACTCTAGAGTGATGAATTAAAATATTGTATGAATTTATATGTATGTAGAGCAGAAAAATAGATGCTTTTTTAATTGATAAACTTTTTTGCTGCAAAAGCTCCTTTGCCATTAAGATATTTTTTCTTGGTCTTGTCTTATGTTTGAGCTCAATGTAAAATATGCATTTAGACATCACCTCTCTTCATTTGGCCTATTGTTTCCAAATATATAGTTACTTCAAAATTACAAGAATGCAGCTGTTGGATGACTTACAAGCATAGAAAATGTGCATTATATATGCCATGAATGGCTATTGATTTAATTTTTCAAAATTCAATACATAGTAAGACTTTTTTCATATTTGGTATGAAAACAAGTAACTTTTAAAAGTATTTTTTGTTAAGTTACGTAATTAGCTTATGTATAACTTTTATGCACTGAGTTATATGAATCATAATTATCATGTATTCTTTTTTTAACATTGTTAAAAATTGAGATTGTAATTATGCCAGTATAAGAACTATTTTAATCTCTCTTTTTTTAAAATTTTTATTGGAGTATAGTTGATTTAAAATGTTGTGTTAGTTTCTGCTGTACAGCAAAGTGAATCAGTTATACATATACATATACCCAGTCTTTTTTAAATTCTTTTCCCATATAGATCATTACAGAGTATTAAGAAGAGTTCCCTGTTCTATACCGTAGGTCCTTATTATTTACCTATTTTATACATATTAATGTGTATATGTCAATCCCAGTCTCCCAATTTATGCCTCCCCCATTTTAATCTCTTAATCATAAAGTCATTTGAGTGGATGAGATGTCATATTAGATCTAATATATAGAGTCTAGACATGCTGTCTTGAACACTTAAGAAATTCACCCATGTGAAATTTTTCAAAGTTTATTCATAAGAAAATACTGTTTAATTCTTGGTGATAATACAGTCCCATGGTTACAATGGATATGAGGCAAACAGTATGACATTTCCTAATTGTAAAAGGCAGTTTTGTTGGTTTGGTTTACATAAAATGAATTCATTGATAAGAAAGGACTTTAATCATACTAGGCAATGCCAGGTACTAACATTTTGTAAAGAGCCTCATATTTTATAAAATGTCCTCTCATACGTATTCTCATTGGACCTTAAAACAAGCAGATGATAAAACTATAATAGTTTGCATACAGATGAAAAACTGAAGCTGAGAAATCCTTGATTTTCCCAAGGATGCACAAATAAATAGAACAGATAGGATAGAAATAAAGATGCCACTACAGTTTGAAGAATGTATTGGAGAAGGTATGACAGAGACTAGACAGAGTCCAGTTGAGAGACCAGTTGAGTGGCTATTATTATATATTTCACATAGAGATGATGAAATCCATAATAGAGATAGTGGCAATAGGATGAAGGGAAGTGGATGAATTTCAAAGATATTCATGAGAATTGAGCAGTTGGATGAATATATTAGGTGGAACCATATGAAAATGCCAATATTTAACTATTTTGACAAATAAAAAAGACAACTTTGGGCTTCCCTGGTGGTGCAGTGGTTGAGAGTCCGCCTGCCAGTGCAGGGGACATGGGTTCAATCCCTGGTCTGGGAAGATCCCACATGCCACGGAGCAACTAGGCCCGTGCGCCACAATTACTGAGCCTGTGCTCTAGAGCCAGCGAGCCACAACTACTGAGCCTGCGAGCCACAACTACTGAGCCTACATGACACAACTACTGAAGCCCACATGCCTAGAGACTGTGCTCTGCAACAAGAGAAGCCACCACAATGAAAAGCCCACTCACCGCAACGAAGACCCAATGCAGACAAAAATAAATAAATTAAATAAATACATTTTAAAAAAAAAGACAACTTTATATTGTTTAATCTCATAGAAGTTAAGCATAAAGGAGTCATCATACATGACTCTCAGGACTTATAACTGACTAGCTGAATGGCTGGTGAAATCATTTATTATGATAGCAAGCACAGGACAGGGAAGAAAAAACTTTGTTTTCTGGGCCTACAGAATCTGAAATGTCTTTGAGAAAATACATTGTAATATTGAGTGAGAGTAATTAGATAAGTAGATAGGGGATTCAAAAGAATGACTGCATCAGCAGTAAACAGCATTTAGATGTACATCAAAATCATGAGAGTTGAACAACAGTTTGAAGGGAACATATATGAACTGAAGAGAAAAAAAAAGGAGTAAGAAAAAATTCAGAAGAGAGAGGAAAGAGGACTAAAAGACACTGAGAAGGAATAGTTAGAGGTCAATAGATATTTGTGTCAGAAAACCAAGGAGAGAAGTTCACAAAAAGGAGTGGTCCTTCTGTGTAACTTTCTACTGGAAATGGTAACCAGTGAAATAGGGTAAGAAGAGAAAAGGCATACAGACTGGAAAGGAAGAAATGAAAAACTTCACTGATTGCACGATCATCTGCAATAAAAATCCCAAAGAATCTTCAGAAAAGGTAGTAGAACTTAAAGTGAGTTTAGCGTGGTAGCAGGGTACAAGATCAATATTTTCAAAGAAATCAATCATATTTTTATATATAAGCAATGGACAATTGGAAATTGAAATTATAAAAGGTACCACTTATAATTACACTGAAAATACCAAGTACTTACGTACACAGCTTAAAAAAAAAACCTATGTGCAATATCTATGGAAAACTACAAAACACCAATTAAAAATATAAACTAAAGAAATGGAAATATATACCGTATTCACTGGTTGGAACATGTAATATTGTTAAGATGCCAATTTTTCCCAAACTGATCTATTAAATGCAACTTCAATCAAAATACTAGTAGTGTTTTTTTTTTAGACGAGTTGATACTAAAATAAAAGTTAACATATTTCTGAAAGAGATCAACAAAGTCAGAGGACTCATATTGCTTGATTTCAGGATAAATAATAAAGCCACAGTAATCAAGACAGTATTGGCAAAAGGCATATAAATCAATACAATAGGAAAGCCCAGAAATAGACCCACACAAATACAGTTGATTGTTTTTTCCAAAGGGTAAGGTAGTCTTTTTGACAAATGGTTCTAAAAATACTGCATATTCATATGCCAAAAATTAAACCTTGATCCATACCACACACCAAAAAAAAGAAGCCCCCCAAATTATCATAGAACTAAAAGTAAAATTTTAATCTATAAACTGTCTAGAACATAACATACAGGAAATAAAATTAGGTAAAGATTTCTTAGCTATGACACAAAAAGCATAATCCATAAAAGAAATAATTAACACCCAGACTTCATCAAAAGTATAACCTCCTACTCCTGGAAACACTGTTAGAATAATAAAAAAAAATGAGCCATAGATTGGGAGAAAATATTTACAAATATTATATCTGACAGAGGACTTTTATCCTAAGTATATTAAGAACTCTCAAAACTCTAGTAAAAAAGCAAACAACCCAAATTTTTAAATGAGCAAGCACCTGAACAAATGTTTCAGTAAGAAGACATTCAGATGGCAAATAAGCACATGGAAATAAGTAAATTATTTTTAGGGAAATGCAAATTAAAACCACAATGTTATACCATTACACTCCTATTAGACTAACTGAGAAAAATAAGACAAAAACGAACCTGACAAAACCAAATAATAGCTAGGATATGGAGCAATTGGAACTCCCCTAATATGCTGGCAGTAGTGCAGAAAGTATAGCCATGTTGGAAACAGTCTGAAAGTTTCTCATAAAATTAAACATACACTTAGCATATGACCCCGCTATCTCACCTCTAAGCATTTACCCAAAACATATGAATACTTACTCTCACACAAATATCTGTACCTAAATGTTTATATAAAATTAATTGTGAATTTCCCCAAACTGGAAACAATCCAAATATCCTTAAATTGGTGAATGGTTAAACTCTGGTATAGTCATACAGTGAATACTACTCAGCAGTAAAAGGAGTGAACTACTGATACACACACCATATGATGGTGAAGTGCATATCAAACGCATTTTCACGTTAAGTTAAAGAAGCTGGGCTGAAAAGACAACATATTGTATGACTCCATTTATATAACATTTTGGAAAAATCATAATTATAGGACAGAAAACAGATCACTGGTTGTCAGAGGTTTGAGCAGGGGGTGAGGTTGCTTACAAGGGGCACAGGGACAATTTTGGAGACAAGGGATCTATTCTGTATATTGACTTTAATGGTGGTTATATAATTGTATGCATTTGTCACATTCGGAACTGTACACTAAAATGGTCAGTTTTACTGTGTGTAAATTATACCTTAACAAACAATGGGGAAAAATGATCAAGCAATTTTTAACACTTCTGAGACATTATGTAAGAAAAGAACAACACCCTGTCTATTGGACTCAGGAGCAACAGTGTCCTTGTTGAGACAAATTTTGAAGTACCATGGAAAGCACAGTCAGTATGTGGTTGTTCAGGGAGCCAAGCAATTGCACTTCCTCCTAAAGGAGGAACAGCCAGTGCAGTTGACAATTCTCTCAGGAAACTTGAATTTAAAAGAGAGAGAAGGTGTTAGGTAGAGTGTGACTTTAAATTGGGTGAGAATTGAAATTTGAACATTTGCCTGTATATAGGGAAAAGACAATAGAGCAGGAGGTAGAAGATACCAGGAGAAGAGGGAAAATTAACAGTACAAGGTATGTGAGGAGACAGGAGCGGATGAGTTGAAACACAGAATCAGAGCAGTAAGCAGATAAAGAAAGGCATCATTCCTATCTTAACTAGAAAAAGATATGGGTGTGAATATGTAAAATTTTGACATAGGGTGGCAGAAAGCTGAGGGAGTTTCTAAATTATACCTGCTATCTTTCTCTGTGAGTAAACATGGAAACTGAAAAATATCTCTATATAGTGCTGTAAGCCCCCTTGAAGCTGGAGAAAAGCTGATACCATTAAAACAACATTCGGTTTGGTTTTTTGTTTTGTTTCTAAAAACACTGATCAACCCAGATTAAGTTGAGTAGATGAACAGTTGAACTCATCCAAGTTCTCTATTCTTTTCAGAATGGTGAATTAGAAAAACAAAAGAGGCACAGGAATTGAGGATGTTTCCAAAACACACGTATTTTACCTGTATAAGAAAGCAAGTAAAAGTATGGAGAAGAAAAGCAGTCAAGGGATTGTTGATCTTAATAAAGCTGAACCATTGTGGTAGGCGTGACACAGCAAAAAATAACAACAACAAAAACTTGCTATGAAAACTATCATCAGATAGTGGAATTTCAGGGCTTATAGATTTCATAAGTGGAATGAGTAAGGATAAAATTCATCATGTGACATTGGGGAGGGAAACTGATGTTGAAAAGAGGTCATATCACATGATATGAATTGCTAAGACACTGTGTAGGTTTTCCATGGTCATATTTAAAACAACTGAGAACACTGGAGTGATTTAAAAAACTGTAGAACACGTACCAAAATATTCATTGAATGAGAAAGAATGACTATAAAATTGATAATGAGCAATTGTATAGAGAACTAGATTGCTGAGTTTTATAGCTCTGAAAGGAGCAAGAGTTCAAGTGAGGATGTAAGAATGAAGGTATTGAGTGGCTCTGGTGAGTGAGGAGGATTCTTAAGCTACTACCCACTCCTCAGCTATGAGGACCATAGGAAAAGGCAAGTTTTTCTTAATTATTTGATGGAGAAAATGTCCTAAGGGGGTCAGGATTCAGTTAAAGTAAGGTACATATACTCTTTTTATAGGTAGAATTCATGTCTCATGAAAA
Organism: Balaenoptera physalus; assembly: GCF_965194825.1. Lineage (NCBI taxonomy): Eukaryota > Metazoa > Chordata > Mammalia > Artiodactyla > Balaenopteridae > Balaenoptera > Balaenoptera physalus. The sequence continues at coordinate 33,535,088 of NC_138890.1, forward strand.
AAGCAGTCCTAGTACACAGCAGAATGGATGCTTTTTTAGTGTGCTTTGTGTGTGTTGGGGGGTGGGAGGTACTTTTGAAGAGGCAAGGGACAGTGGAAAGTTGAGTTAGAAGAAGTATGGAGGTGACATTCCTAAAGAAGACTGATAGCTAGTGGGAATTATTATTGGATAGTAACCAAAACTGATAGGTACAGAAGCATGTTCTTTATTTCTTAATGACTCTGTATTAACGCATCCTTGGATTTCACAAAAAAGTAAAAGGGATCAGACCAGATAGTACCGTATTGAGAAACAGCAAATGTAGAGCATACATGCTGCTCCTACACACTTCTGAGCCCATGGCAGGCATGACTAATTGATTATGGCACCCTTTCCTACCAATACCAGATTCAGTTCAAAATGCCTTCTCAAGTTATATATCCAGATAATCATTTCCAAATGGCCAAAAATACCACAGTAATTAAATCTATTTTTTAAATCCTTGTCATATTTTTCCACAGTTGTTTTATTTAACTTTTCATATGGGACCCTTGTTCTCCACATTCCAGAAAGAAGAGATCAGCATTCCTCCTTTCCATTAGGTATTTTCACTCTCAAAAAAAAAGGGGGGGACTCCATTCACTATTCTCATCTACTTCTCTCAGAAATAGAGGTTCCTTCTCATTGTATGTCTACTGCTCTTTTGTGGTCCTCTATTACTGTATGTGTTATACTATACTGAATTTTTTAGTTTATAAATTTTCCATTAGACTGTGAGGTCCTCGAAAATATGGGCTCTGTTACATTCAGTGCTCCTTGAATAAATATCAATAAATTATAAAATAAACTGAATAGTTTAATGGACCACCCTAAAAAAAAAAAAAAAAGAAATAGAGGCTCTTTAAGGGGTTTCTTGAAGTCTTTCTGGATTTTAAAGGGAAATTTATTACACTTTAGTAGAAATTATAGTTGATTCCCAAAATTGGCATTCTTGCTCTGTTTTACAGAGAAAAATAAGTTTACGTTATTTCATTTTTTTAATTTCTTGATCTCTATTAAAGTGTTCAGGACAAAACAAGCAAAGTCCTTTCCTTCAGTGAAGTCACATTCAGAATCTTTAGAGAACATTTATAAAATTGAGCCCTTCCATGTTATACTTAACATGTTACGCATTATACTTAACAGTTCAGTTGACAGACCAGAGTGAGTGCCAAGTTTTACCTCATACTGGCTGTGTACTTCGGGCCAAGCCACTAACCATTCTTTGTTTTGTCTCCGTCTGTTAACTGCAACAATGGGTGGGGCAAGGGCAATGACGACACCCACCTCATAGGGTTGCTGTGATCACTAAATGAGAGGATAAGTACTTAGAACAGTTCCTGCCTCGGTAATAGTAATAGGAACCTCAATGGGGAAGAAGATGGAATCTGTCTTGATGCAAGGGACAAGGAGGCTTATGTTGAGCCTAGAAAAGAGATGATTTAGAGGAGGAGTTATCTACCTTTTATATGGAATGATGGGCTGAATAAAGTTACACAGAACTGTAGGTTGGCTCTCCTTATATAAAAATATCTAATAATTAGAACTGCCTAAAATTGGATGTTGTGTCTCAGGATTGGTAAGTTGCTTGTTGGTGGAGCATGAAAGGCAGAGGCTGAATGAACAATCATCATGAGTGTTGTGAAGTGAGTTTATATAGATGTTTGACTAGAGGATATCTAAGATCTTTACACTCAAATGCAGTGTTTATTGTAGCATAAGTAAGAATTACTCTGAGATTGTTTAGCTCTAATATGTCAGCTTAAAAAGAAAAAAAGAAAAAGGAAGATTTCAGGGATAATTGGTTATTCGATGAAGTAGAATTTAGGAGTTAAAATTTAAAGGTTATGTTGAATGGTAATCATAGTTCTTTTTAAAAATTGATGACAGTAATTAAAATCATATAGTCTTCTCTCAGTATCCACGGGGCATTGGTTCCAGAGGCCCTCCCATAGCAAAATACAAGGATGCTCAAGTCCCTCAGTCAGCCCTCCATACCTGAGGGCTCTGCATTCTGCAGATTCGACCAACCGAGGATCATAAACATTATATGGGATTCCTGCTTGTTTGAATCCATGGATGCGAACCCACGGATCCTGAGGGCTGACTGTGCTGTAGAAAGTTTAGAAGGAGTGGGTGGGCACTAAATTTTAAGTCTTAAATATATGATACATATTTCGTATAACTTTGAATCATCATGAAAATCTTACGTGATTGGCATTTTACAAGTGACAAAACTGAGTCTCAGGAGATGTATTTACCTACGATTGGCAAGGAGCTGGGACGCAGACACAGACCTCTGCCAAAGTTTATGCTTCATAGCACTACTGCACACTCATGAATATGAACATGCACACATCATTTATTTTGTTGTATATAATAATTGAGTAGCAGTTTCTAAAGACTATGAATTATCTCCATATATATTAATAATAGCATATACTTCACAATATATATACACACTGTAATGAAGCATGAAATATAATCTACTCAGCCTCCTAAAAGTATCCTCTTGTTCAAGGTTAACATGATAAACTATAACTAGTGTTAGTTAAACAGGAAAGACTACTATATTATTGAACCATCTAACCAGTGACTTTCTATATGGCATAGAATTCTTTTACTACTGTTGATGATTCAAAAAATAACAATTTTTTTAAGGGAAGAGTTTGGCTTTATCTTCAAGAATAGTAGAAGCATTGATAACTGCATCCAATTTATTGAGGAAGCATAACTGAAGACATCACATCTTGGAAAGGGAACTGGAAAAATTATTTTCAAAATAAAACAATTTTCTTGAACTCTATGCACATTGATACTTTCATATGAAGAAAATGCATAAATTCAATTTTATTTTCTATCACCTCTTTTACTCTCTCCCTGCCAAAACAAACATTTTAAAAACTCTCTCAAGTGGATTTGTAGAATGAAAAAAGTGAGATACAGATTTAATATAGTAATGTATTAAAATAGGCTTGCGAGTGACAACTACGGTTAAGAGAACAACTTCTATATAGTATTTTATTGTCAACTAGAAGCTGAAACATAGCACCCAATTCATCCTTGAAAATCTGTCTCCTAAGCCAAATTAAAACAGCATACACTTATAAAACATAATGGGTTTTGATTCTACAGATATATAATTAATTCTAGGTGATGAATGAGATTTGAATACAAAGTATAAAAAGAATAAAGCCATTTGTATATGGTAGATATTTTCCAGAAATCCTTAGAAACAAGACTTAATAATTAGGCAATTAGAAACTCAAACCATAATTTCGGCCAACTGTAGCCTAACTGCTGGATTTGTTTGTTTTCATCCTTTATGATATATAAATTGGATGACCTAATATCTACCTACAGATAGAGATGTAATGTGTACATACTAATATAAGTGTGCATACTAATATAGGGTGTACATACACACATGCACACAAACATATCTTCACTATATACATTATCTATCCTAATACATATATACATCTATACATATATATATGCACACATACATATATGTATACAAGTGTCTGTGTGTATGCATGTATATATGTATGATTGGACAGCCAATGTGAGATATATTAAAAATCTTGAGAGAGAAATTAAAAGGATTGTAAGCTTTATAGTTCTTGGCCTGAGGATTTAATTTGATGATCATTTTAGATTGGCAAGATTTTTACCTTTGTTAATGGAAAGTCTTCTGATTCACTGAGTACTGAATAATTTTATCATGTATAGTTCTAACCTAAACATAATTTTTGTCATTTCATGCAGGTGTGACTCTGTAAAGCACAAAGTAAACTTTCCTCAAATGTATTCATAAAGGTTAATTATTTTTGAGCAAACTTCAAATAAATTGCTTTAACGTGAGTTGCCTACCAGCAACCGTGCTTTCTCAATTTACTTTTTCCCTAACCTTTCTTCACCATTCAAGAAACAGCATGCTCCTCTTCATCTACTGCCCTTAGAGTATGAGTAATAAAGAAAATGAGGACAAATTTTTGGTTATTTGAACCCTTAAGTAGATTTTTGTTAATGTGAGACAGAGATAATATTCATGAACCCAAGTCTTTCAGTTTTAACAGCCAGTCACTTAAGAGAGAAAATTTTTGTTTTGTTTTATCCATTCCAAAAGTTTATCTTTACATATAAAGGACAAAGTTCGAGGACTCTGAGTAAACCACTTATATCAGGGGTCAGTCAGCAAACTTTTTCTGTAAAGGACCAAACAGTAAATATTGTAGGCCTTAGGAGTTAATGATCTCTGTCTCAATTACTCAACTCTGCTATTGTAGCTTGAAAGCAGCCATAGACAATAAGTAAATGAATAAGTGTAGCTGTGTACTAATAAAACTTTATGGACACTGAATTTTGAAATATATGTACTTGTCCTATGTCATGAATTATTCTTTTTAAAATTTTATCTTTCTGACCATGTGAAAATGTAAACCCTTTCTTAACTTGAGGACTGTACAAAAACAGGCAGCGACTGGATTTTGCCCACGGACCACAGTTTGCCAACCCTTTATGGTTTATAGTGTATACTGTAAATTATAAAGAAGAGAGGGTGACATAAACAACACATCTTCCCCAAACTAAGTAAGAATTCTGGAGTTAGGTAGTCTATGCTCTTCATTAGAAAGTTCCTAGGTGCTAGAGGGTTGGCCTCAATGATAAAGTTGTAATAGAAACCTAAATTAAAGTAGACTGCCTGAGCAGAAGGGATTATATTTTAGTCTGCTCAGGATACAGCCTGAAAAACCCCATCTCAGAAAAAAAGCCCATATCTTCACTATTGGAAAACCCACTTATACACCACAAAAAATGCAGAAATGTGATTGAGATCAAGATGATAGACCTAAAAGACTAAGCTAAGACATAATATGGAGTCCTAAGACCCTAGTGCTGGGGTTCATCAGGGGATACCAGCAAGTGATGGTGGGGACCAGGAGAGGCAAACTACACCTCCATGGAGTTTGTGAAGCAAAGCAAAAGATTCAGAAGTTACCCTATGCCATCTCCAGCTTGTTGCCAGAATGACATAGCCCACCTTTAGAAGAGACCAAAAGGAATTCTGAAAAGACTGAGTAGTAACCCAAAAAAGACTGAGTTGTAACTTAGTTAAGTGGTCACTTGCCTAAGATGGATAAAGTTATCTCTAATAAGTGAAAATGTGGACTTGTAAAAAATGAATTCAGTTAAAAGAAAATGAATAAATTTCTTCTTTGCCTATCTGAGCCTATCTGGAGCCTACATGGGAAAATCTAAGAACTTTTAAGCTTATGCTAATTAAGTAAATCAACACACCATAATACTTAATGTCAAATATGGATAATCTTGATTATTCTAATCATCATGTGTACTGACTTAGATGGTAAAGCATTAACTTCTCATAAAACTTTTTGAGGAATATGCCAAAATTATAATGACATGTGAATAGGTTTGTGCTCTAAAAACATAGGCTTGATCAGTTAAAACAACTGTGATCAAATCAACTGTTTCAAATTGAAGGTACCTGTGCTAGATTGAATTATTCTCTCTCACCACCACCACCCCACCCCACCCTCCCCCCACCAAATATCTATCTCTAATCAATGGAAACTGTAAATGTTACCTCATTTGGAAAAAAACAAAACAAAACAAAAACTTTATAGATGAGATTCATTCAGGATTTTGAGATGGAGAGATTATCCTGGATTATCCCGGTGGGCCCTAAATGCCATCATAACTGGGTTTATATGACAGATGCAGAGGGAGATTTGGCAACAGAAAAGGAGAAGACAACATGATTAAAGAGGCAAGGATTGAAGTGATACAACCACAAGCCAAGGAATGTTGGTAGCCAACAGAAGCTAGAAAAGAAAACAACAGATTCTTGCCCACAGCTTCTAGAGGGAGCCCTACCAACACCTTGATTTCAGCATAGTGAAACTGATTTCTGATATCTGGCCTGGAGAATTTTGAGAAATAAATGTTTGCTGTTTTAAGCCACCAAGTATGTGGTATTTTGTTACATAAGTCATAGGAAACAAACACAGCGCTCAAGCACTAAGAATCCCCAGCCTTATTTGAGGAAACGGTCATCTGTTATTTTTCACATCTCTACTTTGTTTTCTATCACCAAACACTGAAGAAGGAAGGGATGTATAGGTGACTTATTACTCAGTGTTGAGATCTATATTAAAAAGTTGGTCTCTTTTGTTTTAACATTTTTAGTTGTAAAATATTTTCTTTTATCAAGTGATTTATTGTAAATTTAGATAGCTAATTAGAAAATTCTTTCTTATTCTAATCTCAATTTTGCTTTCCAGTAATCTCCTTCAACTGGTCCTAGTTGTGCTCTTTCAAGCAAACCCAAATGGCTTTAATGTATCTATTAAATCACAAAACGTTAATGTATTTTTTAAAAATCATGTTAGGGACTTCCCTGGTGCTGCAGTGGTTAAGACTCTGCCTGCCAATGCAGGAGACACAAGTTCGAGTCCTGGTCTGGGAAGATCCCACATGCTTCAGTGCAACTAAGCCCACGCGCCACAACTACTGAGCCTGTGCTCTGGAGCCCGTGAGCCACAACTACTGAGCCCGTGGGCCTAGAGCCTGTGCTCCGCAACAAGAGAAGCCACAGCAATCAGAAGCCTGCACACCGCAACGAAGAGCAGTCCCGCTCGCCACAACTAGAGAAAGCCCCCGCGCAGCAACAAAGAGCCAACACAGCCAAAAATAAATTAATTTTAAAAAATACCATGTTAATCCCCAGACCTCTCACTTCTGTACCCTAGCGTATCCTACCCTAGCCTAGAAATATTCTCTAAGCAACATTTCCTTGTTTCCTCTAAATAGTTTTCATGTAACAATGATTTCTGTAAGCCTCCTTCTCAAAGTTCCAGGAAAACAGTAGAAACTATCAAACATGACAATAGTTCATTTCTTGTGAGATTATCACATGTTAAGGCACTGTACTAATGGCATTATCCCAAATGTTGCTGTCCTATTTTATCAAGGAGGAAGCTAAGTTTAGGAGACTTGAAGTTATTTGTCCAATATATTTAGTAAATGGTTGAAATCAAGATTTGAATTCATATTTCAAAACACAAAAATATATATCTTTAACCACCAAGCTACACAGCAACCAATGGTTTCTTATTTGGGAAAGCTCCTCTCCAAAGTTGCCTTCACAAATATTCCTAGTATTTAACTTAAGATTACAGTAGAGTGATGTGAGTGCTAGAAGAACCTTACCTGAGAGGAATGCTACAAGTTTTCAATTCACAGAATTCACTTTAACTTTTTACACAGCTATGATAGTAATTAGCTTCTGCTGAGCTTATGGTTAACTAAAAACTTCCATTTTTTAAGGAGAAATACTTATTAAATCAGGTCTCCTGTTTTATGTTTGTGGAAATGCTTTCCTAAAACTATATATAACTTTGGAGTCTATAAATTTAAGTGCCTAGGTTCAGAGAATGGATTAACTATAATCCTTGATTCACAACATTTTCTCATTATTAATTAGTTAGCTACTTTTAATAATGTACTACATAACTGTGAACATACTCTGTAACACAAAATCATGTGTTTGTCATTTCCTTGTTTTCCTTTTAATATAGTTTTGTTGCATTTACATGTATCCCTTGTCTTCTTGTTTCTATTGTATTTCAAATTTTTAACTTTTATAAAAGATATCATGTTATATCTAGTTGTTTGAGACTTTGTCATTTAATATTATATTGCTAAGATTCACCTACTGCTGATATGGCTTATTTAATTTCTCTGTTGGAAATACTACCTTGTGTAAATATTGTAGTACAGTTATCTATTCTCCCATTGGTGGTTGTGTGGACTAAAAATGTGTTCATGATTGTGTTGTTGTTTTTGTTGGTATTATCATTGTTTAGGGTGATGAACAAACAGCTCTTAATTTTAATATAAAGCTGACCCTGAACAACACAGGTTTGAATTGTGGGGCTCCACTTATACACTTTTTTTTTCAATAAATACATTAGGAAAAATTTTTTGAGATTTGCAACAATTTGAAAAAACTCACAAACAAACTGCAGAGCCTGGAAATGTCGAAAAAATTAAGAGAAAGTTAGGTACATCAAGAACTCATAAAATATATGTAGCTATTAGTCTATTTTATCATTTACTACCATAAAATATGCACAAATCTTCTATAAAAAGTTAAAATTTGTCAAAATGTATGCACACAAACACAGACCGTACATGGCCTCATTTGCAGTCGAGAGAAGTGTAAACAAACAAAAAGGTGCAGAATTAAGTCATAACTGCATAAAATTAACAGTAGTACATACCGTAGTCCTGTGATAATTTCATAGCCACCTCTTGTTGCTACGGTGTGGAGCTCGACTGTTGTGAGCCTCGGCTTCAAACGCCAGAGACGCCAATCTTCCCCACCTGAGCCGGTGTGTCTCTCCGGTAAATCTCGTATCGCGGGAATGTGATCGCTCGCGGTTCTCGCGTAATTTCCATCGTGTTTAGCGAGATACCTTAAACCTTGAATAACATCGTAGGACCCATACAAAGTTCCGGTAATGATGCTGGAAGTGCTCCCGAGAAGCAGAGAAAAGTCATAACATTACAAGAAAAAGCTGAATTGCTTGATATGTATCGTAGATTGAGGTCTGCAGCTGTGGTTGCCACCGTTTCAAGATAAGTGAATCCTGTTTAAGGACCATTGTAAAAAAAGAAAAGCAAATTCATGAAGCCATCCCTGCAGCTACACCAGCAGGCACGAAAACCTTGCACTTTTTGCAAAATACTTTTTTATCGCATATTGAAAATACAGCTTTTATGTGTTTGCCAGATTGCTATAAGAAAGAATACCTATAGACTCTAATATGACTGGAGAAAAATCAAAGTCAGTATATGACAAAGTAAAAGACAGGTAAAGGATATAAAGCTGGAGAATTTAATGCCAGCTAAAGATGGTTTGATAACTTTAGAAAAAAAAGATTTTGCTTAAAAAATGTCAAGATAACAGGAGAAGCAGCTTCTGGTGACCAAGAAACTTTTCTAGATTGGTTCTATTGACGCTTTGTCCCTGAAGTCAGGAAATGGACCTCGCCAGTAAGGAACTGTCTTTTAAAGTCCTTTTGATATTGGACAATGTCCCTGTCCGCCCAGAACTATACAATGTGGCGGAAAGGTTCTGATTATTCAATCCACTCTTGACTTCTTTTACAACATGAACCCTTCTATGATAGTGAAACTAAAGCAAATTGTAGAAGGATTGGTACTGTATAGAAACATTTTTTAGAGAAATGAAAAAGCAAAGTCAGAAATTATGACGTATTTCCATAGAGTCTGCCTGCCTCTCTCGTCTCCCCTTCCACCTCCTCCACCTCTTCTGACTGCCACCCCTGAGTCAGTAAGAACCAACCTTTCCTCCTTCTTCTCCTTAGCCTACTCAATGTGAAGACAGCAAAGATGAAGACGATTATGATGATAGATTTCCACTCAATGAATAGTAAATAACCATCATGCATACATTTAATGAATCTATCTGTTGTGTACATGTGTATCTTCATGTGAAAATCTAATAATTGTACAGCAAGAACTGTATGAGACATGTTTGTGTCAACATTATCATCATCCCCAAAGTGTTCATTGTGTAGTATATATTACAATATATCGTGTGCAAGACTTGTATTGAAGTGGATAGCCTATCCTTACATAGACATAAGGTGAGTGATATACAACATAAAATTAATAATGGGTTAGTTTTCTTACTGTTTCATATCTTTGCTTTCAAAGAAATAATTACATTACTGTTCAGTATGCCTCTCTCTCTCTTATAGAAACTGCGTATCAGCCTACCATCACAGGTGTTTTTAATGTTAGCATGTTTCCAATACTGTATTATGAATGACTGTAATACTGTATGCCATGAAAATTTCAAAACCATTCATTAGTGTATAGTGGAGCCATTATCGATTACACTAGGCTACCATAAAGCAATCATATTGCTGCTTCTTCTTTATCAATGCATGAGTCTATACCTATACCTATAAATAAATATGAATATCTTTTTCGCTTTTTCTATTTTTGAGGTCCAGTGTTAACAAAATGCCTAACAGCTACAGTGTTTTGTTTGTATCATGAGACAGTATTGATTTAAGTACCAACATTCCATCATCTTGTAAACAGATGACATAAACTTAAATACAGTAAGGTGCTGTAAGTGTATTTTCTCTTCCTTATGATTTTCTTAGTAACATTTTCTTCTCTCTAGCTTACTTTTTTGTAAGAATACAGTATATAATAGATATAATATAAAAAATATGTGTCAACTGTGTTATCGGTAAGGCTTCTGGTCAACAGTAAGCTATTAGTTGTTAAGTTTTAAGGAAATTGAAAGTCATAAGCAGATTTTCAACTGTGCAGGAGGTTAGTGCCTCTAACCCCTACATTATTCAAGGGTTATATTTTTCTTTTGTTTAAGAACTTTCTCCTGACCAAGTTCTAAATGATATTTATCTGTATTTTCTATTATGAGTTTGAAGTTTTCTTTCACATGTAGCATAGTGCACTAAGTTTTTATATGAAATAAAGATTCAATTTTGTCTTTTTCCTTAGATATAAACATTTTTCCACCTCCACAGAATGGTCTCTCCTTTTTTCCCTGATGGAAGAAGCACCTTTGTGAGATATCAAAGTTCTAATTTTGCAGAGATCTTTTTGGGGTTCTTTATTCTATTTCACTGGTCAATTAGTTCAACTCTATGTCAGCAATATACTCTCTTAATTACTACAGCTTCATAATAAGTCATTATATCATTTTGGAAATTTTTCTTTTTATAAAAAGGTAATTTTGTATAAATTACTAGTCTTCAAAAATATCCCCTTTTCCCCTCCTTTTATACAAATATAATATTTGACTTCACAGCCCTCTATCATTTAGGCAGACACGTGATAAATTCTAGCTAATGAAATTTTATTTGAAATCATGTGTGTCACTTCCAGACAGAGATAACAAAATGACCATTCTGCAATCTCTCTTTTCCCTTCTCACAATGTCCAATTAACTGTATGTTTCAAACAGACAGTATGACAAAGGCCCAAACAGCCTACATTTCTCTATGGGACATGTAGGTGAATGAAAAATACATTTTGTGTAAATAAGATATTTATGTTCTGAAGTTGCTTGTCACTACATTTTGTAATGAAGTTATACAATGAATTCAAACCCTTAGATAGTCATTTAACTATGTATAAAAAAAAAAAACAACTCCTTTTTTTCTTTTTTTTTGGTAAATATCCCTACACACTGGCACTAACATGGGTTAGGATACAAGATTTCTTTCTGTCTGTGTTGTTTATTTATATACCGGCAGGTTAAAATTATCCTCCCTACCTAGTATCTTCAACTTGAGCAAATTCTTATTTGAGAAATAAAATTGTAAGAGAGCATGAGACCCCAGATGGAGAAATTGAGAATCTGATTCTTTCCACATAAAGTACCAGTACGTCTCTTGCCTGGCAAGAGTTTTACTTTCTAAAAATATGAAGTTGAATGTTCTAAGAAATATGGGCTTTGTTCTTAAGCAAGAATCCCAAAAAGTAGGAAAAGAGGAAAAGAAGAAATTTTCAGTAGTGGAAGATTAAAATGTGTCACAAGGAAAAGACTAGTATCATGTAAGGTTTTGCCCTGCATAGACATTAAGATGCTTATTTTGACTTTCTTTGTCTGTACTGAGTCACTTGTAAAACTATGGATGAGATTTAACAAGGAAGTGGAAAGTGTATTTTGTGAGCTAACAGTCTAGGAAAAAAGTAGAGTAGGAGTCAAACTTTGAGCTGCGTCATGGAATAAAAAAATTCACATGATTGACATAGTTTAGATAGGTACCTTAGCAACTAAACTGGTACAGTATAGGTATTTACCATGTATTTTGGCTTTTTATATTGAATACTTTTGGAGTTATGAATAGCTATCTATTCATAATGCAATACTGTCATTACTGACAAAATTCACTTTTGTGATGAAACTACACTAATTTTACAGTAGAGAAACCTTTCTTTGTTTTCAACTGTTCACTCACTTGAAACTTTTCTGCACTTCAGGACTTTTACTATAAAAATCCTATTGCCGTAATACTTGCCTGCAGCTGGATACTTAAGTTATCACACTAAAGATTGATTTAAATTGAGTGTAATTATCTGCCTAGAATCTTTTTAAGAAAATTTCCCCTTCTTTAACCATTAATTTTCTAAACCATAATTATCCACAATAATTTTAGTTGGTGGTCTTGACTTAGTGTCTATTAAAATAAAATCTATATACTGGTTAATTTAATTTGACTAAAAGAGAATCTCATGCCTAGTCACTAACATAGTGAGCAATTTTGTGAATTTTAAATGGGGTCTCTTAACTTGTACAGCTGGAAGATGTGCTTGACTCACCCACATTAAAATGTTGCTAAACTTCTTACATTCACCCAATAGCTTGGCACTTTAAAAAATGTAAATGAGAATCCACTCTTCACCTATCAGTTTGAAAAAGATGAAGTTTGAAAATACACAGTGTTAGCAAGGGTGTAAAACATCAGGCACTTTCGTACTTACTGTGGCAGGTGTTAATTGGGGCAATTTTTTGAGGATGATTTAATCATATACTTAAAAACCTTTAATCATCAAATCATTGACCAGTAATTTCATTTCCAGAAATTAATCCAACATATTTTCTCCTTTAAATGTTCAAAAGTATGCACACAATGATTCATTTTTGGAAGTGTCAATAATAAATCTCCTTAATGGCACAATGAGAGGGCAGCAAATCCATATAATGTAGTATTATCTTACTCTTTAGTTATTCAGAAGAAAGCAAGATAACCATATGCGTTGATGTATACAATCTCTACAAAAATAAAATAAAGTGTGTGCACTCTGCTTTGATCTGTGTATTTTAAAGAGGTGTTTGTGTATGTGTGATATGCCCAAATATTTATGTGATTGCATATGTAGATAATTTTTGAAATATATAAAAATAATTTTTAACAGTGGTTGCCATTCGTTGTGTGGATTTGGAATCTGAGCAAGGAGAACTTATTATACTGTTAGATTTTTTTTTTACCATATACATGTATTACTTTTCATTTTAAAAATCATTATGCAAGTAAAACAAAGGGAGAGCTCATTTAGTTTTTCGAGAATGCAGCCCTAAAATATAACAAGGAATATAAAGACTATCCTGTGTATCCTGCTGGGCGCTACAAAGATCCTCTGTCCCCTGTCATACCTATTCCATCTAGTTTTCAATGACTTAGCAGTGACCTCAATTCCAGAATGAATATCTGAGCAAAATCTGGTAAAAGAAAAAAAAAAAAAGAGTCTTGGCTCTCTCTAAAAAGCTATTTTTTATGTATATAATTTCTCAAGTTATTCTAGGCAAGGCATTCACTTTTATTCTCCAGCAATTAGATAAATATGTTTACCCTAGAGCTATTCACATCTTCCCAACTCTTCCCAGGTATCTGATTATCTACCATTGATCTATATCCCCATGGTTTATTTCCTTTTATTTTGCAAAAGTATATGAAAGCCTTTTGCCAAACAGTATTTCGGCCAGGAACCGATACTGTGAGACTGGAAGACTGCCCCATGCTGTAAAAATAAGATTGCATCATTAAATAGGGCTCTCAGGTATTTGCCAACCTGGGTAATGATGTCTCTCTGGGATACCTGCCCTTTTGGCAGCCTCCCACCCAGGCACGAGTCAGCAATCACAATTAGTGTGAAGTGAAGTAAGAGTGCCAAGTCTGCAGAATGCAGAGGAAATGCAGCAAAGTCTGAAATGAACTCAGTGAGCAGTCACAATCCTCAAGGCAAAAATTGCTCCATTCCTAAATGGGAATAAAGCAATGATGGATTGACTGCCAAACTGTATTCTCTGTGTAGGTATGCCTGATCGTCCTGTCAGTCTTTCAACCATTGCAGAGTGTTTCCAATATGTTTCTTTCCTCTCAAATAGCCTCACACACCTTTCCTCAGGTACTTGTGGCAGAGAGGAGTAACAGAGTTATTCCTGTTGAGGGCAGCCAGAATGGGGGTTATCCTTTACTGAAGAGGTCGGGAAAAGACTGAGTAGAGAGCAGAGAATAAAATGGTTAAAACTGCTTGATTAAATTTGTACAAAGGATTTATCAAATGAAAGATACCTTAAAAAAAAAAAAAATAAGGAAGGTACCTTAAAGATTCTACAGTATAGTTGGAAGGTAGAGTGCCCAAAATTCAAATCAATATATGTCTTCCTTTAATTATGCTTTCATGCTGGCCAGTCACTTTGAGGTTATATCCATCATGATGAATCACTCTCAAACTCTTAATTATTTGTGCTGCATATTTTTCACTGTGTCTCCTACATTTGCATTCCCATAGCAGCTAGCAGATTGCCTTGAATATGACAGGTGTATAGTGAGGTTTGGGTGGGAAAATTTAGTCTTATTTGTTGATATCAGTATTCTCACGTACCTTAAGCAGCGGCTCAGACATATTTGGAGGTGTGAATTGGTATGGTATTTTCTGATTTACATCTAGGAATTAGTTGACCCACATTACTATTTGGAAATATCTTTTAAAGAGCTAGTGTACTGCAAAAACAAACACAGAATTGTAATGTGTCTACCTTGCCTTTTTCTATTTTCCTGTAGTGACTTAATATGGATTGTCCAGAATCATCCAGCAGCCACAACTGCATTGCCAATTAATAGTAACTTTACATTTAGACTTTCCCTTCATCTCCTCTAAATAAAACACACAGAATGTTGCTACTCCAAGTCACACATGTTTTTAAGTTCTGTTAAATTAATCCCCAATTGAATGTAAATGTCTTTTGTTTCTTAAAACATAAGTGCCATTATTGAAACTCCTTAAATTTGCAGACACCAAAACCATCAATGAAAAAAATCTTGTCAAAATGGGCTTACAGGTGGACATTCTACTTACTCTCTCATGCATTTAATTGAATTTCGTGCAATTTCATGTGCATTATAATAGACTTCTTTTACACCATCAGGAAACAAGTTTTAAAACATGTGCTGTGCATTAAACATCACATAAATATTCAGCAAGGAAAAGAAAAACAGTTCTGAAGAAGTATAGTAATTTTACAGTCTCTGGTTTCTAATAAATTTTTACAGCAATCCTAAACTGCATTAGCAAGTCCTGGTTTATTGTCAGGCTTCTGCACAACATCCCTCAATGACATGTCAAATCTTTACCACAGCAGTAGAACTCCTAAAACTGTCCTCATTGGCAAGAATCCTGTCAGATTAAATTGCCAGCTCTTGTCAAGTAAAGATATGTGATCTGATCCTATTCTCCTGATGATGACATGTGTTGTCCTTTCACTGTGGCTGGATTGTAAATTCCCAGGACATCCCAATTACCACAGATTTTGAGAATAAAAAGAATTTATTGACCTCTCAAAATGATGGTTCTCCCCTGAATAAAATGTCTAATCATTTAACAATATGACTCTTATTTTTGTGTTCATACTGTATATCATTTATCAACCTATTTACTAGATAACCTAGGATATTACACAGGCTTTATTTTCTGCCTTCCTATACTTTCTTGTCATTTCCCAAATTAGATGTCATGAATGTATATCTGCCAAGAAATTATTTTCTATTTCAGTTATTCAGGATATTATATGTACAGCAGAATTTCTGGATTCTCTTTGGTACTTTTGATTTTTGTTTAAAACATAAACAATATTGTCATCAGGTTGCAATGACAATCCTTGGACAAGAATGGCATTTATTGTGCCAAACTTGTAAGCACCCAAAGTAAAATCAATTGTACTCTTGTGTGAGGTGTATCTGTGTCACTGCCCACGTCATGATGCAAATTAGATATTATCCTATGCCTTTCCACTTACATTCAGAGTATCACATATCCTTTGAAACAATAAATTCAGTATTTACCACAAAGAATGGCTTGGCTTTTTAAAGAATCCAGGATTCCAGCGTGGAGATTTCACATGCCTCATCAGATGTTCCAAAAGTAGTTATATTTCAGCAGTTAAGTTGTTTTTGTGGGATAGCAGCAATCATTAACTTCAATATTTATACAATATTTAGGATTAGACTTTAAATGGTAACTTGAATTGGCAGAAAAACTGCTCTGTAAAGACTGTGAGGTCATGTGAGAAGGCACATATTTTCTCTGTTAAAACTGCTCTCTGCCCCCAAATATTTCATTAAATGATACATTCTGCTCAAATCATGATAAAATGATAATATGACATGTCAATTACATTTCAACATGAGGCTTACTACTAGTAAATTGATTCAGAATTAACAGGAGTTTTTTTGTGTCATAATTTCCAATACTGTCAAATGACAAAGTTTTTCAATTTAAATGTGCATTTAAAATACATTTCTATGTAAACTTATTCCACAAAAGAGATTTCACATGCATAACAAATGAGTCCAAAAGAATAAAAATCAGTTGCTGAAATTTGGATTTATCATAAATTTAGGGAATTAGGGGCTTAATGTCATTCTATTCTATAACAGTGTTTGGTCCTTCTCAAATATCCATCAATTGCCCAGAAAAATGTCATTCATATGTTTAAATCACTACAGGTTTCCTTTACTTATGGAAATTGACTTTATTCAGGAGTAATTCCTCATCTTAGACTAGAATTATATATATATTTTTTTAAGATCTGATTTGATCTTGATTGAGTTGCTCAAACTGCAAAAGCAAAACAGCATGTACTTCTGCTTCATAATTATATGAACATAAAACTGACCTTTTAAAACAATGTGTGTTAAACAGCTTAAAAATAATTATTTTAAGTGGGCAAATATTAGAGGCAATTTCCTTTCCAGACTCCTCCAAATCCAGATCACAAACCAATACAAATTTATTATGGGAGTGAAATTTAGGTGACTCATTTTTTGTTTTAAATGACTTTTAATGTTGGATTATAAGACATGTTAAATATAGTATAATAATATGATAGTTCATAATATAACTTGAAATAAAGTTAAAACTCAATACATTAGTGTAAATTACTGTTGATTTATAATAAATATCAAAATAATATCAAATACTCCATTTTATATCTTCTTTCACTATAATGTTAATATAATTCTGAGTAAACTAAAGAGGTAAATTTCCTCTATTATGGTTCATCTATAAGAATGTTAAGTGTTATATTTTTAACCTGAAAACTGTAGTAATAAAAAATTGAGCATTATACCAAGTGAAATAAGTCAGACAGATAAAAACAAATGTTATATCACTTATATTTGGGATCTAAACGAAAAAACTGAACTCATAGATACAGAGAACAGATTGGTGGTTATCAGAGGAGGAGCTTGGGGGGGATGAAGGAAATGGGTGGAAACTGTCAAAAGGTACAAACTACCAATTATAAGATGAATAAGTCCTGGAGTTGTAATGGACAGCATGTTGACTATAGTTAACAATACTGTACTGTATACTTGAAAGTTGCTAACTGAGTAGATCTTAAAAGGTCTCATCCCAAGGAAGAAAAATTTTTAACTATGTGTGATAATGGATGTTAACTAGGTGATCATTTCACGAGGTATACATGTATCAAATCACCTAAACTAAAGCTAACACAATGTACACCTAAAACTAATACTATGCTATATGTCAATTATATCAATTAAAAAATGTTTTAAGTTGCATTACTATTAAAGAAATAAACTGGGTACATCTTTGTGCTTATTATCTAAAAGCAGATGATATGACCTTAAAAAAGTTAACCAGAATCTCCTTAATAAAAATAGTGTCCACTTAATATTTTAATTTCCAAAATAGAATAAATGTATACTCACTTGTAATAGCATTCCCAAGCTAAGAACGTAATTTGGGGGAATTTTCCTTTAGTCTATTTTACCTGTCCAATTGATAGCTATTTAGCGAAAATAAACTTATGTTTATTTTCTCCACTGATACATATTTGTATCCTCTACTGATACATACATACATATTTGTTTCTCATTTTATTTCTTTAAGTCTGCTTCAGTTGAGCAAGAGAACAAGATTTTGATAATTCTTAGTTTCTTCATGGGTCTGACATTCTATTTAAACATATGTGTTAAAGATTTAAGTAAGTCATTGCTCTTTACACTGCTAAGAAGGAACTTTTTGAGAAAGTCTAAACTACCTATATTAATCTTATCCAAAAGGAGGGTAAAGTGATATATCAGAAAACCAAAGCAACAACAGATTAATGTTGCTGTATTAAAATGCTATTTACATAAAATTAACATAAATATGAGTTAGTATGCCATATGCTACAGCATCTGCTCTTCACTGTATTAATAACAAGGCTGTCCCCTATAGAGATCTTAAAATTAATACATATTTAAGTTGTTTTTATATACATATTTGAAATTTTGACAATATGATATATATGAAATGTTGCCAACTGCAAACAGGATAATTTATACAGAAATGATATTGTCACCAGCTAGACTATGAACATAGTTTATGATAGGTGGCTTTTGAGATACTCCACACTCTTCCTTGAAAGACTGTTTAATCAGTTTTGAGTTAAATAAACTCTTTATTCTACATAATTACTCCTATTACCTCTAACTTCCTATTTCATCTTCTTCAGAGGTTCAGAACAACTAGCCAATGAGAAGTAAGTCATCATACTGGAAGGCGCTTGAAGATAATCTTATACATCATTTTCTATTGCTGATTTTTCTTTTTTTGTTTTCCCAAACCAAACAGTCTAAATTCATTTGAGAGCTGTTTTTTCTAGCTTCCAGAATGGCTAAATAAAATAACTTTCTTATACAAAATTTTGTAGAAATACCACATCTACCAGTGCAAATGTTGTACTTTGCACATTTTATGAAACTTGATACAGTCTGATTGCTCCTTTTTATTTCCAAATTTTATGACAATGCTATTTCAAGTTCTATATTGTATTTTTGCATGTTCTGTTCATATAATCTTTTGCAAAGAAAGTTGAAGTATAATTATTTTCAAAATGATAAATTTGGGACTTCCCTGGTGGCGCAGTGGTTAAGAATCCACCTGCCAATGCAGGGGACACGGGTTTGATACCTGGTCCGGGAAGACCCCATATGCCACGGAGCAACTAAGCCCATGCACCACAACTACTGAGGCCCGTGCACTGCAACTACTGAAGCCAGGGCCCACGTGCCACAACTACTGAGCCTGCGTGCTGCAACTACTGAAGCCTGCATGCCTAGAGCCCGTGCTCTGCAACTAGAGAAGCCACCACAATGAGAAACCCATGCACCACAACAAAGAGTAGCCCCCTCTCGCCACAACTAGAGAAAGCCCACGTGCAATAACGAAGACCCAATGCAGCCAAAAAAAAAAAAGAAAGAAAACAGATAAATTTACTTATACTTGCTATGGTTATAATTCAAGATAAACGTAGATGAAAATATATAATAATAAACATAGCTATTGTCTGTCCCAGATGCACTGAAATAAAGCTACAGATCATTTACTCCTCAGTATGAATTCAAGTATTATATTACCTTTTTTATATATATAATTACACAAAAGAAAGATAGTAAATATACTAATGTAAAAATCAATATTTTTACTCTTAAATGAATAAATGATTTTGTTTAAGTATGTTAGCAAATTATAACCAGTGTACTTATGTGTATATCTGTGTATATCCATATGTGCATGTATGTATACATATATACATGTATTTATATATATGTGTGTGTGTGTATATCACGTGTGTACAGACATAGCTATAGATATGGATATAGGATATATAGATATATATATTCTACTTTTCTTCTTGAAGTTGATAACTAAGGAATCAGACTTCATTATCTCTCAGGCTATTTTTCCTGTAACCATTTGACATCTGCAATCTGTGGTTTCCTTCCCCTGAAAAATTGCACACATGGTCACAATGAAATATTTGAAATATTTTTTAGAAGGCTACAAACATTCTGAAGTCCACCTTTGGAAACCAAATTAAGAATGATTCAAATAAAATTCAGATGCTCAATGTCTCACCCTTCAAGGCATCAATAATTATGTTTTCCATTTTTTATTCTCTGTTAATATTTAGTAACCATTCAATAGCATATTGTATAAGATTTACAGGATAGTATTTCAATGCCTGCTATTTTCCAATATTATAGTTGTGATCCTGAAATTTTGTTTTTATCTCTTCAATTTAACTAGTTAAAATCTTTGTACTTAAGTTTGTGTTTGATACTCCATTTTTTTGAATTTAGTTCTCAGGTTGTTCTCCAGACCCTTGCTACTCAAAGTGTTGTACACAGATCAACAGCATCAACAGTATTTTGTTGGAATCTCAGGCTCCAACCCAGACCTACTGAATCTGAATCTGCATTTCAAAAAGATGCCCAGAGGTCATGAGTTCACATTAAATATTACGAAGCACTGGATTAAGAGATGCTTTGGAATAAAAAATAATTAGAATTTTTAAGTAAATATTCTTTGGGGTATTTAGCTTTAAACATGATTTACATTTACTTTATTACTATAATATTTATCCTCTCCATTTCTTAATTCTAATTAAGATATGGATATTATTATCCATATATTTATTACTATAATATTTTATTTATTTATAAAATATTACTATAATTATTACTATAATATTTTATAGTAATATACTATAATATTTTATACTATAATATTTTTCTTCTCCATTTCTTAATTCTAATTACTTCCATTTAGTCATATTTTCCTTTTCTTTTTTTTTTTGGAACCCTTTGTTAATAAATATCTGCTCTCTTGTTCCATGTAATGTTGATACAGTTTGACTAAAATAAAAAAATCAACATTAGTGATGATTGTAATTGTGCTTATTTTCCTCTATTGGAAGATGATCGTTTGTCAGAAAAAGACAATTAATTGCAACTCAAGTAATCAAAAGAAAAAACAACTAAATTCAGAAAAATAGCACTTAGTGACTTTTTTCTTCCTTTCTGACAACTGCTTGATAACATAAACTAAAAAAAGTTATGGGGCTTCCCTGGTGGTGCAGTGGTTGGGAGTCTGCCTGCCAATGCAGGGGACACGGGTTCGAGCCCTGGTCTGGGAGGATCCCACATGCCGCGGAGCGGCTGGGCCCGTGAGCCACAATTGCTGAGCCTGCGCGCCTGGAGCCTTTGCTCCGCAGCAAGAGAGGCCACGATAGTGGGAGGCCCGCGCACCGCGATGAAGAGTGGCCCCCACTTGCCGCAACTAGAGAAAGCCCTCGCACAGAAACGAAAACCCAACACAGCCATAAATAAATAAATAAATAAATAATTTTTAAAAAAATGTTATGAATACATTGGTCCACTAAAAATTATGAGTGCTGGGTTGCAACTACGTATGATAGTTAATCCAGACAACACCAGAAAACTATTTCTAGATTTCTGATAAAACCAGGGGAAGGCATTTGCATTCATTGTTTTTTCTACATCCATAAATACAATAATCAATGCTTTGGGTTTTTGCTGCAAAATTAACACTAGTCTAGAAGAATTTTGGACATGTTAGTGCATTTTATGTCTATAAGTTTTATTTCTAAAATTAGCATCACAGTCTAGGGAAGAGAATCTTTATCTACAAGTATAGATATTAGAGAACACATTGATCATTAAAATATTTTTAAAATGAAAAAGTAGACATGTAGCTGGGTTCAATACTACTACAACTAAGAACTACATATACTTTTAAAATCATAGTTAAATAGAAGTTTGTGTGGAAATCCACACCTTTTCAAATCAAATATTCTATGTTAATGTTTTATAAGCAATACAGCCAAAATTTGTTTCTGTTTATGTTATACTGTATGATTAAAGAAAGAAAAAAGTATATTACAAAAGACCAAAAAAATCACAGAAATACCTGAATGAAATGTTTTATAATATAGTAAAAAAAATGCTTTATAATATGCCCAATTTGAGCCAGAATGTTATGTCATTGAAACGTTTAAGGTAATTAAACAAATTAAGTGCTTCTGATTTGCTTTCTAGCCTTAGGGTAAACACAGACCTATCCTGACCATGAGAAGAAAGAAAAAATATATGTTACCTATATAACACCCAGGATGAATTTGAAAATGACCAATGGCTTTGCTGAAATATTGCAAATCTTTTCAATTTTAGTGAAGATTCTCCTTTAACTTAGTAATGAGGGGCTATAATCTGATTAATCATTGAAAAATATTCACAAAATGTAAGACTACATCAAAGTTCAGCTGATATTAAGATTCTATACGTAATACCAGTATATTCACAGGTAAACAGAATTTAAAGAGTATTTCTAGAATACATGTACATATGTTGGAGATGTTTTATTTTCATTTATTTGAGTTTTTGTCCTTTGAAAATTACTGAGAATACTTAGAGAAAGAAGGAATTGTTCCATCAAAAAATAATAGCAAAACAAGACAAGATACCACCAGGACTTCCATGTTAACCTGACAATCCACAGCTTTGACCCCTCCTTGTAAATAAGGCCAGGGGAATTTCCATCATTTTTGATGAGCAAGTAAATGTCCTAATGACAGCAATTCCATCACAACTTTTTTAATTAATTCATTTCATTCAGTTACAATTTACTGAACATCCGCTATGTGCATAGGAGGTAAGGGTTATTCAGAATCACAATTTCCAACTCAGCCCATCTATTTCTCCCTTTCCAAGCGTCCTGGTTTCTGAGAATTGGGGAGATGCCAAGCCTAAAGGACTGTCAGTAACTTTGAACTAGGAGGAACTGTGGGAAGGGATTCAGAGGAACAGGAAGGAGCTGAGACAAACAGGTAGAGGTGAAAGGGCTTGAGAAACTGATATTTCCCAGGAAAATCCTGTTTTTAACACATTGTTTGCAGGAATCCTCCCTCTAAGGAAAACCAGTCATACACACTCACCTCTAAAGAATAACCTAGCTTCCAAGGGAAATAAGACCTTAAGCGATCACAGTTCTAGTTTCCAGAATTATCTACCCATTTAATTAATTAAGTAATTAACAGAAGCCACCCATGTCTTTCTTCCAAAGAGCTTCCTCTATTGAATATTATACCATGAACTCCTTCAGCTCAAAGAATATAAGTGGAGGCGATTGTGCCTATTTGCCCATCTTTGGTAAGGTCTAGGAAGGCAGGTCAGGAATGACATTCATACTGGTTTCTTACACCACTCTATTTTAATAACACTATAATTCCTATTGGAATTCAAAATTAACAGCAATTTGACTTCTAAACTGCAGACAAATGAGTCTTATTGAGCTCACCTGGTAAATACAAGGAAAACTAATGTCCTTCCTCAAAAATTCCACCCTGTCTTGTCAATCAGAGAAACTACAGTCTCATGTACCGGTTTTCCAGTTTCCCTGTCAACTACCGCGTCCAGACCCCTTTCCCCATACATCAACTATTGTGTCCCTGACTCTCCGGTGGAGATCTTTCTCTCTTTTTATGCTATTTCCCACCAGGCTAACTGACATTGGTGTTATGTTCATTTTTTACATGGGACTTCTATTAACCTAGATTTCTTTATAATTCATTCTTGTTTCCCTAGGCCTATCATTTTTAAAAATTTTATTGTGTCCTTGGATTACTGGTTACTCCTTCAATGATCATAATCCTCCAAATTGAGCAGCATTCTCTAATGTGAAGTGTAAAGAAAGCAAATAAAATTGTCCTCACTTACAGGCCTCAGTGATCTCTGTCATTATTTTTGAGACTTAAGATTCACTTGATAAAATGGATATTACTAGGTCCTACTCCCTTGCTGGGGATTCACTAGAACTGGGGTAGACCATAAAAACCTGCATTTGGTCATTCTGAGAAGAGTTGAAAAACATTTATCTAGGAGATTGCTGTGAATATGATGAATGAGTAACAATTCTAAGTGAAAATACTGTTGGGAAAATGGTTTCTGAAGGTCTCATCTCCAAATGATCTATCTTGTAAAAACTTCAATATATTTGTACTGATTTTTAGGTTAGGAAGTCAATACACATGACCTTTCCAAACTAGGTTAGATATAGGAAGTTAAAAAAAAAAAAGATGTATAAATAGCTATTCTGCTAGCATATAAGTATTTTCACTATATCTGTATTAATTGTTGTCTACACATTTTTGTTGTTTTCCATGTAGCCTAGATTAAGAAATACTTTGATATGTGTCATGGATTTGTAGCAACTCTGGCCATCTGGTAAAGATTTCATAGAAGCATCAAACCTATTTTTGAAATGTGCTACCTTCTTACACAGTGCTGTGTTTTAACATTTTAATGACTAGAATTGTTTATTTCATGGCATGTGGCTTTTCTGCTCATACTGGTAGCAATGCCCCTAACCTCTTACCACCAAAAAGTGTTAAATCAGAATTTCCAATTTATGTGCCACTGACCCTTTATTTAAATGTGATCTGGATTTAATTATTATAAACATGATTTAACAAACCATATGCTCACTCATCTGTTCTTTATTGTATTAATGTGTCCCCTACAGGACTCTGAAATGAATGTATAGTGGACACGTGTGTCCGGATAACTAGCAGCTAACAGGTATTTTTGACTCATTTTTAAGACAGAAATAATAAAGTAAAAATGAACAATAAATTATATAAACTATAATGTAATAAAGTATCATTTATGACAAAAAACAAAACTGTGACATTAAAGGGCAGTCTGGTGATTTATTTTGTTTAGAAAAACTGTGAATGTGAAAATAGCCATGCCTTGTTTGTTGCTACATACAATTCTGATTTTTATTTTTTAATGCTGGGGAGATTTGAAGACTAAAGCATTAATAACAACATCTACTCAAAGTCAGTGTGTGGATATCTCCATACTGCTGCATATACTCTAGAATAAGTTTTTGACTTGCCTACCAATTTGTGAAACAGCAAAATAAAAGGCAAAGATTTCAACTTGATTCTTTCCAGAGCCAGCTTCAATTTAGACTTTTAAATTACTGAATTTCAGATGGCTTTCTTGAGTGACTCTAGACCTACTGCACTGCTCTAGAAAAAAACTGGGTCCTACCTTATGTACTAGGTGGCTTGACTATATGCTCATATTTAGGTTTTTCATATTCTCCTACTTATTCTTTCATATTCTGGTCTTTTTACTTCTATGAAAACCACTAGCACTTTCTTCCTACTGTCCTTCCCTGAACTGAAAGGCTTGCTTCTCAAATAACGTTTGAGGTACACACGGGAATCAGACAGTGGGTCTCATCAATAGAAAATAGTAAAAACAAAACAAACAAAAATCTACCTGACCATCAGAAAGTTTCCTTACTGATAGCAGCTGCAGACATTGACTCAGAATCCTGCATGAATTAAAATGGTTTTCTTTAATGATAATATTTATTCAGAAGGTAATACAAATTATAAAATTTCTTTACTTTTTAAATCTGCATTTCCTTTCATTTTTCAGTTTGGGGTTATTAACTTTAACATGATAGCAGGTGACCAACATAAGAGAATTTTCCAACATCCTAACATACTGCCTACTACAATGTATAACAGTACCTGTGATAAACTATATCATCTTATGGCTTAAGATAACTTAATGATATGAAACAGACAAGGACAAAAATATGAAGTTTTATATGCTTAGTCCATGCCTGAACATTTTTGTTTGTTTTCAAAAATAGTTGAATAAAAAAATTTAAATAGATTCCATAATAAATGGCTAATTAATTTCATTGTTCTGGGAATAATATTTTATTGTACTATCATTCTCTTTGATGTGCATATTCATATAATACATCACACATGTGGTGGACAATTTCAAGATTTTAAAGTAATCATACTGGAAAACCAGCTGAGAACAATAAATCCCAAATACCAGGTGACAATTTCCTTGGATATTTGTTTGATGTTACAATGTTTAAACTGAGTCAAGCTTACTTAGGTTTCCTCCTGTTCCCCAACTTTTCTATACAGGTCAAGGGCTATGCTCAAAGTACTAAAAAACGTGGAAAGGAATTCAAAGCAAGGCAATATATATATACGTATATATATATATTCTGAGGGGGTTTTTAAAGAATAAGAAAGAGGTTTCAGAATTAATCTCAGCATGCCCTTTGAACACATGAAACTACCACAGGCCATTCTATTTTATTTTATCTTGTTTTTGTTTTGGTTCTGGTTCATGGCAGGTATGTTATCCTTCACTATGCTTTCTGTGAGGCATTCCTACACCTTGGTCACTGTGCAATGTGGGTTCTACAACACAGGGGCTTCAAATGTTCCTCCCTATTCATGCTAGCCTTGATATAGCCCTGAGGCAAGCTTCATGAGTACTGTATGCTCAGTGTAATAACCCCTGGTAGGAGGAACACTTCATATTGAAATATTCTCTAGATCATCTTCCTTTTTTACTTTGTAAAAGTCTTAAGGTATGATCCATCTATTTTGGATTAAAAGTGAAGTCTATTTTGGGGGGCATTATATAATAGAAAGGTTCATATCTTTTGCGTGAAAGATAACAGATTATATATTTTTAAAAAAACAAGTAAAGATTTAGTTATATAGTGTTTTCTCAAGATAAGTATCTGGCTAAAGTTCACAAAAGGAGACACCATCTTTTTTAATGTTTTAAAGAAAAAACAATGATATTTTTAAACCTAATGAGTGTGTGTTATGTACTATTAATTGTATGGAAAGGTAATGGTACCATCCCCATTTTAAGAGATGAATCAATTTAGACAAAGAAGAAATGAGTTATTTAATCAAAGTCATAGAACTACTAAATGGCAAAACTGAGCTCAAACGCAGGAAACAAAGATCCCATGTGCTGCAACTAAGATGCAGCGCAGCCAAATAAATAAATAACTAAATATATATATACTTTTAAGTATACAGGAAAGTAGATGGGGGTTAAAAAAATTATTCTAATTAAATTCATGGGGATTTCCCTATCTATGGACACAGTGTCCATTAAGATCTTTCAAATATGGGAAGTGTTGAATATCTTTAAGTGCAAATTAATTTAAAGAATTTTGTTTGAAGTGGAAAAAAGAGATTGAATGTGTTATTCAGAATCAGCTACTTAGCCAAAATTGTTTATTTTAAAATCATATTATGAGGTAGCTTACAAACTATTCCATGGACAAGGTTTGCTTGCATAAATGTTTTTACTTTGTAAATAAAGTGTACATAAAGAAGAGTACCAATACAAAGAATAATATACTAGCTTCAAGATGAAAGTTTTATTGTATTTAGGGTATTTTGTGGGATGTATATCCCAGTCAAATGGATTTTAAAGGTACATACTAACAGGAACAAGCCTAATTGTCTTTACATAGTTTACTGCATTGTCAAATTTTATTTTGTGCCTTGTAATTTGATCTAAAAGAAAAATATTGCATTCTTTAAATGTACAGCATTTGAAACCTCTAATAATGGAAGATAGGTGATTTAGAACAATTCACACAGTGTGGACAATGAGAGGAGCTGCTATATACGTGTGTGTGTGTGTGTGTGTGTGTGTGTGTGTGTGTGTGTGTGTGTGTATTTTTTTGCCCCAGATACCATGTTCAGGACATGGGAGAGGATGAATTTCTAAGAAGTGTGCCTGGTATTTGAGGATTGCTTTTCTCCTGTGGGCATTTACCATCTATTTAAGGATTGCTGAGAGGCTGAGAAATGTTTTTGAGAGCATCTGGGTTTAAGAATAGAGTAACTGTCAATAAAGGGTCCCATGTGATCTTTCTTTACATTGGGTTTGCATCTCAAATGGCTATATCTTAGTAGTAAGAGAAAGAAAGGGAAATAGGTGCTCATAAGGATTTCAGCTCAGCTTTGAATCATCTTAATGATTAAGACAATCTCTAAAATGTGACTGAGGTTATCTGGTTCCAGATGCTGGCAAGAGCAAGTGAAAATAATAAATGAATAATATAAGGTAAGATAATTGCTCAAAAAAATTGAGAGGTCTCAACATTTCTTTAAAAAGTTCTGTAAGTACAGGGCTTCCCTGGTGTCGCAGCGGTTAAGAATCCGCCTGCCAATGCAGGGGACACAGGTTCGAGCCCTGGCCCGGGAAGATCCCATATGCCGCGGAGCAACTAAGCCCATGTGCCACAACTACTGAACCTGCGCTTTAGAGCCCATGAGAAACAACTACTGACGCCCGTGCACCTAGAGCCCTGCGCTTCAACAAGAGAAGCCACCGCACTGAGAAGCCCGTGCATCGCAATGAAGAGTAGCCCCCGCTCACCATAACTAGAGAAAGCCCGCGTGCAGCAACCAAGACCCAACACTGCCAAAATTAATTAATTATTTTTAAAAGTTCTGTAAGTACAGAATAAGTAATATTCATGCACACAAGGGAACAAGAGAAAATTAAAACAAAACAAAAAAACTAAACCCCCCCAAACCTAGCACAAAACAAAGAGCAATTAAATAGACACACAGAAACTCCAGATATTGGAGTCCTCAGATCTTGACTTTAAACTATCTATACGTACTATTTTCAATGATATAAAAGACAAGATTGATAATTTGGCAGACAATGTTCAAGAACTGGGAATTACTGAACTAAAAATTTCAGAGATGAGATCATGAGCAGATTGACCACAGCTGAAGAGAAAATTAACGAACTGAAAGAAAAGACATGTTAAAAAACACCCTAAAAGAAAAATGGAGGGGCTTCCCTGGTGGCGCAGTGGTTGAGAGTCTGCCTGCCGGTGCAGGGGACACGGGTTCGAGCCCTGGTCTGGGAGGATCCCACGTGCCGCGGAGCAGCTGGGCCCGTGAGCCACAACTACTGAGCCTGCGCGTCTGGAGCCTGTGCTCCGCAGCAAGAGAGGCCGCGATAGTGAGAGGCCCGCGCAGTGCGATGAGGAGTGGCCCCCGCTCGCCGCCACTAGAGAAAGCCCTTGCGCAGAAACGAAGACCCAACACAGCCAAAAATAAATAAATAAATTTTTAAAAATTAAAAAAAAAAAAAAAAAAGAAAAATGGAGTGATTAAAGGATGGAAAATGCAGAAGATAAAAATAAGAATATAGAGGATACAAAAGAAAAGTCTGGATCTACAAATGGAGAGGAGAAAAGAATGAGCTAGAAGTAATATTTGAAGAGATAATGGCTAAGAATTTTCCAAAACTAATTAAATGTATCAAGCCAAGTATTCCCAAAGCTTCACAAATGCAAGAAAGAACAAATAAATAGAAATCCATACCTAGTCACCTCATAGCACAACAGCTGAAGGAAAAAAGAGATAAAAATTTAAAAACAGCCAGAAGGGAGAAAAAGAAATCTTATGATCAAAGGATCAGCAGAATGACAATTGCCTTCTCAAGAGGAAAAATGAAATCCAGAGAACTTGGAATGATATCTCTAGTGTGTAAATGGAAATAACTGCCAAACAAAAAAATATACTCAGTGAAATATCCTTCAAGTATGTATTGTTTGGGAGGTGACATGAGGGATGCTTTTGGGTGTTGATAATATTCTTTTATGACCCGGGTAGTAATTACATGGGTGTTTACTTTGTGATAATGCATTAACTTGCATCATATATGTTTGCTCCTTAGGTGATCTTATCTAGTCCTGATGCATTTAGATATAATTGGTATGCAGATGGCTTTCAAATTACATCTGGCTTGCATATTTCCATAAACTTCACACCATATATCAAGCTCCCTATTTTACATCTCCTCTTGGGTTTTCAATAAGAATTTCAAACTTAACACATCCAAAGCTGAGCTTTGGAAATTCATCTCCCCTTCCCCAAACTATCGTTTCAATCATTAGTAAATCTATTCTTCTAGGCTTAAAAATTTGGTGTCGTCCTTGATTCTCTTTCTCTCACACTCTACATACAATCTATTAAAAAACCATTTGATTTTTCCTCCTAACTAATTTTGCCACTCATTACCACTCCTACTGCCACTCTCCTGCCCAAGTCGCTATGGTCTCTCTCACCTCAGTGGTTGCTATAGCTTTCCTAACTCTCCCTGCTTTTGCCCTTGAACTCCTATAGTATTCTCTCAACAGAACAGTGAAAGTGGTTCCGTTAAAATATCAGTCAGTTCCTCCAGATGCTTCCCCTCTCCAGGTGCTACCTTCAAGGCCCCACTGATCTTCCTTTCCTTTCCCATTTCCCCTCTTACTTCATGTCCTACCTTCTCTCATGTCCTAATTTGCCCCAGCGACAGCAGTCTCTACTCTGATCCTTGACCTTGCTATTCAGGGTCTCTGCACTTGCTGTTCTTCTGGCTGGAATACTTTTCCTCCAGATATGCTCATAGCTAACTCCCTGACTTCCTTTGGATTCTTATTCAAAAGTCACATTCCCAGAGTGCCAGGTGACTTATCTAACTCCCCTCACCTCCCACACAGACACACAAACATCAACATGCTGTACCATTCTTCAATGTGTTATTTTTTTCCTCTTAGCACTTACCTCTGTCTCATGTAAAAATATAGTATCTCATTTATCTTTTCATTGTCTTCACACTAGAATGTAAGTCCTATGAGAACAGAGACGTTTGTCAGTTTTGATCACTATTGTATCCCCAATGGCTAGAACAGTGCCTAGCATTGCATGAGGTACATAATAAATATTTATTGAATGAATTTTGAATAAGTGAAAAGAAAGTAAAATAGTAATTTCCCCCTACTTATACCTATAAATATTTTGAATGTTAGCTCAAATAATATGCATATGGAAAGTTAAAAGAAGCCTAAATAAAAAAAGACCCTGAAACATGTTTATCAGATTACTATTTTGAGTCCTTTTGTTAGACTACCTGGCCATGGTAAATGCATATTATCTAAACAATTATTTTATGTCCTGTAATAATTAAAGTAATTTTGACCACATCTAGGTATGAAAATAATCCAATCATTTAAAACATAGTATATTAATAGAAAATTTGAGGTATAGTAAGGCCAACAGATCAGGAGACAATTGGACGTTGAAAAGAGATTTTATTACTCACAGTTCCCAAGAGGAAGGAGCAAGCCACACCACGCCATGGGGGAGGGGAGCGCACAGAGAAGCACCAGGGTCGGGCATGAGGCAGAGGGAGAGGGACAAATTGTGGGCAGAAATCTTTATTGTGGTTTCTGTGGAAAGGGATGGGTGAGGTAGAGTTAGCAGGATTAGAATTGCCTCGTTTGAATAATTTCAGCAAGCCCACAGGCATAGGGGCGGTCCTTGCTGTCTAGTCCTGGACCCTGCAGTGATTAGAGCAGTTAGTGGCCTGATTGTGACAGCCCAGTAAGTTAGGTGGTTGGGGATGTAGGCTCTAGATCGGTTGGTTTGTATTTGAAAAGTGCACCCCTGGGAGGAGGACTTCTGGTAGGAAGGGGATGAGGGAGGCAGCACGCCAAAGCAAGATGACTTAAACATACTATCAGGTTGTCCAGAATAAGGCATATTCAGCATATGCATGTAGAACAGATATTACAGCACCAAGGTTACAGAAGCCAGAAACATGGTTGACATACCTAGTTAATTAGCCACTAAGAACCATCTTATCCAGAAGTTACAAATTCTCCAAGGTATGGTCAAAATTCTCAACTCAGTCGATTTGGTTGAAGCATCAAGGTAATCAACAAAATTTATAAACACTGATTATAACATGTTGATAAATGACGGTAGATCCTCAATTAAGTTTTCAAAGCAGTTTCTCATATTGAACATCATTTAATTAACCCTCTAGGACCTACAGTACATTTTCCATCTCCATTTTCATGAAGGAGGGAACTGTGAGCCTGAGAAAATTCTCCTGTTGCCCAGATTTATAAGCTAGACATTGTTGTAGCTAGATCTGATACTCCAGCCACCTGAAGCCAAATCTTTATGAGCTGTATCATGGAACACCTTGGCTGAAACCTTCTCATAATTTAATCCTTTAAAGAAAAAGAAATAAAAACATGGAGCTATTTCTTCTTTACAAACTTGTATAACTTCAGCCATTAACCATTGATGCCATTATCAAAAGAAATAGGTTTTATACTTTCTCTTTGCTACTGCTTTATATTGACAAGTCCCTGAATAGCATTCAAATGACTGCAGAAAGTTCAACAGTTAAATGATAGGATTTAACCCATAGAGAGATACATTCACATCCTAATGCATTTCAATGCAAAGAACTAATATGTAAGCTCCCTGAAAAACCTGCCTTCCGAAAGACTTACTGATACAAGTTATGACTGTCATTTTATATAGCACCTTCTGGTGTTCTGATTTTCACAACAGCAATACATTAGTATTACCCAATGCTTTTCGTTGTTCTTAAGGAAGATGTCATGCTAGTATCTTACTTGGTAAGCTGTTACGTAATTCTTCTATCCTTTCCTTTCCCTCTTTTTGTAACCATCAGTTAAATCTGCTTGGGAATTTGGTTTAGAGAGGTTGTGTCAATGTATTGATAATTTGGGGATCAAAAGTATCCATGTACTTATATATACATATGTCATATACATAATATCACAAAAATAGATGTCCTCCATAACCAAATAACATTGACAACTAGATAAGAAATATTGTGAGTATAGATTGTGACTTTTTCTTCATTCATAACCAACATCCTAAATTCCCAGACATACACAAGAGAGTTTAAATATTCTGATCCAAACAACTCTAGCAGGTTAAACATATCCACTGGGTTGAGTTTACTGATTGAAATGTCTGGTCTCAATTGCAAGTGCCTCTGTTGTGCTTTCTCCAGATGACATAAGGAAACTTCTCTTCCTGACAAGAGACGAAACATTTCTGCCAACTGAGGTGACATTGTGTTCACTCAATAATGATACAAGGCCCTGAGGTCCTTCAGCAAGAAAAATAACAAAGAAATCCTCATTAGCTAACTGAGGAAGAATGTAGGTCATCCCACAGAGAGAATGTCATGCATACACGTCACCTAGAACATTTGTTCTTCATTAATTCTGTAAACCCAAGCTGGGCTATCATCTAGTAGCATTTTAATACTCTGTCCTCTGTCAGAAATAATGGTTACGGTGTTTGTTTCCTCTGTAATGTACTTAAGAGAACATTTTATGATCATTTGCCTTCACGTCAATAAATTCAAATAATGTTTTAGGATATAATATGATTAGATTTAATATTGGTAATAACAGTTTGGATTTCTCAGATGAAATAAATGAGGACTATAGTCATCTATTCTAAAGAGCTTATTACACAAATTCATAAAACTGCTATCATTCTTAGTGTTGATATTATGCAAAGTACTGGTTTAGTTATGGCCTTGTATTTTAAAAGTGCTTATTTATAGGAAGAAACTCTAAGCCATTAATTTCACCTACAAAAAATTCCCCTATAGTGAAACCTAATTTAATTAGTCCATCAGTTACATGGTAGATACATAGTTTCTACTTGCTAGTACTTAAGTTTAGAATTTTCTCATTATTGGATAGAAAACAGCAGAAACATAATTATATTCTAAAGAATGTTACAAAAATAATCTTTAAAAAAAGATACATATTGTTTCTTCTGTCAGGATTATTTGGTAATTTATCTTATGTTATGTTATGATATCTATCTATCATTCTATAAATTGAGACAATGTTGTTTTTGACAATGGTACAAAGCCCTGAAGTTTCCTGTAAGAAAGATAGGGCATTTTTTAAATAAAAAGGATTATTAAGTAGATGTTTCTCTTCTTGGGAACATATGCTTTTAGCAATTTTCAAGTAATCTTAATTATTGAGTGTGCTAAATAGACCTATCGTGTCAGGTTTTGTGTAATAATATCATCTTTGTAAGTACTGCAAAAGTCACATTCTTAAAAGAATAACTATGGTAACACCATGTATAATAAGAACCATGCATGACTATTTAGCTAATAAAAAAATGTTTAAGTCATTAATCTACCTAATTGTATTAAAGATTTAAGACTGAAGACAAGTAACAATTCTAATAAGATATTAGATCCAAGTATATAATATTAAGGTCAGCATTTTATTATTATTTCATAGAAGCATTTAATTCTTTCAGCTTTAATTTCTTTGAGAAACACAGGCGGGTCAACAAATAGATAAGGATATAACCCTATCAGCTTGGGCTGTTAAATTAGGCCAAGTTTTGGAAATAAAACTCCAAATGTGTCTTTAAAAATGTATGTGTATATAAATTTGAATTACAGTAATTTAAAATAGCGTAGCATAAAATTTATGTGAAACCAATTTTATGTGCAAAATCTAAAATAATTTGAAGTATGTCAGTTATCACATAATTTCAAATTGCAAAATGTGTTGTTACTAATAACAGTAGCAGTAATCAATTGGCAGGTGAATGGAAATCTCTCAGTTGTCAATATTTATATGGTTTTATGCAAGATGTGAATTATAAAAGTACTCCAGGAGCATATTCTCATAAAATGCCAGTGCCCAGGACTGAAAAGTGGATAATACCTACCTACAGGAAAAGAATATATATATGTATATGTGGCTAAATATAACTTTTTTCACTGAAGATGAATTTTTACTCTGCTCAAACATTGCTAGTCTTTTTCAGGAATATAGCTTTGAGAATGGTAAATTGGTATTCTTCCCTTATTTATTCTACTTGTTTTGCAAACAGTGACTTAGGGAAAAATTAACAGTATTTTTCAGCATTTCCCTGATGTGAATCTCCTGAGCTCTCCTTTTTTCTGCCAGTTCTCCTGCAGAAAGACAAGGCCAAACCCCGAGGCACCGTCTCCTCACTCATATTTCAGGCTGAACGTATAATGAAAGTCAATGAGAAATGTCTATCTGCTGTAGTTTTCCATTGAATTCCACTTGCCTGTGATGCTATTTGCAAGTCAATTGCAAAGCCAAACTCATTTCCCTCTTCTATGTCATATATTGGAATATACTGGCTGATAGATGACAGAGACAGGATATAACCATAAGTATTAAAGCTGTTACTTTGCATGGATACATTTCTCCTTTTATGTTGTGTTATTGCCATTATTTGGGATTTCACTTTAAAATGATTGGTCTCAATTTACTATGTAATTGCTTAATCCTATCATTGTATGGGGAAAAAATAGTAAAGTAAGAGGAAAACTCAAAATCAAACCAGAGATTTAGTCTACCATTATTCCCAACCAGACTAATCATAAAGATGTTGGGGGGCTGTTTAAGAAATGTTTTAATGAAAGTGACTACTTTTATAAGTAATATCCTTTAATATAAAGGAGCAAAATAAACGCTATAACACAATTTCACTTTGTGATTTAACCTGTGACCTGTATCTCAGAATTGGAGATACTCGAGGCCAAGGTCTCCGTAGTTGTAAGGTATCACTATTCCACAGCTTTCCTGGTTTCCTCCCTCCAAAAATGTATTGTGTATAGATTCTAAAGTATTTATATCTGAAAATGTTGCATCAAATTATCTTTTTCTAATCACTCCTTTCTCTGTTCTGTATAGCAATCTTTTCTCTGTTTGGTCTGTTTTCACCACTAGTATTCCTCCTTTCCAAAGAAGCTTGAAGATGTTGTTCCAAACAGCTCTATATAATTTAAACATAAAAGTATCCTTCTCCTAACTAACCAACAACAAAAAAAAAACAAAATATCTTCTCTTATTCCTCCCAACATGAATTTGTATACATATTCTCTCTTTACGGCTCTCCCTACCTCCTACATGCTCCTATAATCGCACACAGTTGTCTGCCTTCCTCAATAAAACCAATTGCCCCGGGCCCAGTTAGTGGCATGGCTCAGTTTACCTATCTTTTTAAGTGCTTTTCCTTGCCTGGAATGCTCTTTCTTCTCTTGTTGGGGGTGAGGAGGAGCACAGAATGGGACACTTTTTCATCTTTTAATACTTAGCTCAAATGACTTCTTGTCACCTTTCCCATGTATGTCCCCAGCCAAGCAATCAGATGCTAACATTTTAATTATAAAATGCCGGTTTTATATGTCTTTTATGGCACAATTTATTGTAATTTTTTTTACTTATGCATATGTCTACCTAAAGTAACTATACATTTCCTAATGTCCTATTCAACTTTCTATCCCATAAGCCTAATAAAGTGCCTGACCGAAAATATTCCTGAATATATATTGAAAAAAAATGAATTTAGGGGTCTGAACCTTCTTTCCAGGCTTTCTTTCACTCTATTGTTGTTCTGAGGCAGGAGATAGATGGGGCCCCAGCCAAACAGCTGAAGTTCGTCCCCTGTGGCCAGAAACTCCATA
Source organism: Balaenoptera physalus (assembly GCF_965194825.1). Classification (NCBI taxonomy): domain Eukaryota; kingdom Metazoa; phylum Chordata; class Mammalia; order Artiodactyla; family Balaenopteridae; genus Balaenoptera; species Balaenoptera physalus. Next base: position 33,571,267 of record NC_138890.1, read on the forward strand.
ATAGCAGAAGCTCCATAAAAGCAGGATGATGGAGGAGGCTGGGCCCCACCCAGATAAGAGATAAAAGACCACATATTCCTCATTCTCTAAGTCAAGGAGACCTCCCCAACTACACAAGGGCAGAAAGGCTCCTTGGAGGTCAAAAAGGGAGGAGACGCCACCCCACAGTAAGTGATGTCAACTACCCACAGTCCTCTTCACTAGAATCCATCTTGGCTAAGAGACGTGCAAGCACACATGGGAGGACCCTGAGATATACCAAATACGGACTCAGAACCAGTCAAAGCAAGACGATTGGTCAAAGGAAACCCGAAAGAAATGCCACATAAAAGTGATACAGGCTTCCCTGGTGGCGCAGTGGTTGAGAATCTGCCTGCCAATGCAGGGGACACGGGTTCGAGCCCTGGTCTGGGAGGATCCCACATGCCGCGGAACAACTAGGCCCGTGAGCCACAACTACTGAGCCTGCGCGTCTGGAGCCTGTGCTCCGCAACAAGAGAGGCCGCGACAGTGAGAGGCCTGCACGCCCGTGATGAAGAGTGGCCCCCGCTCGCCACAACTAGAGAAAGCCCTCGCACAGAAATGAAGACCCAACACAGCCAAAAATAAATAAATAAATAATTTTTTTTAAAAAAGTGATTCAAACTACCACGAGGGCGTGACTCTCTCTCTCTGAGCCCACCCATGTGTCTATCCACACATACTGTACCCTTTTTCCTCCTAATAAACACTTTACTTGCTTCATTACTTTCCGTCTCTATGTGGAAATTCATTTCTACACAGCTGACAGGCCAGGGCCTTGTCGTGGCCACTTGTCCCTGGTTGGTGGCTAGGATTCAGCGCTCTCACTGCCACTGCCCGACCTCAATCTCTGACCGGGAACTGAAATCCTGCTTCAAGCCGCTGCAGGCCGAGGCCACCAGAGATCAGTTCTGCAAAATATTTTTTCTCATTCCTCCTCCTAGTACATCAAGCACTTATTTTCTTTCAACTTTGGTGAGTTGAGTTTTGAATTCTTTCCTGAGAATCTATTTTTTTTTTCCTGCCAGCTTCTTCCTCTTTACTATTAATTGTTGATTTTCATCCCTGCTATTTTAAAGCCTATCATTTAACACAGGAGCTTTCAATTGTATCCAATGCTCTAAAATAGGTGCTTTATTGGTCATCTCATCACTAAATCCTCAATATTTGTCAAAAGCTTTTTTTGGTCTAAGCCTTTGCTTATAATTTGGTAGCGTTGTTCTAAAGCCTTCCTTTGCTCAAATGCAAAGCTTCTACATAAATATATTATTCAGGAAAAATGGCTGCCATTAGCCTTGGTTAGTAGGATGGGTCTTCTTCTTTTCTTTCCCTTCTCCTTCTCCTCCTCCTCTTCCTGTTTTATTGGCCATGTCTTTATATTTGCATCTTGAGGAAATAACTATAGGTGATTAAATGACAAATGACATTTTATGTAAAATGATGCTATTCAAACTGTGGTCCATGGAACAGGAGCAGCGATAACATCTGGGAGCTTGTTAGAAATATAGAATCTCAGGCCCCAGCCCAGAACCCATAGAATCAGAATCTCAATTTTAACAGGTTCCTCATGATATTGTTATGTACATTAAATCTTGAGAAGCACTGAGGTAGACTAAATCCATTTGTCCATGAGAACTATACATAAGATAGTGAAACAATATAACACTATTTTAAAATGTGTCTATCTGTGCTTCTAGACTCAGTGGCTATGCTGTAAAAGTTGACACACGTAAGTTAAAGTTTTCTAAATTCCACAGGTAGGTGATTCTGTGCACAGATACAGAATGGACGTTTTTGTTCAGGGAAGATTAATGGCACTGTGCAATAAATAGTTGTCAACTATGGGGCAAGCACTGTGTTAGTTTATTTATTGGGATGCAACCGAGAACAAGTAGAGTCCCTGCCATTACTGAACTAGCAGGTCTCTTGAGGGGGAATGCAATAGGTTAACGGACACAGTTCAGTGTGACAGTATACTGTAGTTCCTGAGGGACAGGGTCAAGGGGAGCACAAGGAATGATGGGAAGATAGAGGAACAGCAACATGTTCTGCATTTACAGGATCAGGGAAGGCTTCCTGGAGGAAGCTGCTTCTTGTGATCATAGTAAAGTAGTAAAAACTGAAAAGTTGTAAGTCAAACTTAGTTCTTCTGTGGCATAGGGCCAATCTCAATGATTATACTTACGTATTAACAAATATTTATCTTGGTTCAAGTTGCAGAGATATAAAAGGGAAACTTTTACTTAAATCAGATTCTCCAAACAAATTTACTGCTGGTAACATATCTTTGCAGTGCATGAGACTTTCTTCAGAGGCAGGCAGCAAGAAAAATGTAGGGACAAGGGAAAAATCAGAGCTCTTCCTGCCTGTGTAGGAATGTAACATATCTTTGGAGAGATTTATCCTTCTTTCTTTAATAGGGGTAAACAGCATTTAAGGATTATGTAAATTGGTATGCAAATTGAGTTTTAACTTTGTCCTTTAAAATCTATCTTTCCAGATGATCTTAACTCTGTTTCTTAAACATAAATAAAATACAGTAGTTGAAATTGTGTCAGTGCTTGAAAAACATACAACATCTGTCATGAAATTTTAAATGTAAATCAAGTTTTCTCTAAAATTATATATTCCTTGGTTGCATAGTGACCAAGTGTTTGTTTAATCACCAGTCTTTAATTCATCATAAATATCATATACATGCTCTTTGGCAAATATTTTTCAATAAAATAATTAAAAAGAAGCAAATTACACTTCTCAAGCACTGGTATTTTAAGTGTGAAAGGGTTAACTTTGTGGCAGAAGCTTTTTAAATAGTATGCTAAATACATTTTTTTTTTTCTGGAATTAGGGACATATTTTGGAATTGAGAGAAAAGATAAGGTCCCCAGTTCTCTTGGGGTTTTTTTTTTTTTCTACTATTCCCTTTTTCAAGGTCCTTGACCTAGTTTGTCATTTTAATACTTTATATCTTTCCTCTCCAGTTTCTTATTCCCTTGATTGTACCTTCCTTTGTCAACACCTAACAGCCAAACAAAATTGATCAAATGGAATGAGAAGGATTTTCCTTGGGGATGTAGTTTTAAATTTATTTCCTTCCAAAATTTAAAATTTCTTAAATTCTTGAAGTGGAAGTTAACAGCTGGTATAAACTTTTAGCATGCAGTCACCTCCTGAAACTTTCATGAAATTGGAAGAAAATGTACGTTGGCAGAGCTATTCAAGTTATCTGTTATTATGTGTTATCTTCCTACATAAATATCTAGTTATTTTTAGTTAATGAATTAATGAGCTGCTCCTTGAAATATGATAATTAACCACCATTTGACTGATAGAAGAAACAAATTCTCTGATGGGGAAATGAGAGGCTTTCAGGAATTTTAATCCCTTATGCAAAGCGCATTTGAAGCAAATATTACTACCCTGCACACTTTCCCTTGTTAGAGAAAACTGTTTTCATTTCCATCAATCTCAGTCTATTTATTTAGAAATTACTGAGTTATTAGAGCTGCTGTCTGGTCTCTTGTGTTTAATTTTCACTCGGCATCACATTTAGAAATCCTAGCTGCTGACAAAGTGCTGTGTGGTTCCATTTCTGCATCTTCCAGCCCTATAAAATGAATCTTGCTGTGAAAAATGAAGATTAATAGGCTTCATAATGACTCTCCCCTGCTAAAACTAATCTGAATAAAGATGAAAGGAAGAGAGAGAGAGAGTGTGTGTGTGTGTGTGGTGCTAATGGTGTGGAAAGAGTGAGATGAGACAGAAACACAAAAAACAACAGTATGGATTCCTTTGGATAAAAATAAGCCGTGATGGTATGGAAGTTCCTCAAAAAATGAAACACAGAATTACCATATGCTCCAGCAATATCTACTTCTGGGTATATACACACAAAAAAACTGAGAGCAAGGACTCAAACAGATATTTGTACATGCATGTTCATAGCAGCATTATTCAGAATAGTCAAAAGATGGAAGCAGCCAAGTAGCCATCAACAGATACGTGGAGAAACAAAATGTGATGTATACCTACAATGGAACATCTGAGCCTTACACAGGACTGAGATTCTCACACGTGTTACAACATGCATTAACCCTGAAGATAGGCTAAGTGAAATAAGCCAGTCACAAAAGGACAAATATTATATGAATCCACTTATATGAGGTACTTAAAGTAGTCAAATTCACAGAGAAAGAAGTTAGAATGGTGGTTGTCAGGGGCTGGGGTTGAGGGTAATAGGGAGCTGTTTAATGGGAGCAGAGTGAGTTTTGGTAGACGGAAAGAGTTCTGGAGACGAATGGTGATTGTGGTTGCACAACAATGTGAATGTACCTGATGCTACTGACTTGTACACTTAAAAATGTACACATAAAAATTTTATGTTATGTAGATTTTACCACAAAAAAATATATAACAGGAACCTAATAACCCACTCATGAATCAAGTAACAATTTCTTACAAGTATGGCATTTCAAAATATAAGGAATAACCATTTCAAGTATGTGCTGCCTTCTTTTCAAAAGTGTCAGTAGTTTCTCAAAGGCTTCCAAAACAGGTATTAGTCATGAAGGGATCTGACCAACTCTTTAAGTGAATAGGGACTCTGGTTCCTCCTCATTTACTTTAGTTATCTAAAGCCTGGACAATCTTGTTCTTCTATGTTAAAGCAATGTCATACACTGCTGTTTTTCCTGAAAACAAGCTTATGACAATTTCAGGCTTTGGAGAGAAAAGCACTGACACAGGTGGTGTTTATACGTTAAAAGAAAGACACAGTTCAAACAGGGAGTTGATACATAGGGTGTGCTTTGTCAACCTGTGGATTTTCATGGCTTCATGGTTAATTACAGCAAGCTTCATCACTCTTTCTTTTGCAAATGTCAGCTGGACACTCGAGAGTGCTCTGCCAGTGCCTCTTCTATGGATGGTAGTAATTCACCAGACCCAGGTTACATACTTGACTTTTTAGCTATGTAAAAGGGTATTTGTTATGAATTCACAAATACTCATGCTTATTTTTCTCCTCAATTAATCTAATTAATTAATTATTTGAAATAATCTGAGCATGGGATTCACACAGATTAGGGTATCTGGGGGAATCCTAACGCTTCTGGTCTTTTGGTGTGTAAAGCAGGAAATTTAATAAAATGTGGAAGATATAACAACTTTGTTAATATGAAATGTGTGCCGTTTTATTATTGTCTGATTTTGTCACTGCATATTTGTAATAATCATATTCCCAATGAATATTAGTTAGATTGGAATCAAACATAATTTCTGAGCAGCATCTAAAGCATCAAACAGTAAATTTGTAATCACTATTTTGTTTTCAGTGTCAGTCATGTCTGCTTTCTTAATAACTGTGAACTAGTTGCTAGAAGTCCAATATCCTTTCTCCTCTTTCAGTTTCCAGAAATTGTTACACACCATTGCTCTTTGCTTAATAGTGTAACATCTTAGGGCAGGCTTACCTCTGACTCTAGTGAAGGTGGTCATTGATCCAGTAGCTTCTGTCTCCTTAGTGAATCAAACTCTATAGAGCCCTCTCTTCCTACTCTTTTTTTCAATTTACTATAATACTCTCCAGAAATTTCCAGTGACTTTCTTTGCCAGAAATCTTATCAATATTAACATTCATGGTAGTGGGCAGGAACTACTCAAAAAGGAGTGACAGTCTCAATGACATACAACTCTAGGGACAGGGATCCCATTTGATTCAACTCCGTAGGATCAAGAGAGTGTTACGGTAAGTCCCCTACATAAGAACCTTCAAGTTGCAAACTTTCAAAGATGCGAACGTGCGTTTGCATGTGCAATCATGATAGTCAGCTCACATGTCTGGCATATGTTGTCACGTGCGTGCATTCTCTACAAGTGGTTGTGCTTTTGTGTACTTTACTGTACAGTACTTTGCTGTGCAACACAAGGAGCTTACTTATGAAGACCTGATAGAATTGGAGGCCCAGAGAAAGGATGAAAAGAGACAAGAGAAAGAAAAAGTAACTGAAGAACTGAAGAGATTCACGACGTAGGAAACGGCAAGGGGATTTTCTTTATTAGAGGAGGCACTGTTAGTTTTTGAGGCACAGAACCCAAATGTAGAAGCATACACTAAGGTTGCAGGAGCCACTCAGGATGCAGTCCAGTGCTACTGTGTCATCTATGATGAGAAAAAAAGAGCTACTACCCAGACATCACTGGATCATTTTTTCAAGAGGGCAGATAGAATTGAATCCAGCAAGGAACCAGAACCTGTGCCATCAAGGTCAGGCATTAGTGAAGTTGCAACTTGCCCTCCGTCTCCTATTACTGACAATCCTTCAGCTCTACCATCTCCCACCTCCTCTCCCTCCTCCAGTCAGTAACTCTTCTTACCTGTTTACTCCATGCCAGCCCCTGTATGACAGCTGTTGTACTGAAATACTGTACTTTTCAAGGTACTGTACTTTAAGATTAAAAATGTCTTCTTATTTTTTGTGTTTGTTTTTTTATGTATTATTTGTGTGAAAAGTACTATAAACCTATTATAGCACAGTAGTATATAGCCAGTTGTGTTAGTTGGGTACCTAGGCTAACTCTGTTCGACTTACGAACAAACTGGACTAAGAACACACTCTCAGAACGGAACTTGTTCGTATTTACAACTGTTACAAAGTGTGGGATATTTATAACAATACGTGATATTATTTGAATATATGAGATGTACCAGGCACTTGGCTAAACATTTTATAAGCCCCATCTAGTACAGTACCCAAGATAACTTAGGGGTCACACGGGCAAGCCATTAAGCTAAATAGAATAATAAAGAAAACGTGACTCTCTTTACAATGCTCTTTCTTTTTTTTTTAACATCTTTATTGGAGTATAATTGCTTGACAATGTTGTGTTAGTTTCTGCTTCATAACAAAATGAATCAGCTATGCATACACATATGTCCCCATATCTCCTCCTTCTTGGGTCTCCATCCCACTCTCCCTATCCCACCCCTCTAGGTGGTCACAAAGCACTGAGCTGATCTCCCTGTGCTATGTGGCTGCTTCCCACTAGCTATCTATTTTACATTTGGTGGTGTATATATGTCCATGCTACTCTCTCACTTCGTCCCAGCTTACCCTTCCCCCTCCCCCTGTCCTAAAGTCCATTCTCTACGCCTTTGTCTTTATTCCTGTCCTGGCCTTAGGTTCTTCAGAACCATTTTTTTTTTCTTTAGATTCCATACATATGTGTTAGCATATGGTATTTCTTTTTCTCTTTCTGACGTACTTCACTCTGTATGACAGATTCTAGGTCTATCCACCTCACTACAAATAACTCAAGTTCGTTTCTTTTTATGGCTGAGTAATATTCCATTGTATATATGTGCCACATCTTCTTTATCCATTCATCTGTCGATGGACACTTAGGTTGCTTCCATGTCCTGTTTATTGTAAATAGAGCTTCAATGAACATTGTGGTACATGACTCTTTTTGAATTATGGTTTTCTCAGGGTATATGCCCAGTAGTGGGATTGCTGGGTCATATGGTAGTTCTATTTTTAGTTTTTTAAGGAACCTCCATACTGTTCTCCACAGTGACTGTATCAATTTACATTCCCACCAACAGTGCAAGAGGGTTCCCTCTTCTCCACACCCTCTCCAGCATTTATTGTCTGTGGATTTTTTGATGATAACCATTCTGACTGGTGTGAGGTGATACCTCATTGTAGTTTTGATTTGCATTTCTATAATGACTAGTGATGTTGACCATCCTTTCATGTGTTTGTTGGCAATCTGTATATCTTCTTTGGAGAAATGTCTATTTAGGTCTTCTGCCCATTTTTGGATTTTTTTTTGTTTGTTTTTTTCATATTGAGCTGCATGAGCTGCTTGTAAATTTTGGAGATTAATCCTTTGTCAGTTGCTTCATTTGCAAATATTTTCTCCCATTCTGAGGGTTGTCTTTTCATCTTGTTTATGGTTTCCTTTGCTATGCAAAAGCTTTTAAATTTCATTAGGTCTCATTTGCTTATTTTTGTTTTTATTTCCATTTCTCTAGGAGGTGGGTCAAAAAGGATCTTGCTGTGATTTATGTCATGGACTGTTCTGCCTATGTTTTCCTCTAAGAGTTTTATAGTGTCTGGCCCTACATTTAGGTCTTTAATCCATTTTGAGTTTATTTTTGTATATGGTGTTAGGGAGTATTCTAATTTCATTCTTTTACATGTAGCTGTCCAGTTTTCCCAGCACCACTTACTGAAGAGGCTGTCTTTTCTCCATTGTATATTCTTGCCTCCTTTATCAAAAATAAGGTGACCATAAGTGTGTGGGTTTATCTCTGGGCTTTCTATCCTGTTCCATTGATCTATATTTCTGCTTTTGTGCCAGTACCATACTATTTTGATTACTGTAGCTTTGTAGAATAGTCTGAAGACCGGGAGCCTGATTCCTCCAGCTCTGTTTCTCTTTCTCAAGTTTGATTTGGCTATTTGGGGTCTTTTGTGTATCCATACAAATTGTGAAATTCTTGTTCTAGTTCTGTGAAAAATGCCATTGGTAGTTTGATAGGGATTGCATTGAATCTGTAGATCACTTTGGGTAGTAGAGTCATTTTCACAATGTTGATTCTTCAAATCCAAGAACATGGTACATCTCTCTATCTGTTTGTATCATCTTTTATTTCTTTCATCAGTGTCTTACAGTTTTCTGCATACAGGTCTTTTGTCTCCTTGGGTAGGTTTATTCCTAGGTATTTTATTCTTTTTGTTGCAATGGTAAATGGGAGTGTTTCCTTAATTTCTCTTTCAGATTTTTCATCATTAGTGTATAGGAATGCAAGAGATTTCTGTGCATTAATTTTGTATCCTGCCACTTTACCAAATTCATTGATTAGCTCTAGTAGTTGTCTGGAAGCATCTTTCTATGTATAGTGTCATGTCATCTGCAAACAGTGACAGCTTTACTTCTTCTTTTCCAATTTGGATTCCTTTTATTTCTTTCTCTTCTCTGATTGCTGTGGCTAAAACTTCCAAAACTATGTTGAATAATAGTGGTGAAAGTGGGCAACCTTGTCTTGTTCCTGATCTTAGTGGACATGGTTTCAGTTTTTCACCATTGAGGATGATGTTGGCTGTGGGTTTGTCATATATGGCCTTTATTATGTTGAGGTAAGTTCCCTCTATGCCTACTTTCTGGAGGGTTTTATCATAAATGGGTATTGAATTTTGTCGAAAGCTTTTTCTGCATGTATTGAGATGATCATATGGTTTTTTTCCCTTCAGTTTGTTAATATGGTTTATCACATTGATTGATTTGCATATATTGAAGACTGCTTGCATTCCTGGATAAACCCCACTTGATCATGGTGTATGATCCTTTTAATGTGCTGTTGGACTCTGTTTGCTAGTATTTTGTTGAGGATTTTTGCATCTATGTTCATCAGTGATATTGGTCTGTAGTTTTCTTTTTTTGTGACATCTTTGTCTGGTTTTGGTATCAGGGTGATGGTGGCCTCGTAGAATGAGTTTGGGAGTGTTCCTCCCTCTGCTGTATTTTGGAAGAGTTTGAGAAAGATAGGTGTTAGCTCTTCTCTAAATATTTGATACAATTCACCTGTGAAGCCATCTGGTCCTGGGCTTTTGTTTGTTGGAAGATTTTTAATCACAGTATCAAATTCAGTGCTTGTGATTGGTCTGATTATATTTTCTATTTCTTCTTGTTTCAGTCTCGGAAGGTTGTGCTTTTCTAAGAATTTGTCCATTTCTTCCAGGTTGTCCATATTTTTGGCATATAAGTTGCTTGTAGTAATCTCTCATGATCTTTTGTACTTCTGCAGTGTCAGTTGTTACTTCTCCTTTTTCATTTTTAATTCTATTGATTTGAGTCTTCTCCCTTTTTTTCTTGAAGAGTCTGGCTAATAGTTTATCAATTTTGTTTATCTTCTCAAAGAACCAGATTTTAGTTTAATTGATTTTTGCTATCGTTTCTTTCATTTCTCTTTCATTTATTTCTGATCTGATCTTTACGATTTCTTTCCTTCTGCTAACTTTGGGGTTTTTGTTCTTCTTTCTCTAATTGCTTTAGGTGCAATGTTACGTTGTTTATTTGAGATGTTTCTTGTTTCTTGAGGTAGGATTGTATTGCTATAAAGTTCCCTCTTAGAACTGCTTTTACTGCATCCCATAGGTTTTGGGTCATCATGTTTTCATTGTCATTTGTTTCTAGGTATTTTTTGATTTCCTCCTTGATTTCTTCAGTGATCTCTTGGTTATTTAGTAGTGTAGTGTTCAGCCTCCATGTGTTTGTATTTTTTACAGATTTTTTCCTGTAATTGATATCTAGTCTCATAGCATTGTGGTCAGAAAATATACTTGATATGACTTCAATTTTCTTAAATTTACCAAGGCTTGATTTGTGACCCAAGATATGATCTATCCTGGAGAATATTCCATGAGCACTTGAGAAGAAAGTGTATTCTGTTGTTTTTGGATGGAATGTCCTATAAATATCAATTAAGTCCATCTTGTTTAATGTATCATTTAAAGCTTGTGTTTCCTTATTTATTTTCATTTTGGATGATCTGTCCATTGCTGAAAGTGGCGTGTTAAAGTCCCCTTCTATGATTGTGTAATTGTCAATTTCCCCTTTTATGGCTGCTAGCATTTGCCTTGTGTATTGAGGTGCTCCTATGTTGGGTGCATAAATATTTACAAGTTTTATACCTTTTGCTTGGATTGACCTCTTTAATTTATTTATTTATTTTTATTTTTGGCTGTGTTGGGTCTTCGCTTCTGTGCGAGGGCTTTCTCTAGTTGTGGCGAGCGGGGGCCACTCTTCATCACGGTGCGCGGGCCTCTCACTGTCGCCGCCTCTCCTGTTGCAGAGCACAGGCTCCAGACGCGCAGGCTCAGCAGTTGTGGCTCACGGGCCCAGCCGCTCCGCGGCATGTGGGATCTTCCCAGACCAGGGCTCGAACCCGTATCCCCTGCATTGGCAGGCAGATTCTCAACCACTGCGCCACCAGGGAAGCCCTGGATTGACCTCTTGATCATTATGTAGTGTCCTTCTTTGTCTCTTTTAATAGTCTTTATTTTAAAGTCTATTTTGTCTGATATGAGAACTCCTACTCCAGCTTTCTTCTGATTTCCATTTGCATGGAATATCTTTTTCCATCCCCTCACTTTCAGTCTGTATGTGTCCCTAGGTCTGAAGTGGGCCTCTTTTAGACAGCATATATATGGGTCTTGTTTTTGTATCCATTCAGCCAGTCTATGTCTTTTGTTTGGAGCATTTAATCTATTTACATTTAAGGTAGTTATCAATATGTATGTTTCTATTACCATTTTCTTAGTTGTTTTGGGTTTGTTATTGTAGGTCTTTTCCTTCTCTTGTGTTTCCTGCCTAGAGAAGTTCCTTTAGCATTTGCTGTAAAGCTGGTTTTGTTGTGCTGAATTCTCTTAGCTTTTTCTTGTCTGTAAAGCTTTTATTTTCCCCGTCGAATCTGAATGAGATCCTTGCTGGGTAGAGCAATCTTGGTTGTAGGTTTTTCCCTTTCATCACTTTACATATGTCCTGCCACTCCCTTCTGGCTTGCAGAGTTTCCGCTGAAAGATCAGCTGTTAACCTTATGGGAATTCCCTTGTATGTTATTTGTTGTTTTTCCCTTGCTGCTTTTAATATTTTTTCTTTGTATTTAATTTTTGAAAGTTTGATTAATATGTGTCTTGGTGTGTTTCTCCTTCAATTTATCCTGCATGGGACTTTCTGTGCTTCCTGGACTTGATTGACTATTTCCTTTCCCATATTAGGGAAGTTTTCAACTATAATCTCTTCAAATATTTTCTCAGTTCTTTTCTTTTTCTCTTCTTCTTCTGGGACCCCTATAGTTCAAATGTTGGTGCATTTAATGTAGTCCCAGAGGTCTCTGAGACTGTCCTCAATTTTTTTCATTCTTTTGGGACCCCTATCATTCGAATGTTTGTTCCTTTAATATTGTTCCAGAGGTCTCTGAGACTGTCCTCAATGCTTTTCATTCTTTTTTCTTTATTCTGCTCTGTGGTAGTTATTCACACTATTTTACCTTCCAGTCACTTATACGTTCTTCTGCCGCAGTTATTCTGCTATTGATTCCTTCTAGAGAATGTTTTATTTCATTTATTGTGTTGTTCATCATTGTTTGTTTGCTCTTTAGTTCTTCTAGGTCCTTGTTAAACGTTTCTTGTATTCTATTTCCAAGATTTTGCATCATCTTAACTATCATTACTCTGAATTCTTTTTCAGGTAGACTGCCTATTTCCTCTTCATTTGTTTGTTCCGGTGGGTTTTTACCTTGCTCCTTCATCTCATGCATATTTCTCTGCTTCTCATTTTGCTTAACTTACTGTGTTTGGGGTCTCCTTTTTGCAGGCTCCCTTTAGTAGTTCCCGTTGTTTTTGGTGTCTACCCCCGGTCGGTGGCTAAGGTTGGTTCAGTGGGTTGTGCAGGCTTCCTGGTGGAGGGGACTGGTGCCTGTGTTCTGGTGGATGAGGCTGGATCCTGTCTTTCGGTGGGCAGGACTGCGTCTGGTAGTGTGTTTTGGGGTGCCTTTGACCTTATTATGATTTTAGGCAGCCTCTCTGCTAATGGGTGGGGTTGTGTTCCTGTCTTGCTAGTTGTTTGGCATAGGGTGTCCAGCACTGTAGCTTGCTGGTCATTGAGTGGAGCTGGGTCTTAGCGTTGAGATGGAGATCTCTGGGGGAGCTTTCGCCAGTTGATATTACGTGGAGCTCAGAGGTCTCTGGTGGCCCAATGTCCTGAACTCGGCTCTCCCACCTCAGAGGCACAGACCTACACCCGGCCAGAGCACCAAGACCCTGTCAGCCACACGGCTCAGAATAAAAGGGAGAAAAAAGAAAGAAAGAAAGAATAAAATAAAATAAAATAAAATTCAATTAAAAAGTTATTAAAATTTAAAAAAATTTAATTATTAAAAATAAAAAAATTAAAAAGTAGTAAAAAAAGAAAAAAGAGAAAGAAAGAAAGAAGAGAGCAACCAAACCAAAAAACAAACCCACCAATGATAACAAGCACTAAAATCTATACAAAAACAAACAAACAAATGGACAGACAGAACCCTAGGGCAAATGGTAAAAGCAAAGCTATACAGACAATATCACACAAAGAAGCATACACATACACACTCACAAAAAGAGAAAAAGGGAACAAAATATATATCTACATATAAAAAAAAAAGGAAGAGAGCAAACAAATCAATAAACAAATCTACCAATGATAACAAACTCTAAATACTAAACTAAGATAAACATAAAACCAGAAACAAATTAGATGCAGAAAGCAAACCCCAAGTCTACAGTTGCCCCCAAAGTTCACTGCCTCAATTTTGGGATGATTACCACAATGCTCTTTCAGTCCTAATTAAATCAAGGTGAAAATACTAATTTTGTGCTAGTCTGGTCTTCAGCACCTATCTAGTTGCTGGTAATCTTCCTCTTTAACAGAGAAAGAAGGAACCATAGGCATACTTGATGCCAATGTTTACCTGGATTTTAATAATACTGTTTTGTATTTGTATTTACTGTATTTATGATCAGCAACACAGATATTCAATTAGTATTGGTGACAAAATGTCTCCTTTGTGAATAAATAGGTGGAGGTAAAGATAGTCAATGTAAGGAGATATATTAAAGAATAATATAGGAGCATTCAGATATGACAAAATCAAGAAAGTGATAAAAGGATGACTAGAGTAAGTGAAACATTGTACAGTTGACCTTTGAACAACATGGGTTTGAACAGCATGGATGCAGATATTTTTCTATATTAAGTACTCCATGGTCAGTGGGTGGTTGAATCCTCAGATACAGAGGACCTGAGGATATGGAAGGTTGACTATAAATTATAGACAGATTAACCCATGTGCTATTCAAGGATGAACTGTATCAGAAAATAGGGTGACTACAGATCTTAGATCATCAGGATTGACTAAAAACTAAAATGGGGTGGGCTATTTGTGGATTTAACATGTATTACTGAGAACACAGAATATGCTTGGCACTTTGTTCAAAGTTGGGCATGATGAATATGATATTCATAATCCCTGACTGGAAGCTTATAATTCGTCAGGGGAGAAAGACAGTAAATGGTTATAACAATAAGTGTAATGACTTTTCATATCAAAAAAAACCCCGAAAAAACAAACAAACAAACAAACATAGTTTACAGGGCCTTAACTGCTTCTTAGAAATTATACATCCAAAGAATTATATTGTCATAAAAGCAGACAAAATCAACAGTAGCCAAGCTTTTATTTGGTCATTCATTTAATCAACAAGGCTCACTTCTTACTTAACTGTAGATAACATTTCAGGCCTCCCTGAATCTTAGCTCCATAATCATTAGGGTTGTTGTGAGGATTAAAGAAAGTGGATATTGTAAAATGCTTAGCTCACTGCCTGGCACACCTCATAAATTCAATAAATGATAATTAATTTTATTATCTGAATCTACAGTGTGACAGTGCCTGTCAAGTGATTAGCATCAAAGTTACATACAGTTTCTGTCTAGTAAAAAGGAGACGGAAGACAATTCCAAGCAGAAGACACAGAATCCATGAGACTAGTAAAGCCACAGTAACTTATCTGGCACAACTAGAACACGAAAGGTAAATGGTGGGACACGAGCTTAGAATGGTAAAATGATAAAATGTGTGTAGCTAAGTAAGTAATTTTGACTTGATTCTAAGTTTCAGTGTCTTTATGTTTTTTTGCCTAACAAACTCCTTAAAATTAGGTTGATATAAATTTTTCATTGTAAGTTCAGTAGCAAAGAATGTAATTTCTAGGGATTTATAAATAACACTGCATTTAAAACAAATCTTAAATACATTGAATAAAATCTGCTTTCTACAGTTAATATGAAAATCATCATCTATTTTGAAAATATATAAACAAATTCTCCTTTAATAGTTTACAACTTAATATCATTCCTCTTTCCTCTTGAATTCTACTCCATTTTTCCTACGGAGTTATTTTTCCAATATTATATTCATATCCTGGAATATTTTATAGTCTATTCTATCATAGTGCTCTATTAAAAATGATAAAAATTGATTTAAAAAATTTCTCTATCCATAGGACTCTAGATATTGTTTTCCTATAGACTGAATTTTAGAATGATTATTACTACTATACAACATAAAATATTGTAGATTTCAACCAAGAATTATTCAAAATAACACAATTTTATTTGAGATGTATTCTTTAATAACTGTGTTAAGACATTTTTATAATTAGTTCATATATCCACGAATAAAAATGTTCTGCTGCTAAACTAAGCATCAAACCTTTGCTTCTTTTTATTTTATAGATGTGTCTTGAGAATTTGTCATTAATATGTAGATGGGTATAGGAAGAATTACATTCTACCCTAGCATTCAGTTCTTATAAATCCTTCTGAGTTTTATGTCAAAATCAAAAAATACTTGTAATTGTCTACCAGCTGAATTTTACTGGAAACAAAAACTAGCAAACTGTCTACTCACAAAGGTATTTGTTATCTAGTCTTTAGCTTCATTCACTTTCATTCACAAACTAACACTGACATCTTGAGTAGTGCTTTTGTTCTACAGCAGGTTTCTACTTACTCATGCAATGTGCCATAAGAGGTCAAAGGTATGCTTTCTTTTTAAAGTGGAAAAAGGTCAACAAGCCATGATGCCTAAGCCATAGATATCTAGATTAGTTTAGAAAAGAGTATATATGGTATTTGATCTGGATCTATTCTATTTCCTTATTCTCCACACCTTTTGGAAATTTACTCACCTAGAGTGACAATTACTTCTATAAATATATGGCTATCAAAATGTTTTAAGTAGGAAAAAATTTTTTTTATTGTTTTAGTTTTCAGAAAATAATTTTAATGGCAACAGAGAGGATTAATTGGGTAGAGGGTTGGTTTAGTAGGAGGGTCTTGCAATATTTAGGTAAAAAATGTATCTTTTAGGATGAAGATTTAAAAATAGATTTTAAAAGCAAGATCAATAGAGTTTAGTGACTGAGGATTTGCAAAGAATAACTCCAGGTAACTTCAAAAATCACTAATCAACTCAATGACTTGTGGTATCAATGCCATTAACTAGGAGCAGAAATATGGAGAGATAATACGCTTAAGAAAATAAGTTTGGCTGGAACACTTAATTCAAGATGCTTGTGGAATATTCATAGGATATCCAAAAGATATTTATATATGTAACTCTGGAAAGAAGTGGAGTTTGGAGAAACGTGGTTGAATAAGATGTCACTTGTACTAGCGCACTCTCAACAACAATAATTTGGCATCAACCTATAAACAAAAGTACCTTTGTATGAGCTGTGAGATCCAGCACCATATGTTAAAGGACTCAGTAGTATTCTCATCCACTCATGTGTTGGGTAATCAGCCTAGAGAATGCAGAAGGAGGGAGGGGGTGTAAAAGGGTAGAATTTTTGTATGCAATTGAAGGAAAAGATGTTAGAGTAAAATAGACTGTTATATATATATGAGATATCTTAGGTAACCCTCATAGTAATAGCAAGGCAAAGACCAACATTACATACACAGAAGAAAAATAGAATGGAATCAAAGCATACTACCACAAAAAAAAAAATCATCAATTCAAAAATGAAGGCAGCAAGACAGGGAGAAAGGAACAAAGGAACAATAAAAAAAAGCCAGAAAACTATTAATAAGATGGCATCAGTAAGTCCTTATCCATTAATAATAAGTAAATGGCTTAAATTCTCCAATCAGAATGCAGAGTGATGTATGGATAAGAAAACCCAGTCCAACTACATGCTGCCAACAAGAGACTCACTTCAATTTTAAGAATACATATAGGCTCAAAGTGAAAGTATGGAGAAAGGTATTCCACGTAACTGGAAAACAAAAGAAAGCTTTGGTAGCTATATTTATATCAGACAAAATAGATTTTAACCCAAAAAACTGTAACAAGAGACAAAGAAGGTCATTACATAATGATAAAAGTATCAATTCATCAAGAGGTTATAATAATTCTAAATACATATGCAACCAACTTCAAAGCACCTAAACATATTAAGCAAATACTAACAGATCTGAAGTCAGAAATAGACAACAGACATTAATAGCAGGGATAAATTATCCAGGCAGAAAATCAGTAAGGAAATTTTGGACTTGAACTATACTTTAAAACAAACAGATTTAACAAATATATACAGAATATTCCATCCAAGAGCAGCAGAATACATATTCTTCTCAAGCACACATGGAACATTCTCCAGGATAGATCATATGATAGGTCACAAAACAAGTTTTAATAAATTTAAGAAGACTGAAATCATGCACAATATTAGGAAACTAGAAATAAGTAACAGGAGGAAAACTGGGAAATTCACAAATATGTAGAAATTAAACAACACATTCCTGAACAATCAGTGGGTCAAACAAGATATCAAAAGAGAAGCCAAAAGTATGATGGGACAAATAAAAATGGAAATACAACATACCAAGACTTATGGGATGCAGCAAGCATAGTTCTAAGAGAGAAGTTTATAATGACAAACACCTACATTAAGAAAAAAGAAAGATTTCAAATTAACAATCTACCCTTACACCTCAAGGAATTCGAAAAATAACTAAGCCCAAAGCTAGCAGAAAAAAAGGAAATAACAGAGATCAGAATGAAAATAAGCATATAGAGATCAGAAAATAGAAAAGAACAATAAAACTAAGTTTTTGAAAAGATAAACAAAATTGACAAAACTTCAGCTAGACTAAGGAAAAAAGAGAAAACATTCAAATAAATAAAATCAGAAATGAAAGAGGAGACATTACAAATGATACCACAGAAATACAAAAGATCATAAGAGATTACTGGGAGCAACTATATGCCAACAAATTGGATAATCTAAAAGAAATTGATAAATTCCTAGAAACATAAAATCTACCAAGACTGAACCATGAAGAAATAGAAATTCTGCACAGACCAATAACAAGTAAGGAAGTCAAATCAATAATCAAAATCTCCCAACAAAGAAAAGCCAAGGACAAGATGGTTTTCCGAGTGAATTCTACCAAACGTCTAAATTAGTACCAATCCTTCTCAAACTGTTTCCAAAAATTGAAGAGAAAGGGACACTCCCAAACTGATTTATGAGTCCAGCATTAATCTCCAACCCAAGCCAGTTAAGGACATTACAAGAAAAGAAAAAGATGGGCCAATAATCCTGATGAATATAGATGCAAAAAATGTCAACAAAATGTTATTAAACTGAATTCAGCAGCACATTAGAAGGGTAATACACCATAATCAAGGGATGCAAGGATGGTTCAACATATGCAAATCAATAAATGTGACATACCATATTCATAGAATGAAAGATAAAAATCATATGATCTTCTCAATAGATGCAGGAAAAGCATTTGACAAAATAACATATCCTTTTATGATTAAAAACTCTCAACAAATTTGGTATAGAAGGAATGTATCTCAGGATAATAAAGGCCATAATGACAAACCCACAGTGACATGATACTCAACAGTGAAAAGTTGAGATACTTTCTTCTAAGATCAGGAACCAGATAAGGAGGCTCACTTACACCATTCTTATTCAACATAGTAGTGAAAGACCTAACCAGAGCAATCAGGAGGAAAAAAAAAAGAAATAAAAGGCATCCAGATTGGAAAGGAAGAAGTAAAACTGTTTGTCTTTACAGATAATATGATGTTATACAATAAAAAAAAAGAATCCTAAAGACTCCAGCAAAAACAAAAAGACTAACCTACAATTCAGAAAAGTTGCCATATACAAAATCTCTAACACAGTATTGTGAAGCAATTATACTCCAATAAAGATCTATTAAAAAAAAAAAAGAAATCAGTTGCATCTGTATACACTAACAACGAAATAACTGAAAAAGAAAGAAGACAATCCCACTCATAATAGCATCAAAAACAATATAATACTTAAACATAAAATTAATCAGAGATGAAGATTTGTATACTAAAGAGTACAAGATTTTGATGAAAGAAATTAAAGAAGATACCACAAAAAAGACATTCCATATTCGTAGATCAGAAGAATTAAAATTGTTAAAATGTCCACACTACCCAAAACCATCTATAGATTCACTGGAATCCCTATCAAAATTCCAAGGGCATTTTCTATTTCTGTGAAGATAGAAAAAGCCCTAAAATTCATATAGACCCACAAAAGACCCTGAATAGCCAAAGCAATCCTGAGCAAAAATCAAAGCTGGAGGCATCAGTTTTCTAATTTCAAATGATATTACAAAGCTATAATAATCAAAACAGTATGGCGCTGACAAAAATAGACACATAGACAATGTAACGACTCAAGAACCCAAAAATAAAGCCTCACGTACGTGATCAACTGATATTTGTCAAGGGAACCAAGAATATACAATGGGGAAAGGATAGTCTCTTCAATAAATGGTTCTAGGAAAATTAGATGTTCACATGCCAAAGAATGAAATTGGACCCCAATCTTACATCACTCAAAAAAAAATAAACTTGAACTGGATAAAGGACAAACATAAGACCTGAAACCATACAACTGCTAGAAGAAAACACAAAGATAAAGCTCCTTGACATTGGTCTTGGCAGCAATTATTTGAATATGACACTGAAAGCCCAAACAACAAATAAATAAATAAATAATTGGGACTACATCAAACTAAAAAGCTACTGCACAGCAAAAGGAACTATCAACAAAAAAGGCAACCTACAGATGGAGAAAATATTTGTAAACCATATATCTGATAAGGATTTAATCAAAATATGTGAAGAACTCATACAACTCAGGAGCAGAAAACAATCTGATTAAAAAATGGTCAGATGATCTAAATAAAGATTTTTTCTGGAAAATACATTACAAATGGCCAACGGGTAAATCAAAAGATGCTCAACATCAGTAATCATCAGGGACATGCACATCAAAACAACAATGAGATGTACTCTCACACTTGTTAGAATACCTACTATCAAAAGACAAGAGATAACAAGAGTTGGCAAGGATGTGGAGAAAAGTGAACCCCTGTGCACTGTTGGTGGGAATGTAATTGATAAAACCACCATGGAAAACAGTATGCAAGTTCTTCAAAAAATTAAAAATAGAGCTACCATATGATCCAGTTAGCCCACTGCTGGTATATATGCAAAGAAAATGAAATCAGGATCTCAAAGAGATATCTGCACTCCCATGTTCGTCACAATATTAAACACAATAGCCTAGATATGGAAACAACCTAAGTGAACATCTGTGGGTAAATAGATAAAAAGATGTTGTATGGATACAGACAGAGATAGAGAGATAGAGACAGAGATAGAATATCATATAGTATTTATATGTTACTAATGTTAAATATTTAGCAAAAACAATAAATAAATAACTGAGGTTTATTTCTGATTCTCCTAAAATTGTGTGCATGTGTGTGTGTGTGTGTGTGTGTGTGTGCATGTGTGTGTGTGTGTATAAAGTCCTAAATGAAAGAGCTACCGAAACAAATATGAATAAGAAAGTTCAATGATCCACTGGAAGTCACTTTACTCTGATGCATATTTAGGGTTTTCCATGTTGGGTTACTAACCCTTAAAAACACTGATGATATTATAAAATAGCACAAAGAACCTCTATTGTAGAATTTGCATTGGGTCTGACATTGATGCCCTGCCAAAACGTCTTTGAGTCTTACTACCAATAAGTCTAATAACCAGGAAATCAGGAAAAGTGTCATGGTTCATTTGTTGTTGTTATTAATTTATATAAAAATGAAAAGTATATGCTACCTACTTTAGATGGAGTAAGCTGAGTCAATGCATTTAGAGCATTACTAGAAAGTTGGCACATATTAAATATCCATAAATTTTTTATAAAGTATTTATATGTTAAAGAAAAGTGTTCTTTCCTTAACTTTTTAAATGAACATTTTCTGCCATACTAAATTTAGTATGCCAAATATAATTGATCATTTATAATATTCTTACATTTTGTTAGGATTCTTTTCTTATATTTAGTGAAGATCATAAAGTAATTTAAAAACTAATGATACAGGTGACCGAACATATAGTCAGTACAAGAGCCAGTTGATGCTGCTGATTTCTTACCTCGCCAATCATATTTTTTATATCATAAGTATTTCTTAGCTCTAGCAACTATATTTCTCCCTCTCCCCCTACAAAAAAGAGAAATAGAATACAAAGATTTTGCCTCATTTTGAATTCAGGAGGCCACCTGGCAAATATGATTTAGATGTCACAGCAATATGATGTTCAGTACATTCCCACTGACTTAAGAGGATGGAGGGGGGAACTATTTTTAACTTAAACTTACTGATAATGGCTGAATATATTTTATACTCTATATATGATGATTTGCTGCCTCCACGACTTAAAAAGTTTGCATGCTGAACGTATGCTGTCTACCTACTCTCCACTATTATTCAACATTTTTACATCTGATTTTTAAATAGCCAGAAGAGTACAAGGTATTGTTGCACATGCTTAGATCTCAATCATTCTACTATTTTTTTATCTTTTGGCAAGTGCCTTCACTAAAAGTTTTATACTTAAATATTTTTGTTTATTTAATTTTTATTTAAATTTTAATAGTTATCTATTTACCTTTTTGTAGCAACAATTATCCAATATGAGGTAAAATATTTAATATGAGGTAATATGAGGTAAATTTAATATGATAAAAATAAAGAAATGCTTTACAAAGTTGAAATTAACCTTATTACTGAAGAGGTGAAATATATGCAAGAAGAAATATATTTCCACCAATTGTTTCTCACCCTCTCTCAAAAGGCATGACACAGTGTTTTACATATTAAAAAATTAAACATTTAATTTCTGTCTTATAGCATCAAATATTAGTTATCATTGAAGAGTTCTTACCAGAACTTTTATAAAATACATTATTTCCTTCAGTTAAAAAGAATAGGGAAGGCACAAGGAACATTTTTCCCCGTGAAACTATCTTATAAGTGTGACAAACAATTTATTTGAAATAAGATAAGAATAGTTCTAACTCCAAAAAGAAAAATTACATTTTAAATTGGTTACAGTAAAACTTAATGGGTAAAAGGAAGTTTGTAATAGTATTACAACAGCTTCATACTCAATGAAATTTTAATTTTCTATTCAAACAATATTGCCGTCATCATAAAATTTTCTATAGTAGAGTTTTACAATTATCTAATTTCAGAAAACCTGAATGTCATTCTCTCCTTTGTTTAAACCATTTTAAAATACACACAGGCAGAGTCACACTTATAAGGTTTTTCCACTGCTTGGGTTATTCTTGGAAATGTTGAAAGTTTCCCTGTACCTGAAAGAAAAAGAAAAGTAGGGACGCATATAATATAGAAAATTTTAAGGATGACCATGATATGTATTTTGAGTGACTGATTATCTAAGGATTTTCTATGTGTTGTAATTTATTTTTTACATCATTTGGTTTACCTTTTCCTCTCTCTCAGTTTTTGATCTTGTTTCCTAGGGAGCCCAGGTTCAGTCTTTCCTTAAATCCAATGTACACTAGAACTTTGGAGAATGTGTGGGCTGGGTTAATATTAAAGGTTCGATGAAAGAAAGCCTTTCCTGAAAATGTATCCTTCTTTTCCCTGTCTTCCCATTGTATCTGTGCATATTTCTTAATCATTAAGGATGAGAGTTCTGTAAACAGATTTGTATCCTGGCTTATTATTTATGTGACCTGTGACAATCACTTAACATTCTTTCTCAACTTCCTCATCTGAATTCAGGGAACAAAATCAATGTTGAGCCTCCCTCACATAAGTATTATGAGGATTAGATCATAAAATCTAATGCTACTTTAAGTTGGAGGTTTTCCCTGTAAAAGGAAACATGTCTAGTATTTATTTAACATTATTTGTTATATTGGTTAAGATCATATTCAGAGTGACTTAAAGTCTATATGTGTAGGACTCTTGTGCACTTACGTAACAAAAACACAAAGTAAATACAAACAAAACAACAATACCAATGGTATTCAAATCAACAACACTAATTTCTTATTACAGATGACGTTGTTTTGTTGAAACTCAATTGCCGCTTAAATCACCCTACAAATGATTGTCAAATCACAATCCCTTGAGTTCAGTTCACTGATGCCCCTGGCATACCATGAAGGACAGTTTCCCCGTGGTTTTCCTCTATACTATCTACTATACAGTATACATGTATTTGACTTTCCATGAGCAATAGGGTGTTACTATGTTTTAAGTCCAGTTCTGGGTTTTTCTTATCAATATGCTGAAATAAATACAGTACTGTGCTGTGCTCCATGATTATAAACAAAAGCAAGCACAAGTGATAAAATGATGAGGTAGAAGGAGAATCGTTGAGAAGACAGTAAAATCACACTATGATGCAACCCCTGCCCCAATCACATAACAATTACATATAAAATAGGGGGAAAAAAAACCTATAAAGATAAAGCAGGTCTTACAAACTGAACAGATATTATCATGGGCCATAAATATAAGGTGATGAGTAGGACAACATCTTCTGGCCCTCTGGGATTAAAGTTCAAAATCAGGTAGTGACAAGAGGTCAGTTTTTCTGGGGCCATGAGGATTAAAAGGGCTCCCATAAGATGGATTTATAGAGCCAGACTTAGTGTTTAAAGCAGAGATTGTGTGCAAGGGCTCCTACTGCTTATTAGAGGAGACTAAAAAAAAAAAAAAAATTTGTTCTCTAGGGCTGCCACTTATATGGAGTGTGAAAGTATGAGAGCAGGAGGGCACATCTTCATAAATGAGAAATGAATCAAGTTCCCCACTTGCTTGATGGCCATTTATGTTACTCGCCTATGAGTTAGAGCACCAAACTGTTACTATGAGTTCTAGGACCTGAATAATCACTGAAAGACAAGTAGAGGCAACCACCAAACTGATTAACACAAGAGGAAAAACATACTAATAGGGGAAAAAAAGAGAAAGAAACTAAGAAACTCCCACTCAAAACAAGTCTGGCAACCGAAGATCCAAAATAGATGTAGAAATACTAAGAAAAATAGTTCCTAAAATCACCTATCAGAACCTGAATTTACCCAAGATGAAATGTTTATATGAATAAGACTGTAAAACACATAAGTAACAGTTTACAATCCTCCAAGGGACAAATGACAGTTATATCAAGGTTTTTAAATGAACTAAACATAGATAAAAGAAAAACTGGTGGATAGGAAAGGGATTCCTTAAGGAATCTTTATAAAGAAGCATGTATCAAAAACAAACAAAAAAACAACCAAAAAAAAAAAAATCACCAACTCAGTAAACAGGCTAACCTTTAGACAGAGTTTACATAGTTGTGGAGAGACCTGCTGAATTTGAAAATGGTACTGAGGAGTTTACTTAGAGCACAGCAGACCTGAAACACAAGTATATAAACATTATCTTAAAAATTAAAGAAATACAGAGTATACTATGGATTCTCCAGCATACATCTAAGTGTCTCAGAAGAATAAAATAGAGTAAATGAACTGGAAGTCATATCTGAAAGAAGGAAATGGTGATAATTTTCCAGAATCAAGGAATGGGATGAATATTCTGGTTCACAAGGCACTCCAAGTATTGAAAAGCCTAAATAAATAAAAATGCACACTTAAACATGATAGAGAAACTGCATATGTCAATGATAAATTTAAAATCTTAAAAACCAGAAACAAATGGCATTAACCAGGAAGGAAAAAAATTAAACCAAAGGAAAATGTCCTTATCAATAGAAAGGGATTTTAAAAATGCCTTCATAATCTGGAAAAAAAAGTCAGCCTAAAATATTATCCCTGGCTAAACCATTCATAGAAAGATTAAAAGTTCATCATATAAATTCTCAGCAGAGGGGTTATTAAAGCATGGATTTTAATTAAAAGTGTGACCAGAGGAACAGCATTGGGTAAAAGGATAATGGTGAACATAGAAATTTTTAGAATATGTGGATACATTCAACAACTAATGACTTTTATATATGATTTGTGTGTATGTGTGTATGTGGTGCTTCAGGAAAAAGTAACCAAAAAGTTGTTGAGAAATGGTTAATGAGTAGTTTATACATACTGAAGTCTTTATGAAGAAGAAATATTACATGATCATAAAGTTTGTTAGATCAAAATATATTATTGAGCATGAATATTAAAATTTTAAAGTTAGCATTGAAACATATAATCTATATTTTCTAATCCTGAAGAGAGAAGAAAATAATATGTGTATGGCAGAATATAGAAAATTTTAACTCAATAAAAGGCAGAAAAGGAAGGGAAAAGAGGCCAAGGAAACAAGAGTATAAATAGGAAATACAAAAAAAATTTTGAAGAAATACATCCAAAATTCCTATTAAGAAAATAAATGTATGGGTTCCATCCCTGGTCAGGGAACTAAGATCCCGAATTTTGCGTGCTCAAAAAAGAAAAAAAAGGAAATGAGCCTTGAATTGGGAGATTAGGATTGACATATATATACTAATATGTATAAAATAGATAACTAATAAGAACCCGCTGTATAAAAAAAATAATAATAAAATAAATTTTTCAAAAAATAAAATAAATGTAAACAGATCAAACCCACTAATTAAAAGACATAATCAGACTGGATACTTTTACCAAAAAAAGAATGATATGTGGTTTATAAAATGTACCTGTAAAACAGTGCAAAAATTTTGAAAATAAAGATTTTAAAGCACTTATATCAGGATGTGCATACAAGAGAATAGTGTGCAGCAGTTAAAATGAGTTACCTCTAGCCACTTGGCCAGGGGTACTCCTTCAGTCCTGATTTCAACTACATAGAGAACCTAGGTTGAAGCCCTGGCTGCCAACTACTACCTGTGTGACCTTGGGGGAACTAGTAACCTATTATGTACACGTTATTAAACTTGTGTTTTTCTCCTGTTAATCTGTCTTTTATTACTGGGGGTAGGGGGTGGGTCTCAGCCAAGAACCTAGATGAGTAGAGGGAAAATGACTTTTCCTCCCCTACAAAATCACGTGGTATTACTTCCTTCCTAATTCATGAACTTGTAAACTGCTTCTATTCTTTATGCAAAAGTGGCAATTCCAATGACAAACAACTCGTGCCAGAAGATCCCATTCCATTTTCTGAGAGGGCTAATCATCAGATGATGTTTCCTTACAGTGAAGTCGAATTCATCTCTCTGTTACTTCTATCTATTAAGATTAGTTATGTCTTCTGGTGCTGCATGCAACATATATAATTTTCCTTCTGTGGTACATTCATCTGAGAAAAAAATACTATATCTTTTCCAGTGCTTCTCTCATTGAAGATAACTCTTCTGTCATTATATAGAACAGTTTCCCCTCTCCCTATTGGTAGTTCCTCATCTGAGTACATTTTTCAGCCAGGTAGTTAATACTACATGAAATATTCCAGAATAGAGGACTTTGTTTTGCAGTTGTCTGCACATGCACAATGGACAGAGCAATCTCTTTTCTTATTTGAATACTTTTATTCAATAGATGTTTGTGTTCTAGACTTTCTATTAGGCACAGAAGATGAATGCAACAGTGATCACAAATAGACATACCCCTGCCTACACAGACCCTAAAGTCTAATGGGGGAAATCAAGCAAGGCAGGCAACAAGTGCAAAGTGGTGTGATCAGGGACAGAATTCTTAAGTACAGAGTGCAATGGGAATGCATGAGGGACACCTTGCTTGATCATGGGGCCTCTAAGGTGAAATCTGATGGATCAACCCAAGAATGACTTTCCACTTCTCAAATAATAGAGCACAATGTCTCTGAGAAACTAAGCAAAGTTTAATGTGATTGGATTCAGGAGTGCAAGCAAAATGAATGGTAAAGGATAAAGCTGGAGAAGTAATAAAACCTAAATTATGCAATGCCTGTTAAGCCATTTTCTGAATACAATGGCTCTATTAATGTGAACTACAATCAAATAAATTTCTTATGGCCATATTACACTTTTGACACTGTTGATTCTAGGTTTACTTCCCATAAAAGGAACTCAATTGTTTTCATTTGTACTTCGGCATGTGTTTATTTGGGATGTAGACAGAAATGTTTTCAATATCAACTTGTTAGATTTATTCCTGTCATTTCTATCATCCAGGGTTTCTTTGGAACCTGATTGTCATTATACACATTATACTCACTATCCTCTCATTTAAATTTCCATTTGGTCTATAAAAATATAGCTGACTTTGTCAATTTCCTTAGAGAAAATGATTTTGAGAAACAACCTGTCTGTCTAGTAATCTATCTTGGTTCAGAGGTATTAAAAAGACATTTTATGTTGTCCTAAACATAACACAGCCCTCAGCTCCTTATAAATATTAGCCTTTGAAGCTCAACATTTTGGGAATCTAAAGATACCTTTCTGAGGACAAGCAGCTTAATTCAATGCCTTTACTCCAACAGTGCTCATTTTTAAAAGCAGATTCACTCTTTCAGTTTAGTTCTATTTTCTAACATCCAAAAGAGAAAAATTTTTCAGCCTTTTATGGGAAAGCACACTAATCAATATCCTTTAACATAGCATGTTGAGTTAAATACCTTCTATATTCAAAGATATATTTTAAATTTCTCTAATTAGTTTTTTCACAAACATGGCTCATTGTTCTGTTTCCTGGGATGACTGGGCATCTGGATGAAGACTATGAGTGAGAACATGAATAAGTTATTGAATTTCAAAGGAAGAATCCTGGAAGGAAAGCACATGATTTTAGACTTATTTCTATGTGTGCTTTATGGAGGACCAAATTTTTATCTTTATTTCCTGATAATTACTGCCTTTTCATTTTTAGTAAGATTTTTTCACCATGTCTCTTTTGAGAATATTATAATCCTATGAAACTTTGTAATTTATAGTCTCAGGAAAGAACATTCTCATATATACGCCCTACAACAAACCTGTAATTTATTGATGAAAATAAGTATATTCACTTTCTTATTTCAAGTGAACCATATGTATGAAAACTGCACATATAAGAAGATAGGTACAACTTTGACTTTGCAAAAGCATTATACATCGACCCCTTTACCAAGCTTCTCTAATGCATTTAAATATAATTTAATTCCGAATCGAATAACTTTTAGGAACATACTTATGGCATAACACAGGATACACTACAATCATTCAAAACATCATTAGATCAATGTTAATGAAATAAAAGTAGGTAGAGTCATGGAAGTGAGTTAACTATGGAAAAAAATCTCATAAAAGATCCTTTTATATTTTCATATAAAGACAAAGGAAAGGAGTTAATTGAACGTCAGAAAAGTGACAAGTTTCTGTCTTAACCTTGAAACGTGTGGGAATGAGGAATGACAGATTTTTGCCACATGTTACAGCTCTTGACAGTGTTATGCGTCTTTACCACAACACCATCTGTGCTGCTGTACCTGAATAGGGACAGTGGCTAGAAATGGAGAAAAATAATGAACTCTTACAACATATTGTTTCCCTGAGCTCACACAGCTGGTGATGGATGGTTTACTTCAAGCTGAAAAGCACTACTTAATTCTCGAATGACAACACATCAGAATATCTTTGACCTCTTCCTATTGACTATTTATATCCTACAAGTGTGAAAATTATGATTTCCATTTAAAAAATAAATTGATACCTAAAACATTAATATCATATCTTTGGAGTTTTATCTCTATTTTGCAATAACGCTTACAGGTACAAAAAACAGACTATGTCTCTATGATGATAGAAAAATTTAAAGTAGGTTCACTGGTGGCTCAGGGCTTAAGAATCTGCCTCCCCATGCAGGGGACATGGGTTTGAGCCCTGGTCCGGGAAGATCCCACATGCCGTGGAGCAACTAAGTCCGTGCGCCACAACTGCTGATCCTGCACTCTAGAGCCCACAAGCCACAACTGCTGATCCCACGTGCCACAACTACTGAAGCCCGCGCCTAGAGCCCGTGCTCCGCAACAAGAGAAGCCACCACAATGAGAAGCTTCCGCATCGCAATGAAGAGTAGTCCCCGCTCACCACAACCAGAGAAAAAACTTGCGCACAGCAACGAAGACCCAACACAGCCAAAAATAAATAAATAAAATAAATAAAAAAATTTTTTTAAAGTAGGTAGTAAAAGTTGACTCTATTGGCTCTGGAGTTATCATAGGATCACTTACATATATTACTTTAATACTCACTTTACTGCTTATTTACTATTGTGGACTTAATCCTTGATTTTTGATGATCATTTTTTTTCTGCATAAGGTGCACCACACTATCTACCATTCCAGAATTGTTATAAGCTCAGAGATAATGTATATCAAGAGCATGTACATTGTCAAGTTCTTAGTAGACAATTACCAATAATCTCAGTCCTTCTAAAGGTGCCCTGTCATACTTTGCAGTCTTCAAAGGATACACTATTATTTCTGTATTAACTTCACCACATATGCCCTATGGCATGTGTGGCCAATGATCTGTCTAAGAGGTGAGTGAATATTTCAAATTTTATCCCCAAGGAACATATAGTCACATTTATGGAAGAAGCTGATTCTCTCTTACAAATCGTTCAACATGTTACTTGTTGGTTATATGTCTATCATTATACCCAGAATTCCCCAGAGGAAAAAAAAAAGAAACTTAGGGATGTAATCCTTAGTCTTAACATTCTTAGACATTAGTCAAAGACAGGTATAAATATTCCCTAAGAGAAGAAATGAACAATCCCTCCCCAGGTAAATATATAGGAAGGAAGGAGGGAAGGCAGGTGAGGAGGATGGAAGAAAGGAGTGAGAGGAGAAAGGAGGGAGTATACTCATATGGCTATAAACAGGCCATGACATATCTACGTCCAGAGGAACAACTTGATGAATCAATCTGCTTAACAGATCATCTTGAAACATACTCAGAAGCACAGAGCTTTTTTACCCTCTAGTTTTGCAAAAAACTTTTGATTCCTGATAAAAGAATTTTAAGCATTAACAAACAAATAGGGAGGGGCTTCCCTGGTGGCGCAGTGGTTGAGAATCTGCCTGCTAATGCAGGGGACACGGGTTCGAGCCCTGGTCTGGGAAGATCCCGCATGCCGCGGAGCAACTGGGCCCATGAGCCACAACTACTGAGCCTGCGCGTCTCGAGCTTGTGCTCTGCAGCAAAAGAGGCCGCGACAGTGAGAGGCCCACGCACTGCGATGAAGAGTAGCCCCCACTCGCTGCAACTAGAGAAAGCCCTTGCACAGAAACGAAGACCCAACACAGCCAAAAATAAAAATAAATAATAATTAATTAATTAATTAATTTTAAAAACAAAACAAAACAAATAGGGAGATCATTCATCTTCCAGCTGATGGAAACCTATTGCCAACAACACTAGAAGCATCAGACTTTATCCATCCACCAGTTCCTATTTCTCAGGATTATCAGGAGGTACATTGTATCCTATCAAAGCTGACTGTGGGCCACTCTCTTTTAAATTATCTCTCCATTCCTCAATTTTATTCCATGAGCACAAAATTAGGGCATTCCAATCACTTTCCTTCTATATAACCCCTCCCCTCCAATTCCTTTAGCCTCAAAGACACTGATTTTATGTTTTCAGCTAGGTAACACTTTTATATGGTAATCTGTGATATTTTTGTTCCTCAACAGTATTTTTATTCTGTGTTTCTTAAAACACAATTCTCTGTCACTTTTTATGTGAGATGATAAGTATCTGACATACATAGTATCAAGGCACATATTCATTTTAACAGAATCTGAAGATTTTGCCATGATCTGATAAAAATAAGTGATATTATCAATGTCACAAAGATGTTGATTTGCCCATGGACAACAGAGAAATTTAAAACTGAAATTAGAACTCCAGTCCAGTGTATACCATACTATGTACATAATGATAGGATAAATAATAACTATCAGTACTTTATCAGCCTACTTTATGCTTAGCTATGTAGTAGGAACTTTACATATATTATTTCTACCCTGGATAACAATTATAAAACTTTGGGTGTTAATACATCAATTCTGTAGATGAGGAAACATATTCAATTTTAGAGAGTTTCCCTGAGGTCACACAGATAGTTAAGTGACAGGGCTATCATTCTAAATAAGGTTTGTGTGACAAGAAAACTTCTTTATAGAAACCTTAGCCACAAATATCAAGCAAGGTCATGATTGGGGCACTAATAAACTAATAAACAAGAAACCCAATACCAACATACCAAGAAAGGTATTATGTTAATTCCCCTTAAATTAATGAAAATAATAGTAGATGGCAGAAAGTCGGTAATAATCTTTCCAGGGGCTTCCCTGGTGGCGCAGTGGTTGAGAATCTGCCTGCCAATGCCGGGGACACAGGTTCGAGCCCTGGTCTGGGAAGATCCCACATGCCGCGGAGCAACTAGGCCCGTGAGCCACAATTACGGAGCCTGCACGTCTGGAGCCTGTGCTCCGCAACGGGAGAGGCCGCGATAGTGAGAGGCCCACGCACCGCGATGAAGAGTGGCCCCCGCTTGCCGCAACTAGAGAAAGCCCTCGCGCAGAAACGAAGACCCAACACAGCCATAAATTAATTAATTAATTAATTAATCAAAAAAATAATAATAATCTTTCCAATTCGAAATAAAAAGTCAATAATAATCTTTCAGATTTTTAAATGAAAGATTTTTGGCACGATTACAAAAAAGCTTCTTCAGAAACATTAAGATTCTTTCTATTAAATTCATAATAGGATGCTATCCTCATAAAGTCATTCTATGTGAGATACACATAGATCAGATGTAGTAAAAAGCATTTCAGAGCCCCTTTAAATGCCAATAATCCATCCATTAATAATGGTTTTGATTGAAGCTATTATAAGCACATGTATACATATATATTTAAAGATTAAATGTGAACTTTTATATAAGATACTTGTTATGTATTAGCAAATGAACACACTTACAACGCAGTGGTTTTTGCAGGCAAGCCTTTTCTGAACTAAGCAGATTTCGGCTTAGTTAAATCTTTCCCTCCCCTTGACTGTGAGTCCCACTGGCTCTTGCTAGAAAACAGTATTAGACTGAATAGGTATATGTGCTTGATGTAATTTCTCCCGTGTAAAAAGCAGTTATTGCCCATCTGAAATTGCTACTTTTCCTCTCTAATATTACTGTCATTTTATGGTGTGCTGTATAATTAAGTTTATTGCAACACAGAGGCATTTGGTAGAGTTTCCATTTTGTACCTATGGCTTATTTTTACTCTGTATGATAAATTAACAGGCAGCAAAATATAATCTTAAATCCCAGCTATTTTTAGTGAGTCTTTTCCCTTCTGGAGTTTTATTATTCTTTCATAGTTAATGTTAAGGAATATGGTACCTACATGTTATATTAACCCAGATATTGCATTGTAGCTATTCTCTGTTTCTACTTTTTAAACTTAAAAAAATAAATCAATTTAAGCAAATATTTTAGAAAATTCCAGCAGGATTAGAAAACCATGAGAAAAATGGTATTGAAATCCCAGGTAAAAATTATAACCGTCATAGATTGCCATAATATTATGAGTGTGGAGAAACTGTGATACTTTGCAGGGACTGGGGGGAATAAAAACAAGCCATTTAGACTAAAAATCTAGAATAAAGGAGAATGTACTTGTTATAACATTGTATTTTAGGACAAAATAATGCCATAATGCTATCCTTTATCTCCTAGCTTTACCTACATACTTTAATCTTATTGTTTTGTTTTGTTTTTGTCTTTGTTTTTTTAGCATTCTTATCTGACTTGCAGTTTGATTTTAGATGATGTCTGTGGTTACCTTAAGCTCTTTCCCATTTATGTACCTTTTGAAATACCTTTTTCTTTCCATCAATTAAAAATACATATTAATAATTGAAGAACTGGTAGTAGAAGTATATGAAGGGCTTTTTTTTGGTTAGATTTTGTGCAATTTTGGTCATGGTGATTCTATTTAGATGTCTTACACGTCTACTACTTTATCAAAGTCTCTTGTAGTAGCCGGATGATACTACCCACCAAATTCCAGCCAGGACTTTTAATCGCCTCCTGTTACAGATGAAGAAATTCTAAGTGAGTGACTTACCCAAGATAAAAGTGATGTTTAGGATCATGGTAGAACCTTGAAACTAACATTCTTGACTTTCTGTGCAAGAATAAAAGATTCCATTGCTCATACTAATAGTAATCAGTTACAAGTAACATCAGAAATACCTAGTAAAGTCATTGATTAATAACGTCTGTTATAGCTAAGGGAAGGAGAAATGATAGCACGCCTGACATATATTTTCTGTCTCTCCCTTTAAGTTGTTTTCTCCTATGCTTCTCAAAATGCTCTTCTTTCATACTTCAACTTTGAAGGGAGAGTATATGTATCCCCAAAGGGACTGGAGCATGGCCCTAGGTTTCAAATGCAAAGTTTTTAAATATCTCTTATTTTGTCTTTAAAAAAAAAAATGTAAAATTTGGATTTGACTCCAAAATATAACATTGATTATTTTATTTGAAAAAATACCATTTGCCTTCTGATGCAAATTAATGGACTCAGTTAATGTGTAAACTATGAATGTGCCATCAGGAGAATTAAAGCTTTCAGAGAGCTGTACAAGTCCAGGGGTGTGAATAACTTGTTTTGGAATCTTGCTGTCATAAAGCCATAAATGCTGCTTTTTAAAAAAGTAATTGGTAAAAAAGTGTAAATTTACAACACCAATAAATTTAACATTCTCGATTAAATGAGTGAAGTTAATATAGTTTAAAAAATATATATCATCACCAAAACTAACTTAGAAAGAAAAAGAACATTTGGGTACACTCCATAAGTACGACAAAGGCCAGATATTATGAGGGGTGAGAATTTTATTAGACTAGAACATAAAATGATGGAAAAATTAGTTTTAGAGAAATAAAGTTCAAAGGAAATGCATATGAGCACACAAACACTCATGTTAAAAATATAAATTACATAGATACAAGTATCAGTAAGATCTGTACCATAGAATAGTAAATTTAATATTAAATTAATGACATAGGGACTTCCCTGGTGGTCCAGTGGTAAAGAATCCGCCTTACAACGCAGGGGGTGAGGGTTCGATCCCTGGTCGAAGGGGAAAAACCTTACAATCATCTCACTAGATGCAGAAAAAAACACATTAATATTGAACAGCTATTCTTGATTTTTTTAAGTTAAGCTTAGAATAGAAGGAATATTTTTTAACTTGTTAAAAGTCATCTATCAAAAATCTATAGCAAATACAGAGATTGATCCCTAAGGGCATTTCTATTAAAATTATTATCATTACAAGGACACTTGCTAGCAATCAAATTTACTTTACTTTGCTTTTCTAATGTATTAAACTTATAGAATAATTAAAATTATAAGTACTAGAAAGAAAAAAATGTTATTAATTCTTAACAACATTAGTAACTACCCAAATTTGAGAGAATGAGGTGAAAAAAGTAAACAACTAATAAACGTCAGAATATTTACTAGGAACAAGATCAATGTAGGCAAAGTTACATGTACAAAGATGTTTATTATACTATTCACTGTATGAGCAAAAAGAATGAAAAAAATGCTCCAAAAGGAAATAAATAAATCATTTTGGATATCATGCCATGGAATATTATAGAGCCTTTAAAAGAGAGTAAAATAAATCTGCATGTACAAAAATGGACCTTTGTCCATTTATATGTGTGTGATGTCTATATATATGTGTTTGGGTATGTATGTATATAAACACGTGTGCTTTACATACATATATATATATATATATATATATATACCTATAAATGTGCATGTATGTGTATGTGTATTACCTTGAATATATCTTCACTGACTCTGAATAGGATGGGTTCTTTAGGTGGCAATGCCATGTTGATCTAGAGCTTTATGAGCTTTATGTTATATTGCACCCAGCAAAGTACCACCCCAAAATGAATTTCAAGGTGCCTAGGCTTTCTGAACAGGACCATTTTTCCGGTCAAGCCCACACACAGATATCCAGACTAGTGGAATCTACTGCTTAAGCATAGAAGTGAGCAGTTTTTCTCTTGCCTGCCAGAGGTACAAGTGTTGCTATTACTATTTGTCTTCTTCTGGATAATTCACTTCTACCTATTAAGTAGCACAATGTACAACTCAGTACAAAGCCTGGTTGGACACTGTTTTCCCTTCCATCTTTTCCACTTCTAATATTTAAGCTCCTTCTTGATATATACCATTCATTAAACAAATGATATATGTAATTCCTTTAATATTTTTTTCATTATCCTCTTCTTCTTAATATTCTCCCTTTCTTTTCCATTTGTTGTAACACTGGTCATTGTTTAAGGCACATCTCAAGTGAACCTGCTTTCTGGAGATTTCTGAATCTTCTTCAACCCAGCATAAACGCGACTCTATTCTCTGACCAGTCTTGGTAATTTGTTTATACTGATGAAGCACTTAAAATGCTAGATTAGATTTTATTAAATGTGTGTCTGTCTCTTCCTCAAATTGTAAACTTAATTTTACTCCTGACTTTGCTTGGTCTCCAGTGGGTGCCTGAAACATAGTATGAGCTATCTGGCAATTTTATAATGCATCAATGCTTAAACATATAGTTCATGATATACATACTTCACGCTATATGCAAATATCTATACGAGGGAGTAAAATTACCACATACTTAAGAGTTATCACTCACTATCAAATGCAGGTCAAACTGTCATATTTACCAGTAAACTACTGGATAATCAGCAACACTATAATGAACTTTTAACAGCATCACATTCAGCATGTTGCTAATATGAAAACTCATTCTTCACTAAAATAAATCTCAATTACCTAGCATTTCACCTACATATTCCTCAGTGCTCCCTAACCAATTTATATTATAGTAGCAAAATTATCACTAATGCACTTAGCAAAAACAGGATCCTAGAAAACGAGCCTAACACAGTACCTCAAATGTATCATTTTCCATTTACATCCAAACCAGCTTCCCCTTCTGCATCCCTTTTCCGTTTTTCCTTAAAACCATAAATATCTTTGCTTTCATCTCTCTCTCTCTCTTTCAATCTTTCTTTCCTTCTACATCCAGTCTAAGTCCATGTCAACTTGACCTTGCTTCCATTGAATATTTCTGCACAACTCTCTTTTTTATCACCACTGACACACCCGTTTACTTGCTTTTCAAAAACCATTCTTGATTTCTTCATTCACTATTGATTTTTATGTCCTCAGTACTTATTTTTACTTCTCATAATGTATGTATTACTTACCAATGTTTTTAGTTAGATCGCCTATTGTATTGCAAACTCCTGGGGGCAAAGTATAAATTTCAATTCACAGTTTATACCCCCCATAGTAAATAGTACATTCTTTTGCACATACTCAATAAACGGATTTTTAAGGGAATTTTTGTATGCCTTCAAAAAACTGAATAATCAGTGCTACAGAAGCAGCTTCTTAGTCTTGCTTGAATGTCTCAATATTAATTTGTCTTAACATATATTTACTGAGAACTTACTGCATCCCATGCATTAACGCTGGAGCTAAAGATACAGCAGTGAATAAGACAAATATGGATCCTGAACTTAGGTAACTTACAGTGTTGGGGAAAATATGTTTACGAAATTAAATGTTTATTAAGTATTTGAAAAGATTCTTTCAATACATTTAGGAAATTAAGTCTATCACCAAGTGTTATCCATCGAAATGCATCAATTAGCTACAAAATTGAACATGAAAAGCAGACTATAAATTTGGCTTGTGATTCTTAGTGACCTTGGACAACATCCTTGCAATATTTCCATTTGACTTTGTTAAATAAGGATGATCATTTTCATAATTGACTAATTCCATGATATTGAGGTGGTTAATGTGCTGCTTTAATTCATTTATGAGATTTTAAATTTCAAGTGGCAGTGCTTTGTTACACAGATGTTCTTTTGTTAGTCCCTGAATTATTCAAAGAAATAAAATAGTCCCTATCTAACAAGACTGTGGCATATTCATAACAATGAGATGGTAATGGTTATCTTTTTCTTCTTTTATTTTTTTAAATGCACCTGTATCAATGCTACAGTTGTCTTGTTAGGAAAGCAAATACCATCTTTGAAGGGTTCTTCCCCTACAAAAACTGATGATCACAACGGGTGGATAAGAAAATTATTTTATATTGCCAATTTCTTAAGGTATGAATCTTCAGGTCAAAAGGGAGACATCTATATCCCACAACCTGATAAGACATTTATACATGTAACTAAAACTTAAAGCGCTTATACTTCTACCAACGTATTATATGGAGACAGGCTATCCATATTTATTATTTCTCACGTGTCTTACTATAATTACTATCAACCATTCATTGAGGATTTGTTTTTTTCCCAAATGATGATCTCCATAGTTTAAATGAATCATCTCTTGCAATCATTATAATACTCTTGGTGTTAGAAATGACAATAACCTCTATTTTATAATGCAGTTAGAACAACTAATATTTAGTTAGAAGCGAAGTTTACCCAGGCATTTTATGGCTAAGCCCTTTATTAAGATGAACTATATCCACTGCTTTAACTGATTCCTTTGGAGATAAATGGCCAAAAGTTCTTGAATTGATTCCTTAGAGATTAAGTGCCAAAAGTTTCTGGGAAAATGTAATAGATGGCCTTCTTTGTTTATCTGTTTTGCAAGCTCTGAAGAGTATTTCTTTCTGGTTGGGATCTTCTCCAATTTGTTTGCCATACGTACAGTAGCTACAGACAAAAGGCACCTGTTGGAAAAGAGTGAATTGAAACTGGTGCAGGAGTCGCTCAGTAAAAGAGGTAGGTTAGAGAAAAAAGTGTGAAAATATGTTTATCTGGGATTCAAAAATATCAAACACTATGTGGCCCCCTATGAACTTGAAGATAAAAGATAAAATTAAGTAATTTGGCTTTGATCAATTTTTATACAATTTTCTAGATTAACAGTGATAACTTACTTAAATGATAAGGAAAAAACCTCTTAAATCTAGAAATACTATCATTTAGAGGTGTGCCCTTAAATGTTCTTTTTGTAGTGGTGGTTTACTTTCTGTAAGGGATTTCAGAATGGATAAGAAGCCATTATTCATATCACTGCTAATGATCCCAGAACATAGGAATTTTAGTCACAAATTCTTTTCTTTAAGGCTTCAATGTAGGTTATGGAGCTGTATACAGAAAAAAATGAAAATATGACATTCAGGGTCATTATTAGGTAACATGATTTCTCTGCCAATTCAAAGTAGAAAGCAGATTCCCAAATGCACATTTATTTACAGATATATAAAGTCTCTGTTGTAATGCTGTTTTCAGTGGTTTTTGTGGGTTATTTTTCTTGATATTATATAAAGATTTCTCTCTTTTTTTGTGTATGTATTTGTGTCTGAACCTTTAGTTATTACTTTTTGATTTTAGAGAAAAGTGAAAAAAATATAACTATTCAGTTTGAGACCTATTCTTATTTTGATATTCTGCAGGACCTAAAACAAAGATTTCTGGAAAAGTGCTTAAATATCATTATTTGAAATTTTTAAAGTGAATTTGCTAAGAATGCAATGAGGAATTTGGCAAAGACTCTTTGTCAATTACTTTGGAATACTGTTTCTAAGATTTCACAAAATAAAATGCCAACATCATGTTTCTGCCTGTGTAATGCTAGATTTGGAATCTTACTTCATTTAAGAAAATTTTGCATCTTCTCCAAAGTTCCTATTGTTACAATTAAATTTAAAAATTATCCCTGAAAACTTTCTTGCATATTTTACACAAAAATCAAAAGAAAGAAAGAAATTTATGACACTGTTTCAATTTACAGTAAATTTAATTTTGCAACTATCTAAACTAGCTTCTAATCTTGTGGTTTTTTCTCATGTGTGAAGCTATTGGGGGGTACCACGTCCAACTGTTAATTGTGCTCTTTCTTCATCACTAAATGTAGCTGAGTGGACACTGGCATCATAATCAAGCCTGGAAGAAAAATATTACTTCACTTCTTTGTTAGTGACTTGCTTGGTGAGCTATGAAGACTTGTTGAATTTTTACCATGTCCCTTAGACACACAAAAGAGAGAATACTATTATGCATGCATAGTGTTGACATTTGCTTTCAATATACCCTATGATTTTTAAGAAGAAAAAGTATAGCACACTAGAAAATGAGAAAATCAAAGATCTAAATTATTAGAAATACATAAAACATCATTTTTGGAATATATAAAAAAGGAAATTATGGAATATATGTGTCTTGGTTTTACTTCACTGAAACAAAAGATGAGATAGAATAGGCTAACAGAACTGGCTTCCTTTATTCCCAGTGGACTTTTTAAATGTATGCTGCCTTGTTACATTTCTCGATTGCATAGTAATTAAAAAATAAGTTTTCCATACAAATTAAAAGTAAATGATTAAGATAGAATTTAATTTAACTAATCTAAATGATCAGTTAGAATTTAATTTAACGAATACATTTATGATTTTGGATTGTCCTATAGATTAGACTTCAGTACCTTCTGCACTATCATCTCAGTGGGTGACTTGAAAAGGTGACTTCAGAAGAATCTTCTTACAATGATTAGCCATCCATGCTTTCATTTTTGGGCATCTATGACCTTGTTAGTCACCGCATATATGGATATAAATAATGGAAATTTGAAGATGGTGATCTGTAATCTGGATCTTGAATCATCAGTAAGACTTCACCAAGTGGAGAACACATTGCAAATAGAGAACATCACTTATATAAAGTTAGAGAAAGCGAAAAGAAAAACGGCCTATTGAGAAACAGCAATTGGGTTGTATTGGCTTATAGTCCAAAATGTAATTTAGTAAAGATGAATTAGAAAAGGTAAAATCTCCCTTATCTTACCGAAGTTTCAAAAAATATACATGGTTGATTCTTTATATGACCATTCTCTTTCACATGAGAAATACATTTAAAAACTATTTACTTGTTTTTTTGTGGTGCAAATGTTTAAATATTGCTTTGCTTTGGAAAATAAATTTTTATTTTCTAATATTTATCTTTCAGTGTTTTTAAAAAATGGCACTGGAAAATTCAGAGAAGAACTGGAAACTTTAGAATGCTAAAATGATGATCATTGCAAATTAACTCAGTTAAGGAACTCATAAATCTGTTTTTGGGTTGTTGCCATTGCATGAGTGGTCTTTTTTTGTGTTTTAATTAATATTGTTGACTAGTTAAAACAGGTGACATTTTTATCCCCTTAGGCTGTCCATTAGCCAAATGAAGGACCATCTGGAAAGGGATTCTGTTCTTTGAAAAATGTGACAGGGCTGATGGCTTTTTAACTGCTAGTCATCTATGATTGCTGGTAAACACTGGAAATTAGTGTTGATCCCTCAGAATTAAGAAGTTAGTCAAGTACTTAAAAGCCGGGGGAACACCTTTTAACCAGATGTGCACATCAATTCAGATTTTTAAAAAATACCTGCCTTAGTTTTACTATTTTAAAAATCATATATCAATAGTTGTGTGAAAAAAATTATAGTTACTCTTGGTGATTGCAACTGGATGGAAAATACACAGAATATTGTGGCAGTAAAATACAAGAGATATACCTTGAAAAATCAAACTTGTATAACTGATACTGAGAGAGTAAAAAGGTATATTCATTATGATATAGTTTGTTGGCAATTTCCCCAAAGTGCTATTTTACAATATTGGTGCTCAGATGAACAGGAGATGGATTTGATGGCTGGCTCCCAACAACAGTTCATTGAGAATCTTTTCATAATCACAACTTAAAGGGTCTCTAATAGCACTATGTTAGAGGGATCTTGGTGGCCATTCTGAATAGTGTCTTCATTTTGCAAAAGAAGATTCTGTATCCCAGAGGAGCTAGGTAACTTGTGTAAGTTTAGTTATTTAATGGCCAAAATGGCAATTTCTCCTAAAGGAGAATCCAAGGGAGCAGATATTTCTATCATAATGGTTCTCCCATTTGTTCCTAAATCAGAGGTTATAGGAATCAGTGTGCATTTTGTTGCTGTTGTTGTTTGGAGTTACTCAATAGGATCATGAACTCATATCAGTTCAACCATTCTATGTTGCTTAAAAAGATCAAGTAATAAATTGTGGGCATAAATGTATCTTTTTTCTTATAATCTTAAATTATAAACACATTCACTTAAACATATTATTTTATACTTGCTTTTAAAAAAAATTTATTGGGGTATAATTACTTTACAGTGGTGTGTCAGTTTCTGCTTTAGAACAAAGTGAATCAGCTATACATATACATATATCCCCATATCTCTTCCCTCTTGCATCTCCCTCCCATCCTCCCTATCCCACCCCTCTAGGTGGTCACAAAGCACCAAGCTGATCTCCTTGTGCTATGCAGCTGCCTCTCACTAGCTATCTATTTTACATTTGGTAGTGTATATATGTCCATGCCACTCTCTCACTTCATCCCAGCTTACCCTTCACCCTCCCCATGTCCTCAAGTCCATTCTCTACGTCTGCGTCTTTATTCCTGCCCCTAGGTTTTCAGAACCACTTTTTTTTTTTAGATTCCATATATATCTGTCGGCATACAGTATTTGTTTTTCTCTTTCTGACTTAGTTCACCCTGTATGACAGACCCTAGGTCCATCCACCTCACTACAAATAACTCAAGTTCGTTTCTTTTTATGGCTGAGTAATATCCCATTGTATATATGTGCCACATCTTCTTTATCCATTCGTCTGTCGATGGACCCTTAGGTTGCTTCCATGTCCTGCCTGTTGTAAACAGAGCTGCAATGAACACTGTGGTACATGACTCTTTTTGATATACCTGCTTTTTATGATAATGCATTTTCGTAATTAATGAGTAGAGTTGATATCATGTTAGAATACAAGAATTGTTTCTCCTTGGAAAGAACATTCTTACTTCAAATCTAAGAACTTCCTAATGCACCTTTTGTTGAAAAATTTGTCCTACAATGTCATTGTGCGAATAAATTGGCACCTACTTATTGTGTATTACAATCACATGTACATTATTCCTATTCTTATTTAGAAAGAAAGAAAAGAAAGAAAGAAAGAAAGAAAGAAAGAAAGAAAGAAAGGAAGAAAGAAAGAAAAAGAAAGAAAGAAAGAAAGAAAGAAAGAAAAAGAAAGAAAAAGAAAGAAAGAAGTGAAATGAATTGAAATGAAAAGGAAAAGCAGGTAAACTTCTCTTCAGAATGCAGTGGTGAGAAGGCTGAGGAGCACAGCCAGCAATGCAGGACCAGCATTAGGGGCATTTGAAAATTTACAGCACATTTTCAAGCCCAGCACCTCCACTGCAGCTCAGACTGGTCCACTCTGAAGAGCAGATTAGAAATCACCCTTCTGTCTAAATCTTTTCAAAGGCTTCCCTTGCAGGAATAAGGACAAAATTCCTTACAATATCCTCGAGAGCTCTGTGCAGTCTTCCCTTTTTTAAACCTCATTTTCTACCATGTTCTCCATTCTTTATATAAGGTTAGTTCTTCCTTCAGGGCCCCTGACGGTATCCTTACATACAAAGTCCCTCTGTCTGAAATGTTCTTCCCTCCTTTATTTACCTAGTTCACTCAGTCAAACTGCAGTACAATATCTTTGTCCTCATAGGAGTCTCTTCTGACTTCCCTAACTACATCAAGCTGTTCTTTGCATAAGCTCTCATAACACCATGTAGTTCTTCTTTGTAGTTCTTTTTACAGTCACAATTTTACATTTATGTATACAATGATTTGGCTATTTTTTGCTCTCTGGACTAGAACATAAGCTCCCTAAGTACAGGGACCATGCTGATTTCTGTCCGTTAGTTTGAGTGCAGAGTTAGTTGATTAGATGACCTACCTTCATGTAGCTATGACTATATTCTTATTTTATAAATTAGAAAACTGGACTTAGAATGTATACAACGCATGAGGTCACAAAGTGGTTGTGCATTGACCTTAAGCTTTATTTTTAAATCTATTCATGCTTTTCTTTTAGAAATACCCAATCACTTAACTTACCCTCTTATTTCAGATGAGATTGTCATTATGTTGAGTTGATTTTTTACATTTCCTGTGCTCCTTTCTCACAAGTGTAAAAAATAATTAGAAAACTTATCACTTCACATTTTTAAAATTAAAACATTTTACTCTTACTTCCAGAAAATAATGGTAAAGATTATTTTGATCATTTTTTTCCCCACAGTCTCTGTTTGCATGAGCATTGCAAAACATTCAAACAGTACAGAAGTTACTGCCTAGCATTTGGATATAGGTTTATAGGTTTTTGAATAATTTATTTAAAATTTAACTTTAAACACTCACTTCAGTGATTGTCAGTTTAAAAAATAATTACCTGTAATTTTGCCATGTTTCTGCAGCATGAAAAACGTTTTTCCTACCATGCTAACTTTTGTTTTATGTCTACCTCTGGATGGATAGACTAGACAAGACTAAACACATTATACCAGTGTGCTCTGAAAGCAGTCCTATTGATGTTGAAGCTTTCTAAGGAGTTCAAAAAAATGAAAGTAATGGGCTTTGTCATGCCACCAGAAACAAAGTGGTTTTAGTTCTTAAAGAACTGCTTAGAACAACATGGCAAGCAGTACAATCAAATTATTTTGTCTGCTTGTCTAACATGAAGGCAACATTATCAACTGACATCCTGCAGCTCTGAGATAAGACTCTGCAGAAAGGCCTAGGAAGACTGTGTTTATCTTACAGGAGACAATGATTAGGTAATCTGGACATTTCATATTTAATAAAGACTATTTAAATCAGAAACCATCAGACCTGCACTGATGGGACTTACATTTATATTGTACCCTCTGTCTGTCTCCAAAAAGTGATTGAATCCTTTTCATTTTTAAGAAGTACTCTTTAAAATGAAGGAAGCGTGTTAAATGCTTGGAATTACTTTTAAATTAAACCATACAGCTGACATGAATAAAAGGGGACCTCCTAAAGTGCTCTGTAATGATAGGGAGAGCAACCAGCTCATACAACACTTGACTCGTTTTTCCACTGTAGGTTTGATCTGTGCTGCAGTGAAAATGTTGAAAATGATTTCTGCCCCTCACTGATATCACAAATCATAACTTGCATAAAGCTATAGGAGTAATCAAAGAGCCATTTGCGCGGTGATTCGTATGTGCATGTGCCCATACAGGAAATGTTCACTGTTTTATAATCAGGCCCACAAACATTCTTCATTCATCTCCCATTTTATTAACGTTGTGGAAAGGAGGAAAAGATAAGATCAAATGTAAAAAAAAAAAAATGAGGTTAGAAAGCAAGGCAGGCTCAATTTTTAAAGCCAAAAATTTACTTGCTATATAGATTCCATTTTCAAGTGATCTGTATTTCATAAAGTAATCATAGAAATTGCTTTTCTCACAGCAAAGGCTTTTTGAATCTTCAAATCAAAATGTAAAATGCAAAAACTTTGAACTCTTATGCTGAATAAATCATAATAATTAAGATCTCATTCTTCAAGAAATCACATTATACAGGTTAATAGAAGCCAAGGAAAACTGTTTTAAGTCTTTCTAATAGGAGAGATTCACTTCATCTCTGATTTAGTTATACATTGAGAGGTGTGTGTGTGTGTGTGTGTGTGTATACATATCTGAACTCCAAAACATATGAGGATAAAGTAGTTTCTCCAGGGAGGAGAGACATTTGCCAACATTATGTGAGTTTTATGCAAAAGATACCTGTGATTTTGTTAAGGATTTTAGCTTCATTTTAGGAGTGTTCTATAAGAATGTTTTAGTGTAACATTCTAACTGAATGTATGCGAGAAATTACTGATGGTCCTGAGGCAGAAAAAAAAAAACACACACAAAGCAGTGGTTGGGAGTCCGCCTGCCGGTGCAGGGGACACAGG
Organism: Balaenoptera physalus; assembly: GCF_965194825.1. Lineage (NCBI taxonomy): Eukaryota > Metazoa > Chordata > Mammalia > Artiodactyla > Balaenopteridae > Balaenoptera > Balaenoptera physalus. The sequence goes on from NC_138890.1 coordinate 33,616,137, forward strand.
TTCGGGCCCTGGTCCCAGAGGATCCCATGTGCCACGGAGCACCTGGGCCCGTGTGCCACAAATGCTGAGCCTGCGCTCTGGAGCCCGCGCCACAACTGCTGAGGGCTGCGCGCCTGGAGCCCGCGCTCTGCAGCCAGAGAGGCCACCGCGGTGGGAGGCCCGTGCACTGCGATGAGGGGTGGCCCCTGCTCTCTGCAACTAGAGAGGGCCCATGAGCAGCAACGAGGACCCAACACAGCCATAAATAAATAAATAAAGAAATAAATAAATATAAACAAAAAAACATAAAACACACACATGTAAAATTCAGCTTCAGCTTTTGACATAATTATGCATTGGTCCAGGTTTTGTCTGTTTTGGATGTGTAATCTTACTTCAATTACATTTCTATTATTTTTTTCCATCATTGTATCTTCCCTGTTTTAGTGGGAATATCCAAAGTAGGAGGGCCAAGAAGAATTATAAAGTCATTGAAAACTAGAATCCTATTTATTGTAAAATATTAATAAACAGAAACCTCAACTAAATAGAGTCAGGAGACCAGTAGGGGGAGCTCCCATGTCCTGCAACTATAACAAAATCCATGAGGAAGAAGAAAGACTTTTCTTTCCTGGCAAGGACTCAACCATTGAAAAGGCACGGACTCCATTTTTACTATAGTTTTCCCGACTTCCTTTTCCTCCCTATGAAGGCATTCTCCTACCCTCGCCACATGAGGCCTTGCACGTGGCTCACCACGGTTGCAGACCCCGAACTGCAATTCTCTGCCAATCCCAAATAAACCCATCTTTGCTGGAGAAATATCTGGCAATTTGTTTGTTTCCAATCAACATTATAATGAAAAAAGCTGCACAAAATAAGCATTTTACGCCATATTGATAGAGAGATAGCTGGATAGATAGATGAGAGACAGATGGGTGTAGGCATGCATGCATGGATAGATGATAGACATAGGATAGATAGATGTCAGCTAGGAAAGCAGAAAAGAGAAAGGAGAGTGAAGGAGAAGAGGGAGTTGTGAATTACTAGTACTTTCTCCTTTAAGATTTTTACCTCTTGAAAATATGTGCTTAATGATCAATCAAACATTTTGATAGCTTTTTATCATTTTCATTACAGTTTTCACCTGCTTTTGAGAAAATGACATATGCAGTGTTAGATTCCTTTGGCCCATGTGTGTTGCAGCTTTTGGGTTTCCTCTAAATGTAAGTAGTAGTATTTATAGTACAGTATGACAAAACACTACTTAAAAATAAAAAATAGGTATCAAAACGGTGAATTTGAACAAGGGCCTAAAGAATAAAGGTGCTATGATAAAAGGATTGGTGGTAAATATGGGATGATTTAATCAGATGACTAAGCCCCTCCAAATGTTTATCATAATTACAAAATAGAACAAAAATGGTTTAAACCTTTTCGATTGCTAATATAATAAAAAAAGTGCCATTATTCTCATCTTTCACTTTAGGGAATCATAAATGTTGTCCATGTTGAGAACTGCTGTTAAACATTATTTAATTCTTTTAAAATTTTTTATATTTCTAACCTGAGAATGACACTTTAAGTATCTCATATCTTATATGAGGGAAAAAATAATATATCTGCTCCATAACAATTCCTTCAATTTCTTCTCATATTTTATAACTTCTCTTTGATTCAAGTACAATAACATTAAATATGTAGCATCACCCTGTTTTACTAAAATTATTCTTCCTTAGCTATCTCTCCTTTAGCTATGTATATTCTGAGAGAGATTCTGCAAATGATATTCTCCTAACCTTGACAGTGGTTCTCTGTAATTGGATACTGTGGGACATTTTCTTTCCTCTTGTATTTTTTTTTTTAATTTGCTTTTTGTATTGCTTTAATATTTAATGCAAAAACAATTTTCAAGAGCAGTCATTTTTATTTTAAAATATATCAATTACTTTGAAAACCTAAAATGACTGATATTTATTTATATAATGGAAGTTTCAAAGGTCTCTAAACTCTATCAAGATTAAGGGTTTCAAGAAAACCTTCCAGAAGTCTCATAGCTCACTTTCATACTTTTCTTGTTAGAAAAGTAAATTGGCGCCACCTTTTCAGAAAACAATTTGGCAACATTTGTCACAGCATAAAATTATAATACTTTGTCCCAGTGATCACAGGGCAAACCCTAAGAATACATTTGGAGATCAAATTTTATATCAAATTGTACTAATGGCCACCTATGTGACAGAAACAAAACAAAACAAAACAAAAAAACCCGAGTACAACCAAATGCTCATATATGCAGAAGTGGTTACATAAATTGTACTACATCCATATGGAAAATAATATAATTTTGTTTTTCAAAAAGTAGACAGGTCTGTATGCACATATGTGGAATGTGCCCCAAGAGATACATAAGTGGGAAAAATCAAGGTACAGGACAGTGTGCAGAGTTTGATACATCTTTCGTAAATAAAATGTGCGTTTGTATTCAGAAAGACACGCGAAGAGAGAAAGAGACATACAATAATGTCTTTTAATAATCATTTTCCACCTTGAGGGGATCACAATGAAATTTAACAGTTAACTTGGAGGTCTAGGAAAAGCAACAGGTGGAAGTTTTCCTTTATAATTTTAACACTTTCTTTCTTTTTAAAAATGTAATATACGTACAGATAAGTACGTAAAAGTTAAAATAAATACTATAAAATGAATAACAATGTCTTCATCACACAGATTTTTAAAAAAATTAAGATACTAGCAACTCAGAAGTTCCTATCTCACCTTTCTTGATTCAACCCTCTACTTCCCTCCTTAGATGTAAATGCTAGCCTGGGTCATATGGGAGTTCTATTTTTAGTTTTTTGAGGAACCTCCATACTGTTCTCCATAGTGGCTGTATCAATTTACATTCCCACCAACAATGCAAGAGGGTTCCCTTTTCTCCACACCCTCTCCAGCATTTATTGTTTGTAGATTTTTTGATGATGGCCATTCTGATCAGTGTGAGGTGATACCTCATTGTAGTTTTGATTTGCATTTCTCTAATAATTAGTTATGTTGAGCATCTTTTCATGTTTGTTGGCCATCTGTATGTCTTCTTTGGAGAAATGTCCATTTAGGTCTTCCACCCATTTTTGGATTGGGTTGTTTGTTTTTTTTGATATTGAGCTGCATGAGCTGTTTGTATATTTTGGAGACTAACCCTTTGCCAGTTGCTTCATTTGCAAATATTTTCTCCCATTCTGAGGGTTGTCTTTTTGTCTCATTTATGGTTTTCTTTGCTTTGCAAAAGCTTTTAAGTTTAATTAGGTCCCATTGGTTATTTTTGTTTTTATTCTCATTACCATATGACCCAGCAATCCCACTATTGGGCATATACCCAGAGAAAACCATAATTCAAAAAGACACATGAACCCCAATGTTCACTGCAGCACTATACATGGAAGCAACCTAAATGTCCATCAACAGAGGAATGGATAAAGAAGATGTGGTACACATATACAATGGGATATTACTCAGCCATTACAAGGAACAAAATTGGGTCATTTGTAGAGACGTGGATGGACCTAGAGACTGTCATACAGAGTGAAGTTAAGTCAGAAAGAGAAAAACAAATATCACATATTAATGCATATATGTGGAATCTAGAAAAATGCTACAGATGATCTTATTTGCAAAGCAGAAATAGAGACACAGATGTAGAGAACAAACATATGAATACCAAGGGGGAAAAGGGGGATGGGATGAATTGGGAGATTGGGATTGACATATATACATTACTGGTACTATGTATAAAAGAGATAACTAATGAGAACCTGCTGTATAGCACAGGGAACTCTACTCAGTGCTCTATGGTGACCTAAATGGGAAGGAAATCCAAAAACGGGGTTATATGTATGCTGTACAGTGGAAACTAACACAACATTGTAAAGCAACTATACTCCAACAAAAATTTTTAAAAAACAAGCTGAAAAAAAAAAAGTTGACATTAGAGCAGACTTTGAAAGCGGTGTATTATCAACTGCTGTGTAACAAACTACCCCAAAACTCAGTGGCTTAAAACAAATAAACATTTGTTTGCTCGTGAAAAATAAAAAAAGAACTGCTAGCCTGACATCAACTCCTTTACTTTTCTTTATAATTTTTAGCAACTCTGAAATGTATTATTTTGTCTTGCTTCTTTTACTCAAAATTGTGTTTATAAGATTAAGGCACACTGTTTGCATAAAGTTCATTCATTGTAATTTCTATGCATCTTGTACAGATATTGCACAATTTATTCATTCTAGTGTTGAGGGACATTTTTGTCAAGTTTTGGGGTATCAAGAATAAAGCCACCTTAAATATCCTTGTATATGAACACACCCATGTTTTTCTCTAGTCTATGTATTTCTCTTATATCTATAGGGATATAAATTATCGAGATACGCATTTATTTAACTTTACCAGATAACTCCTACATTTCCCAAAGCTGTAGTAATTTACACTATCACCAGCAATATATGACAGTTCCCACTGATCAACATCCTCACCAATACTTGGTATTATCTGACTTCCCTCTCCCTCTCCTTCATCCTCCCCCTTTGCCTCTTCCTCTCTCCCATCAAACAAGTAAACAAATCAAAACAAAAAATAGAGAAAAAAATAAGCAAAAAACTGTAGTGCCTCCTAAAGCAAACATCAGGGGTCCCTACTTGTGTGGATCTGTTTCTGAACTCTCTATCATTTTTCCATTGTACTATTTACTTTTGCACCAATTATTCTAATTATTAAACATTATAATAAGCTTTGTTATTTAATAAACTAGGAGCTTCAAACTTTTCTGCCTCAAGAACATCTTGTGTCTGCATTTCCATAAAATTTTAAAACCAGCTTCTCAGAATGCTTTTATATTTCTTCAATATTGTTCTGTAATGTTGTCATTTTACTTTAAATTTTGTTTTGTTTTAATTATAATCAAGAATTATCTGGGCCTATGAGCCATTTGGTTTTTTCCTCATACTTCTTCATATTAAAATATTTTTAGTCTTATAGTGATATATGAAAAAACTTTTGAATTGCAAACAATTAGAAAACTATACTTAATTTTTATGGTAAAATACACCTAATTTCTAACTAAATCCATCACTTAACAAAAAACCAAAAATCACTCTCTAAACTAAAAAATTAAATGTACATTTTATATACCTATTTTTCCTTTTCTTTCTTTGAACATGTCACATAACCCACAAATACTACAGTGATGTAGATTCTTCATTTTTTCTGTTGATCCACAACTCTTCTCCATAGAATCACTAATTTCTCTACTTTTTCCTTTAACAAGGTCTCATAAGCATCACTGTTTTATTTATAGTTATTCTTTCTATTTTCCTTAACTTTGAATGAGATTCAAAAATTTCTTTGCGAGTCTTTTTCTTTATTAATTCATGTTCTTTCTCAGCTAAACCACTATTAGATTTAAACATGCTCCCGATATTTCACTTTCTCTGACCATGCCATACAGCAGCATCATAATCCGTGGTACTTTATGATCATCTAACCACGTGAACTGAAAAAGCTCATCATTCCTAAAAGTAATAGTACCTAAAAATATTTTCTTTCTGAGATGCACTTATTGAACACCTACCATTTATATATTTCCCATATAAAATATATATTTCATAAACTAATCATCTCAAGTGATCAGCACACTTTGTATTACATGCAAAAGACAAAAACCATACCAAGATATTTACAATTAAAAGGAAAACCCCTTACTCATCCTATGTTTCATGCACTCCTTTTCCTAGATGCTATCAGTATTGACAGTTTGGTAGGTATTCTCCCATGGATGCACAAATATTTATGCATGAAATTATATATATAAATAATATTATATATAATATTGTATGTGTAATATTGTGCATTATAGATCTATAATATTGTGAATACATATTGTATACATTGTGTATATATGTTATATATTACAGGTAATATTAAATATATATGGATGAAGACATCCTATAAGAACTTTTTTAATCATATCATTTTGCTTGACAAAATATAATCAGCATTTTCCATATATGTGCACATATGGCTGCCCAGTTCTTTTAGACTGTCACCAACTATTCCAAAGTATGGCTGTACCTTAATTTCCCAATCATTTTTATCTCAGTCTTGTAACCTCTTTCTCAATTCAGATCCATACTATATACTTTTGACTAATCATCTTCTATATACCAAGTCCCAATGTCAAGAGTCTCTACTCACACTGCCAATGCTTCATATTCAACTTTATTTAAAATATGGAGCTTGACTATATTGTTGGCTTGTCTGTTTCTTTTTTTTAGAGGGAGAGGGAGCTATGCTTGTGATTTCTATAATTTTTAAATTGTGACACCACTGAAAAATAGACCATAGTAATATACTTGAAATATTACCTTTATTTCCTTTTATTTAGAATGTCAAATGTGGTCTCCCCAAGGAAATAGGTTTGTAATTGATAATTTCAGTTTCTATATCTAAAATAAGAGGATTTACAGAAATGTTTTCATATAGTTAATTTATTATGATTAATCTCTCTAATTCTCATCTTTCTCTTTCTTGAGCAGTATGTTAATTATAGGTTGGCATGCATTTAAAAAAAGCAAGTAAGACATTTTTACGCTATAATGTTTAAAAGGTTAAATATATCATCTAGCAAACTTGTTTCATGTATTTAACCCAACTTTTCTTTCCCTAATAAGTTGATGAAATGCTATTTGGTGGAGAAATCTGAAACATAAATGTAATGATTTTTTCTTGTCTCCTCTCATCGTTAAAAACTACAAAAGATATAGTTACTTGAACTTTATAAATATGTTCAAAATATAATTGTTTCTAATGCCAGTCAAGCTTCTACTGCTGTTTAAAAAAAAAGAAAAAAAAGGCTACTGCAGCTTTAGATATAACTCTGACAGTCTTTGCTAGTTAAAATTGAAACTCACAGAGCATGACCTGTCATCCCTCTCTCTCTCTGCTATGAATCTTTGCTATTACTAATTTTCCACGAGCGATATAGTGACCTTAGGGCTGATTAATTAGCTGTTGTTTTATGTATTTTACAACGTTAATTGTGAAAGTCTTCGCTGTTACTTCATGGTTTGATTAACCTTGTTAGTGTGTAGAATTAGAAATGGAGAAGCCTCATTAGACTGTCTGACATTCTGAAAGGATTTTAATTTGTTAGCTGGAACCCAGCCCTTCTATACTGTTTTTAGAAGTTCAGCACACCCCTCATATCAGCAAGTAATGTTCTGTCTTTTGATGATCACTTCTTTTGGATGGTTGTTGCTCCCCTCTCCACTCCCAGGTCATTTTCCCTTGCTTTTTACCACACATTTTCTTCCCTACTGGTTGTGAATTTTTTAAATCTACTACAGTAAGTTTTAAAGTCTGAATTGAATCACCCTAGAAACTCAAGTTTTAAAAGAGACTAAATTTATGGTATATCTTATCCTATTCTCTGAGGAGCTCCTAAGTATTTTGGAAAATGTTGATTATATTTTGTTAAGCAAAATGATATGATTAGAAAGTTCTTATAATACGTCTTCATCCTTATGTATTTAATATTACATGTAATATATAACATATATACACAATGTATACAATATGTATTCACAATATTATAGATCTATAATTTAGATCAAACAGAATAAGCCAGGTCATTCAACGGCTAAATAATTTCCTACATGTTTAATCATTTAAACATCTTTGGTAATTTCATGGACTGCCTCAAGCCACAAAAAAGGCTATTTATTTATAAATGTCTGTCTCATCACAGCGCTAGTGCTTACAACAGAAAAATTAACTTCTAAAATAACTTAAAATAATTAAGGTGTAACTGGACTACAAAAAGAAAATGACTCAAAAATAGACTGCGTAATTTCCTTCTCAAGTTCTTCTGGGGTTTGTAGAGCTCATTTATTACCCTTGACTTCAACACTGAAAAGTTTTTTTAGAAAAGCCAAATACTTAATTACCCATAATAGACATAAAAGATAGCAGTCTCGTCTATCCAAATTAAAAAGAAAAATATTCCATAAGATCATATACCAAGACACTTGGTGATTAATGTTATACTAGCTCACAAGAGCGCACGAATAGAATATATTTGCTTAAAGGTCTAATTAAAAGAATGTAAAGTATTCTCAGGTCAAAATTAACATTTAAGATTTTAATGAGATTTTTCACTCAATAAATACGTGTTGATTGATCAAGGCTTCTTTTTCTTTCTAGACATAAAAAGAAAGTCAAGATTGATCTTGTCGCTTGTTTTGCAGCCCTCACATTGCTTCCCTTTACTTTGATTTCTATCCCTAACCTGACTAGCAATGCATGAAAGTAACATGAGACCTCTGTGTAGTTGAATGGAGATGCTATGCCCATATTTTATGAGAGAAGCAAGATGCCAGGATACTGAATTGATTAAGGCATGGCTGGTGCCATTTCTATCACTGTATTTAAATCTTACATCATATAATGTAATGTTAGCTAGTGCTTGTGAATTGTTTTCACTTCTATTCATGGAATGTATGTGTATGTAATTATGTGTGTGTGTGTGTGTGTCTGTATTTGTGAGTGTCTGTGTGTGTGTGTGTGTGTGTGTATTCTCAGTAAGCAAGTTCAATTCTTGAGGGTCTTAGGAAAGGGCTACTTTCTACCCCACAGCTCTTTCTTATGCCCTTTTCCTTAACATAAGGCTAACATTTTGTGATACTCTTTCTCCGTTGCTTTTTCAGTTTTCTTTCTGATCTTGATTGTGAAGAGAAGCTTCTTTCATCTTGTCACCCCTTCACAGTATGATTGCTCTCTTCCCCACTAGTAACCATCTTCAAAAAGACCCCAGAGCACCTTAACTTCTAATCTCTCCCTGCTCATGTCCCAGTCAGGGGTTGGCTTTATGTCTCATTCTTGTAAAGGTAAAGAAATGACAATGCAGTTTCTCTGCATTACGCTAATCATTTTAGCCTAAATGATTGCTTTGGTTTAAACTAAATATTCCATTTTTCTAAAACTTGCATAGTTTCTAACTAGAAACTGTCAATGCACTGTGCTTTTATTTTTACTTATTCACCAAGCATTTATAAACCCTGACAATGTACCAGGCACAGTGCTGAGTGCCAGAAAAAAAAAATACAATAACAAAGAGATGTCATTTATATCTTAAACGAATGTAGGCCACACGCTTTGAGTTTGTAAAAGATGTTCTCCATCAGTGGGGATGGTTTTCTGAAGAGCTACCATCCCCATAACCAATATTTCATATTTCTCAATAATGAAGGATATTTTGAGAAATAATATATAATTAATTGGCCTATGTACTACAGATAAAAATTATTTATTTTTCAAAATAATTGAGACTGCTTTTCTATTTTTTGAAGACTGTTCATTTCAGTTAAATCAATATTTTAGAAATAGCAGCATTCGAGGTAATAGAATGAACAGTCTTACAAAAAATCATTTTTCTTCTAGAAAGTTTTCCAATACTAAAATTTCTAAATTTGTAGTGTGGGATTAGTTTTACCCTTACTCTTATTTTGCTGGAAGAAAAGATTTTGTGCCTGTCATATGAATTGGAAAAACTGAAAACTTTGATACTATATATAAAAGTTTATAATGTAATGATATAGCCTTTATCCTTAAATTCAAATAAATAGGAAAAATTCTTCATAAGTTGTCATTTGGTTTAATTCCAAACCCTCCTAACTTTCTGCATGTATTTCTGCAAAGGTCAGTTCTTACAAGGAAATGATTTACTACGGATGAAACCTGTTAGCCCAATATCATAAACTAAATTTTCTCAAGCCACGATTAACTAAAGCTAAAATCAAGAAAGCAAAAATCATAACAACATTTTTATTAATAGCAAGTATTACTTGACCTTAGTTTCTGATGTCCATTAAATAGAAAAGTAAAAACTACTTCATGTTCATCTAATACATAAATCTTAGGTATCCAGGCAAATGTTATCATCTCTGAGGAATTAATAAAAATATTTTAATATTCTAAACATATATTAACATTTTATGGATTCAGAGATTCTATGCTGAATTCTGCTTGTTGCCATCTCATAGTAAAGGGCTCATCACATCAAGGAAGATTTCTATAATTTACAGACCTGTGTACGAGTTTCTCTCCATCTCTAAGCCTCAGTCATGAGAACTTTCCTCTTACCTTCCTAAGGATTTATCATCCTATTTTTTTTGAGTCACCTTGTCAGACTAGATGCTAAAAAGAAGGCCTGACAGTATACAAGTTTTATGTGCTTTCAATTATTCAGCTGTCTGTCATCTTATGTGGAATCTGGACAGCCCAGATCAAATGAAATGCAATAACAAGTACCAGCAAGTAAGCCCGGTGACCCCCATGATAGGCACAGAATAGAATAGGGTGTTAGGAGCATGCTATTTGGTAACGGGAAAGCCACACTAACTTCTAATCTTAGGATCTAGTGTTTTCAAAAGGAGTTGTATTGAGACCTGCAGTAACAAATTCTGCTAATTACATTTGCACACCCACTGAATCTCTGCAACAGTGGGTTTTGAAGCCTGAGGATCTTTCTAGCAATCTTGCAAACAATTTAATGACACTTCAAAATTATCTGATTCTACAACAAAAACTATGGAATGACACAGGAAGCAGAGCTTTGGCGATGCCATTATTTTGGAGAGGAAGAGTTCTCTTCTCCTTTTCAAAGCACTTACCTTGTGGTCCTCCTGCCTTTCTAGCTCTTCTTTCTCTCCTTCACAAGTTGAACTGCTTCTGCCAAGGTACTGCTGTCATAATTTCTCAAGGCTCTATCCTAATCCATTTCTTCTTTTCACTCTGTATTTGCTCCCTAATAATGTCATGCATACACGTCTTCCAATTATTCTCTACACACATCTCCCCAGAGCTTTAGATTCATAATACCCTGATTACTTGAAATCTTTTTTAAATATCATAATTGCGTCTCAAGTCCAATATGTCCAAAACTGGGCCCAATTGAGCCCATGGGCTCCAAAAGATCTCTAATAAATGCTGTATTTTCCTCCTGGAATTCTCTCTCCTGCCATCTTTCCCTAGTTATTTCCTGCATATTCTTTAATCTCATCAGTTTCTAGATCTTCCTAACAAGACTAAAATCTCTTAAACTCTCACTGGACTCATATCTTCCCCTGCAGATGCTCTATCAAAGTTATAATTTAAGTGAAATAACTACACACTAAGAAATGTAACATTGGTCTCTACCACTTCAGTGTCAATACCAAGGGGACTGAAACGGTGTCTACAGGTGCTCACCATTGTATTGTGTCCAGCCTAGAACTGGACCAGGGAGAAATACTCAAAAATATTTGTAGAAGAAATGAGAATGGATGAATGAATAGACAGAACTACTAGCTTGTTGCTATAAGATGCACATCAATCTAATGAAGAGGCAATACTCAAATAGAATGAGAATAAAATAAAAACACACAGAAAATATTGAATGTGCCTTTATCCCAATATGTTGACTCTAGAAATGATACTTTCTCTCCAAACCAAATGTTTCAATATTTTCATAAGGATTTTTCTGTCATTTCTTTGGTTCTCAGATAATCACTTTTTTGCAAAGTTCTAGAGAATTTTTGGCTTTGATCCATTTATAACCATTTTGGATGATATAGGTAAGAAAAGATGGGAAAAAATGTTTTCCCTTATGTATGAAATAAAATCATTATGTAAGAGGACATTTGATGGTTCTTAAGATATCTGGTTATGGCTTGCGTGGTGGTAATGAAACCCATAAATGCCAAAGGATAAGGACACCAGACAAGGTACATAGTCCTTTTTATCAGGACCTGAAGTCATTACCAAAAATTACTAGAGAAGAATATTTTAGCATTTTGACTAACAGCTACTTTGTCCCCATATCTGTCTCTCAGTCTTATGGAGCTACAGCAACTAAAATTGTGAGTATTTTGACTGACTATCTACTACAAGACTTCTTACCTTTTCTACCTCACTTTTAAAGTCATCATATGTAAATGACCAAAGCGCTCATAAAGTAAGACATTATATTTCTGAATATTTCACAAAAATATTCAAAACAGAACAGGGAACTTTGTGAAGTTAAAAGAAAAGCTCTCTTGAACTTCATTATAACAATTGCACATACAACAAGAGTGGTAATAGCAGAAGCAAACTATTATATACAGAATGGATAAACAAGTTCCTACTGTATAGCACAGGGAACTATATTCAATATCCTGTGATAAACCATAATAGAAAATAATATGAAAAAGAATGTATTTATATGTTTAACTGAATCACTTTGCTGTACAGCAGAAATTAATACAACATTGCAAATCAACTATACTTCAATAAAATAAATTTTTAAAAATAAATAAATAAATCTGAAAAAAAAGAGTGGTATCACAGAGGAAAATTAAACAATTATCTTGATAACAGTAAATTTGACTATTAGCACTACCCTTGACTATGGTGAGAAAATGAATTATTATTTGTTTAAACCAAAAATATGAAAAAAATTAAGTTACCCTGTATTTAAAGAAATCTTGTCACACACTATGAAAAATGGGACTCTAAAACATGTTATTAATGTCAGAGTTATAAAGAACTTAAGAATTAATTAGACTGGTATATTGAATCTTGTTTTCATATTTACTACATGTAAAATATTGGGTGCATTTATTTACCTCTTCTTAAAATCATCTGTATATAAAGGTAATAACAATGCCTAAGAATATTACTGTGAGAATTAAATGAGGAAATCTAACATAAACTGCCTATCACAATGGCCTTCATATATAAAGACACAAAGAGGAGCTATCTTTACTATTACTATTAATGTTACTGAGGGGATTCTGAGACAATGGTGGATTCTGAATCTCCTTGAATTTCCATTTAAAAGCAGACAGAGCTACTAATAGTAAATCCAAAATCCATGGACAACATTTACAGTATACTAGGAAACAAACTACAAGCAGATAGGAAAAGCCGCAAGAGAATCTGAATAATACCCAGGCCCGCTGAAGAAAGCAGAGGAAAACAAGGGGGGTTCTGAGAAGCCTGAGAATGAGATAAACCAGAATAGCCATAGGTTTTCCCTAGAACTGACCATGGGCTAATCTGACAAACCAGGGTGAAAGGGGTATTTAATAAATAATTCTGCAATCTCATGAGCCAAGGCTTCCCTCCAGGACACTAAGGGCAAACATCTGAGAGAACCGTCAAAATTCAACAGGAGGGAGCTCTGTGAAGTAAGAAAGCTAAACAGATTCACACCTTATAAAATTTCAGGAAAACTAATTTTAATTCAAAAGGAGGTACAACAAAGTATCAAGGTCACATTCAATATGGAGTTACTATAAGGAAAAAGAGAATGTTGAGTAGACTAACACCCACACAGAAAATAAAATAACCAGAAAAAATTGCCCATAAAAGAAATTACAACTCTAACCTACTTCAAAATACACTAAAGGCTTTAAGAAAATGTTTTAAAACATGAAGTAACCAGATAAATCATGATTCAAAAAATCATGTTGTGACAGAACTCAGGAAAGAATTACAGATAAAAGAAAAATCTCTTTTCAGAAATAAAGACAAAACCAGCGGACAGGAACAAACAAATCAAAAACAGGAGAATTGTAAAAAATTGAAATGAAATTAATTGAGATAAATTTTTTTTAGAAATATGACAAATACTGAAAAGAGACACACACACAAAAGTTCCAACACATAGATAATAGAAATCCTTGAGGAATAAAACCAAAGCCAGTGAATAGAATACATACCAAAAGCTGTAATTCAAGAAAAAAAAATCCAGAAAAAAAAAAAAACCCAGTGAAACTACATATGGAAAGGACATGCCATGTGCTTGTTAATTTTGACCCATAGCAATAAACACCAGTATATATTCTTGTAAAATTAGCTAACTTTAAAGAAAAATATTTTTTTAAAATAAGTTTTATTAGAGTATCAGGCAAATGAAATTAAATTATCACAAGACTTTTGACAGTGACATTTTTTATGACAGAAGAAAATGGTGCTGTATATTAAAGATACTTTAGGAAAGAAAAAGTGAGCAAAGGATTTTGTATTCAGCAAAACTCACTGTCAAGTACAAAAGGCACAGCTAAACTGTTAACATCATGCAAAAACTCAGGGAATTTTGGTTTTAGGACTGTGTCCTTAGGAATTTAGTAGAAAATGAGCTTCAGACAACCACCATGACTAGAAAGCCATCAATATAAACACTAATAGTGAGCATTAATATATAGTTACTTCTGAAGCCAAAACTAAATGACACTTTAACTCAAGTGCGTATAATATATAACGGTCATATGCTCTAACAATGCAGACGTGAGGAAAGAATATGCATAAGAAATATAAACCATTTTCATTCATCTTATTGATGGTTACAATATTAGTATTGTAATATCAGTTTTGTAATCCCAGTGGTTGGTTTCTTCAGCAGGTAAATTATAAGGGAGAAAAAGAGGATTAAGGTGGAACCTGTAGATTTTTTTTTTAATTTCAGTTTTTAAAAAATAAGCAAGACTATTAGTATCTAGAGATGTATACTTGGATGATAAAATAATAAGTGATTACCATAAAACTCAGGATAGCAATTGCTTTTGTTAAGGAGACACAGGAGGGACTTCTGAGATGGTTGGCAAAGTTCTAGTTCTTGACACAGATGTTTGCCTTATAATAATTCAATTTATATAACCATATGAAAATTAAGTATTGCCGTTTTATAAAAATTAAGTGCAAATAAAGATAAGTGAAAATGTAGAAGTTGCAGTTTTACCATGCAGACTATAATACTCATTTTAAAATTTCTATGTCCAAAGAAAAATATTACAACTGAAAAGAAAATATCTTAAACATATAAATACCATCTAGGCATAAGCTATTACCTTCCTCTTTAAGACTTGAAGTAACATTGGAAAATTACTGTGTCCTTCACATCTACTTGCCCTGGAGCTGCACTGTGTCATTTCTCTTATTGTGCAGTGGAGTTGGCATGAACCACAGGCTTCTGCTATTACAATGATATTCAAGTGGGACTGAAGAATTAAAAATTTAATGAATGTCAGTTTAGAAGGTTAATGAGATGGTGCTTTGATGATAGTGGGTTGTTTCAGTGGGTTGTTCCTTGAATCACCAAGATTACAGCATTTTATTTATATTAAATTATTTGGATTGGTACCATCCAGCTCATTGGATGATTGCCAGTTGTCCATTTCATTTCCTGTTAGGAAGGACTGACCCTCTTCCAACTTAATTCTCAGAGCTGGGAATTTTTTTTCCATTTTATGATATATTTTTCCTTCTATATTTTTAATAAAAAGAATGAAGTTGCCAAAATAGGTAATTGCCAATGTTTACATTTTTAATTATCAGAAGGGCAAACACATTCCTGAATTTTCTGTAGGGCAAATAATGTCTTTATTTGGTTGCTAGTTCTATCTCTCAGCTCATTATTTGTTTCAACTCTGACTTAACACATTTGAAAATTTTCTTTTTTTCCTCACAGAAAATAGCTTCATATAGTCTCATAATTCATATGATTTCAAACACTAAGCTCCTTTTTAATATTCATTATATTTTCCATTTTTTGTTCTAAAATGTTACATTATTCATTAAAAATGGTTTTCAGAAATAATTTCTAAAATAAGGCTGAAGCCATAGAGCATGCATTTATATAGTCTATGTTCATGTTTTTATTTAGCCCAGGAGTGCCATAGGGCTGTAAGTCATTGGTATAGCTAGCTGGTCATCAAAGATATAAATGAACGTTGCCTTGCTCTGCTCTGCTCTGCCTTTACCTTGCAGAAGAGGCTGTTTTCAAGTCCTGGGAGAGAGGTGGGGGGTTTCTGTTCTTTGTGGTAGTGTGTCTAGTTTGTGTTTATAAAGTTGTATTCTAAAAAAGGTCAAACCTTAAAGCTTTGAACAATGTGCTCTCTCTCCCCACCCTAAGCCTTACCTATTCCTTTAAACCACTCTGCCCTCCAATATGATGGATTAAAGTATCTGCTCTGAAAGGGCGGTTATGTTCCATAATGTAAGACTGATCCTACAGGAATTTATAGTGAAAACTCATGCATCACAGTTATTGTGTAACTTACATGAATTTATTATTCAGCAAAACAAAGCACACTCATACCTCTCAACTGACCCTCATTACCTCACTACATGTGGCGTCCCTCATTTTAGAAAGCCATCTATCTCCTTCCCTTACCTAAGTTGCCATCTGGTCAGCTTATTGATGGAGATTGTTGTTTTTATATGCAATCCAACTGATGCTTAACAGAAGCCAGTTGTTTTACATGTCTTCAATTAAAATTAAAATTAGATATCATTCAGATGTGAGAAATTAAAAAAAAACTGCTCTAGCTCCCTTTAGATGGTTAAACAATGAAAACCAAAATCTCAGTTGTAGGGAGTATTTAAATTGTCCCCAAATGCATAACCAGAATATAGTAAAATAGAAGGGTGGGCTTCACTTTTGTTAACTTAAATTGTACCCTTTCCCTATGAGGAGTCAAGATCATTTGTCACTTTGGAGAATGGAGGAAATTGAGTCATATTAACACAGCCCAATATCATTTAACTATCTACACAGCAGCCAATGCCAGGCCCTACCACAAAGGCTTAGTCACTAAGCATAACAACAATATGATAAATGTTGGTTAAATGAATAAGAGAGTCAATGGAACATGGCAATATTTTTCAAAAAACAAAGATTACATATGCCTTTTGAGATTACGGTCAACATTTTGTGAATAATGTGCATTTGATAAAAAATAAATCTTATTTTTAGATCCTTGTCTCTTACAGACTGGAAAAAAAAAATCCATGGAGGATTGGTAGGCAAGCACTATTGCACACTAGTTACTTCAACGACCTTAGAATTCAAGAGCCTAAGTAGAATAACTGTCATCTATTAGCTATTAACCTTAACCTAAGTCTCTTCATCTACATTATGTTCATAATATCTATCTGGTAAATTTTCAGCTAAAGGTTAAAATGTGTATGTAAAGCTACTTATATCATTGCCTGGCACATAGTAAACACTGGAGGGGGCTTTTAAGCTGAAAAAACTGCTCACAGAACATTTGCTTATTCTTAAATAAAAGCTTTTGATGAGAGGTCAGTGTAGGTGGGGAATTGAAATTAAAAACAAAAAAAGATTTATTTCTCCTAAAAGATTTAGCAACTATAGCAACTGATACATAATGGAAATAATCTCATATTCTAGGTGGAATATGCCATTTTCTTCTGAAATATGTTCACTGTGATCATTTTTTCCTTTATTGTTAAAGTTGCAATGATTATTTGAAATGGCAGATTCCGGTATGTGAACACAGTGAAATAAATGTTTACATGTTACTCTAAGCATGAAGGTAAATGGGTTGTATTTATGAAAGAATTAGGTGTGATTATTTTACTTAGGAATGTATTAACATACATTCAATAATAGATATGGCACCTATGTCCCCAAGATTTTCCCCCTAAAACCTATAATTCCATCACAGGCTTTTTGTTTTCTTTCTTTGAAACTGACTTCATATACTTTCAGTAACTTTTCTTTTCTTGCATTGGTTCTACTTGCATTCAAATATTTTAGGTTCATCTTATGAATCCACTCTGAGGTATTTTCTTAAAAGCATTGATAAAAGTGCCTACTCTTGACTTTTCCATTTGATTAATAGAAAATAATTATCTCACTCTCTCTCGTGCAGTTTGGTTAATTAACTGATACAGGCAGCACAAATAATTTCTACAGTAGTGTATTTATTGTTTTAAGAATTATGTGAAAATTAGTCTCTTACTACATGATTAGATTTTCAGATCTGGTAATGAACAAAAATAGTCTTTCTGTGCCATCTTTTAATGTGTTTTTAATCACCAGCTAAACAACAAAGAAATGTCTTTTAAAATAATTAAGACTACATATCGAGTCTCCATAGGATGTCAACAATAAAGGGGTTAATGAAGCATCCAATCATCATGGAAACAATCGAAAAATGTCTTGCCTTAAACAACCCAAAGCAATTTCTGCAATCTAAATGCATCTGTGCTGGAATAATTTCCATAGCATCAGAACATTTTTCATCCTGCAGAGATTACAAGATGAAAAAGAGGAAAGCTTACAAATGATGGCAACCTCCTATGTAAGTGGAGCCAAATATTTAAATGAAAAATCTGTCAAAAAAGCCAAGCTATTACAGTTTCACAAACCAAGCTAAACATCATGGCATGACCTCAGTCGTGACACCATTTAGAACTATGAAAGAATACTACAATGAGAGATTTCCATTTACACATTGTACATAGCTTCTCAGCATATTAATAAAATCGCCACTACGTGTTAAAGCAATAGATGCTTTTTTTTCACTCTTTATAATCCACGATCAGTTCAAGGGTCAAATCAAATACCAATTCATTGCATCTTTGTGAACATCTCACTCATAGACATGATTGGAAATAACATATACCCTAAATCAAATGAAATGAATGTGTATTTAAATCGTCTGAAGACAGAAATGGCAAGAATAAAAATAATGATACTACATAGACTTTTCTGTGTAATTACTTTAACAACTCAGTATGTTCTATTCATCTACAAGCTATAGTACAAAAGTACAGTATTTGGAAGCTAAGTTCAAGTACTTACTAGCTTATTATTGAGCATATTGTTTAGCCAACTGTCAATGGGAATTAGGCTCGGAGAGATCAGGAATTACAACAAATTTATTTGCTTTTATATCCCTAATTTATTTACTAGCAAATTATATTAGCAGAATAGTGCTCAATGTGCATTTGCTAAAATAATGAATGTATATAGAATCTCTCTGATCTTTGGTTTTCTTCAGTTCTGTTAAATGGGAGCGATAATGCATATGCTGCTGTATGAATTAATGGAAGTGTACACATTGCAAATAAAAATATAATAGACACATAATAGATGTTCATTAAATGGTATTATTGTAAAAAAGGCTTACAAAAATATATTACATGGTTTCTTAAGAAAAGAGGATTTGTTTTGGGCCATTAAGTGGTATACTTGCCAGGAATGTTATCTTGAAGTATAAATTTATAGGTGTGTATTGATCACCATTCAGATGAAGAAATAAGGTCATATAGCAATCTAAATATAGACCTTTTTTGGCTTCTTTGGCTTCTTTGGTTGTATAGACTGGAGACACTTCAGACTCTTTATGTAATAATTTCTAAAAAGGCTTTTTTATGCTCTCCATGTTACAAAAATTGTACTTTAGTTCTAGTCTCATTTATTTTCTTGCTATTTGAATGAGGTTTGGTACAATCTCCACTTATTATCAGGAGAGAACTAGAGAACAATTAAACATGGAGATAGAGGCTGTTTCTATTTAATGTGACTAAAATCAACATGGGAAACCAATTCACAGATCCAAATGATTGTTTTTCCCTTATAAGTGAGTTGTTTTGGCTGAGAACATAAATGTTCTACTTCATAGACTTGGTGCCAGTCAGCTTGGATTTATACTGAGAATGGAATCCAGATTTCTCACAAAGGCTGTTTCCACAGAGCCAAGAATAAAATGAAGAGGGGCTGTTTCCTTGTAAATAGTTAGAGAAACAGAATAATTGTTATAAAATTGTTGGTAACAATGTAGGAAATGTGCAGCATACACAGCTTAGATACATGATTCCATTTCGAAATTAGTCCAAATTATATACTTTCTACCTGATAATATTCTTAGCTTTGATAATGCTCAGAACTCATGGGGATCATTGGCATTTTGTAGAATGTAGTAAACTGATTCATTTTAAAGAAGCAGTGGAAACCAAGAAATTATTACATGAATATACTCCTTCTGCAAACCCACAACAAAACATCTGGGCTCAGATTTGCATTGGGGGGAATATATTTTATGTTCCTGGCTTTCACATGAACATTTTCCCATATTTTAATGTTTCTGAAAACAAGAAACAGAGTTGACAGTCACCTCTGGGGGTTGGATTTTCTATTACTACTTACATTCATATTCTCAAAGTTGGTATTCAAGTTGTTCACAGCAGTAAATTCTCATCAACAATGTCTGAAGAGTTTAATTATTTAGCGTTCAGGCCATTCTTATCATATACTTTAATAAGTGAATTATAATTTTATTAAATTATTTTTAAAGTACACTATGAATGCAAAATGGAATTATTAATAATAAAACAAGTTATGAAATAAAAGCTTAAAATACAGCTTCAACAATTCATATTTTACAAGGCTTAAGAAGAATTAAAGTAATTGTTCTGAATAGAATTTAGGATTAAAATATTACTTCTTTACACTCAATTATCTTTATTTAAACCACTCTACTCATTTCCTAATATATATTGAAAAATACATTGCATTATATTTTCATATTTCCAACATATTTAGATACATCTGATCTCTTTTAGTTTTTTCAGGGCTTATACCTTAGTTAAACCAACTCCAAATTAATTCACTTGATGTATATGTAGTTTGCTAAGTTATAAGGTCTGAAGATAATTCACTGCATAGATAGCTGTAGGTGTTAAATATTAACTGACATGACGTGACAGGCATTTCATCAAAGATTTTTTTAATAATTTTACTTTTAATGAGTTACTGAAGAATCGTAACATATAATGTTTACAGGCTTTAAGCAGTAATTAGAACATATATAAGATTTAATGGTGGATATTATATTGAATTGGGA
Organism: Balaenoptera physalus; assembly: GCF_965194825.1. Taxonomy (NCBI): domain Eukaryota; kingdom Metazoa; phylum Chordata; class Mammalia; order Artiodactyla; family Balaenopteridae; genus Balaenoptera; species Balaenoptera physalus. Next base: position 33,636,845 of record NC_138890.1, read on the forward strand.
ATACGCTATGACTATCAGAGATTTTTGAACATTCAATTTTATAAAATCTATTAGTTGTGCATGTTCTCTAACATATATATGTGTGTGTATGTTTATACACATATATATTTCTGATTTGCAAACAATAAAAAAGGTTTAAGACAGAAACATTTGCTAAATATTTCCATTAAATAATTAGCAAATAGAAAGTAAATATTTCTGTAATTTTTAAGTAATGGAACTATTGTTTCATTATAGCCATTTAAAAATCTATGTAAAACAAGTGTATACCCTCTAGCCCAAGATTCAATAATGAAAATTTTGAATTATTGACTAGATTGCTGCAAACTGGAACAGATCTTTTGGTGTGAAAAAGTAAATTATCACTGGGGAAACTTTTGAAATCTAAAATTATCTTAATACCAGAGAAGGTAAAATATTCTATATGGGAGATAGTAGAGCACAAAGGCTAGAAACATGGGCTCTGATGATCATCTGCCTTTGGACTCTGTACAGTTTATTCATCTACCTTCCAGTTTCCTTATCTGTAAAACCATGGTAATAATAGAATCTAACTCATAGGACACTTCTGAAAACTGTACATTAGAAAAGTGCCAGATACATTGTAAATGACTAATAAATGCCAGCCATTGTTATTATCTTGATAATGTATCCTTCACATCTAAATTCTAACATTCCTAGTACTAACATTACTTATCTTTGTTCAGTGATGACGACAATGACAAGTGGAAACAGCACATGCTCCAGCATTCTAGTTTGTTATAAGAATCAATAGATAAAACTCTCTTTGAATTTAACATCCTATTGTATAAATATTAACTGGGCAATTTAAATTTAATTCACATTTCAATTTTTTTCTGTTTATTATCTGGTTGCCTAATACCCCCTCCCCCCGCCACACACACACACACACACACACACACAAACACACACACACACACAAGACCAAAAGACAAATAGCAAAAAGGAACAAAGATCTACAGAAGACTTGCATCCTGATATAAATAGAAAAACAAGAGTTATATCTATTTCTCTAGAATATTTGCTATTACAGTATCTGAAATGTAAGTTCAGAAACTGGTGGATTGTAAACCACTGTGATCATCACCCTTTTCAAATACCTATTGATTTTAGTTCTTGACTTTTAATTTTTCCATTACTTAAAGAGTTTTATATCTGACAAAATTAAAGTTTGACACGTTAGCATTAGAACATAACTTAGAATCATCTTTTATATGTTTAAAGTAACTACTTATTTGAACACAATAATAAAGTAATTGAGGAATAGCCACATAAGAATCCTTTTGAGAAAAAGTAAATAAAGGCTGGGAGCAACTAGTCACCATATTTTCTAAGTGTCTAACAGTGAGCCACTTCTTGTAACAATAGAACTCATGAGTATTCAAGAGACTTCAAAATGTTGAGCCAAAAGCATGTGTTGTAGAATGGTCCTTTCATGCCTTTGATGTACAAAGCAAATCAGCCTGAAATCATCAGAGAATTGCCATGACAGGGGTTGGACAAATCTCAGTATGATCAAAGCATTCCAAGCCAATGACATTTGAAAGGAATTAAAGCTTTCTCCACTGAGATTTAGCCATCTTCTAAACAGAATAAATGTAAGAATGCTAAGATGGATGGGTATGTTAAGTACAGCTAGCACTCCTCCAAACCATCAGGATGGTGCTTCATTTATTAAAGCAGTGTGCACCATCCTATCTGCATACTATGGAACTGTTTGAGGAAAAGCTTTCATTGCTCTTTTTTGGTCTTCATAATATAGTCCAAAATGAGAAATTACTCACTGAAAATATTATTTAATTTATTTGTCATATTGTAGATAAGGGATCATTAGGTAATTTTAAAAACAGAGTTATTGAGAATTGATCTTTTATTTCTACTGATGCAAAAAGGTTGTTAACAAGCTAATGTAACTGTAATAAGAACAGCTATAATGAAATTTAATGCCTTAATATATTTTAATGATTCATATGACAGTTATTACTTATCTGGGAGGGTAACCGAAGTGCTAAAATATATTGTTATCCCTGACATGAACAAAGGTTAAAAGGACGGATCATAAATTCAAAGCTTCCTTTTGCTTTGCAAAGCACATCTTCAAGTACTGTATTCTCTAATATTCTGAAACACCATTCGTTGAGAAAAACTAATCATTAAAATATTCTTTGCATAGAACCATGTTGATTGTTTTAGAAATGTTAAACAAGGAGTATTATATAAAATGGCTCTGAGAACTACTTGATTTTACACACTCAAGAATAATTATGTAATGTAATAAGCTTGTTCTAATTTAGTTTTGTAGATGGTCGTCCACTGAAGGCAAGTAGATTTTGTATAAAGCCCATATAGGAGAATTCCGTTTTGATATATTTAGGTAGTTCTGTGCCTACTGGAATAGAGCTAAACAGTTACATGTATTTATACCATTCACCATGCTTATAGCATTTGTTAAACATATTGCTGAGGATTCACTGTGAAAAACATTATGGTCATTCTAAAATAAACAATGTGTAGTCCACACCTCAAGAAGCTTGTATTAGGGTGGGGAAGATGGGCATATAATCAGTCCTATGGTATGGCATGGCAGAAGACCCTACAGAATTATGTGGCTTGAGTATATTCTTTTTTAGAAGTATGAGGCATAACAGGAGAAAAATAGTGATCGGTACCAAAAATATGTGAGGCCTCCCATGTTCTGGGTACTTTTGTTCTAAAACATCACAACAGATGAAAATACATGGACACCACACACAGACACACACAAGGTTCATGTTTTTAAAGCATGGTAAAGGCTTTGAAAACCACAGCACGTTGTGTAGAATGTGGGATGGCATCATGTTACTATCCCAGAACCAAGAGTCTGCCTTTTTTTGATCTAAATCTTATCTTTGCCACTTTCTGTGGAAGCTTGGAAAATAAAAGACAGCAGGACTTAACTCATGGACTTATTGTGAGGATCTAATGAGATAATGTATACACAACTTGATAGATATTGTCTCCAGTGAACATTTGCCATTATCCTTAATATTCTTAATATTGCTACTATTATATTTTCAGGTCAATAAGTTATCCTGTTATCTTTCTTTACTCATTTTAGATTTGGGCTTTGATAGACAATATTTTCTAAAGAAATATTAGCCTATTATGTCTGATGGGTCAAGTAAAGTGACAATGGAGCTTGAGCTGGTGACCAGATTTCTAGATAGAAACCCCTTCCTCTAAGTTTCAGTGTCCTCATGAGTAAAGTAGAGGTAATCATATTGTGAGTATTAGCATCTCCACACTACTTACTCTTTTAATGATAGCCAATCATTTGGATGTTATATTTTTGTCCCTCTGCTAAACATACTTGGAAAACTCTGTCTCATGGGCAATGGGAATTTCTTGGCTATTTGGTAAATCACATTCTTTGCTTCATCTGGAAAAGGATGAACTATGTAAACTATTACAAGATTTCGACCATCTTACTTCTGAGAGATTATTTTCACATTTATGTCACAATGAGGAGAGAACAAAAGCAAAATATTTTATATCACATTTTGAGTCATGAGAAATTTTTCATTTATGTTACTTGTAATGCATTTATTTAAAAATAGAGGAAAAGACCCCCCAGTGAGAGAAAACATGTGACATAGATGGCATTTTGTTAACTATCTTGGGCAGAAGGAAGGTGTGAAGTTGCTTTGTCCTAAGGAACCAATATCCAGATCATGCCCTCAGAGTGTAATATTAGAGGAACTTTGCTGTGGATATCACTTCTCAGATGAAGGTAGAAGTGGTGGTGAACCAAAATCAGTAGCATTTGGGCTTTCAAAACATTTTTACTAACAGATATGGGATACTGGGGTGTGATGAATGATTTTCATCAATGTTTAGAAAATAAAAATAATTTGTTAAAAATATATTGAGGAATATCTATCTTTTGAAAATCTATTTTACTCACTCACATACCTTACAGAAGCAACTCATTAATTAATTTAGTACTTATCAACGAGAAAGTAGATTTTCCTAACCTTCAATCAATAATGTTCACAAAAGAAAAATAGTATAGCTATTATGTATTAATATCAGATCTAATGATTCTGAAAATTAGTTAAAATATTGATATTCACAGAAAAAGAAATATTGGTTTTTATCTTTTAGTTGGCAGTTGAAACAACAGCTTCCTGGATTGTACATGAATCATAGCTACAGACTTGTAAAGGTATATGCATATACAGGTCTTTATTAAATAGGCTTATAATTTCCATCACCAATTTAGAAAATTATTACTATGGAGCCCAAAACTGCATAGTGTTATATTGTGCTAGATGTTTTTTTTCAATCTCTAATTCTAGGCATATTCAGGAATTGAAAATGTCAAAAAGGATATGTAGGAAATATTATTGATTAAAGCAAATTCTCTGAAGTAGGTGATTTTTATTAAAATAAATATTAGTTAAGGAATGCATTCTTCTTTGTGATCGGTCAATTTAAGTTCTTTCAAAGTCATTACTCATAATTTTGTGAGTTTGGAATAATCCAGCCAATTATGATTATATAATAAACAGTATAAAAGGTACATCTGGCAATTGAGTAGATCATAATTTAGATGACTCACCAAGTATGTGATTAAAACTGTTGAGAAATGTTGACGGAAATTCTTCTAGACTAAACATACACATCATGTCACCCTCTAGTTCAAGTAGGTTCATATCTATTTCCAAGAGATGAAGTTGATGTCCTTTAAATATTCACCTATTGGCAAAAAATATTATTTCGTATCCAATTTGAAGTAGTAGCACTCCTTTCTGGTAGCTTTAGATTTTTACCTTTCAGCATCCATTCTTAATCTACTTCCCCTTTTGCTTTTAAATAGTTGTCCTTACTGCTGAATGCAGGTGTTTCACATCTTCACTTACTATGTGTGCTTCTGCATAATATAAATTCATATAAAATGCTAAAAATAAATATCTGTACTTCACATTCTTTGTAAATAAATGAACTATTTATGCTGCTTTAAGAACATATTTATTCTGAACTAATTTTATCAACTTTAGTATCACTTATTTTTAAGTGTCTCAGTAATTTGAGTGTTACTTAAAAATCATTGCAACCCCTTACTATGCTGTAAAATTCTTAAGGCAGGACCCATAACTAATGCCGCATTGGCACAGTGCTTACAGACACTGTATATTCCATAACTGCTGCTGGCTAGGGTGCACTGCAAGGTAATGATACTACCTTACAACTGGGTTGTGTTCCAAAAGTATGTATGTAATTCACCTGTTTGTAGGAGGGTTCTAGCATTACTTAGCTTCTCAGAGCAACTCACCTTTATCAAACATTAAGCGCCTGATCCTGAATACTACTAATTATATTCTGGTTTATCACACTGTTCATATAAGGAAGTGTGTTCCAAGGATTCACCTTGGAATACCTGCGAACAACTTCTCCACTCTGCACAGGTATCATTTTGTTTAACCTTCATCACCATTTGGGTAAGAGGGAATCTGAATTTAGTGGTCTTTTTAATCCTGGGGTAGAGTATTTTAGAGGACTGCTGTTGAATTAAGTTAGGTGACAGGACATGGTGAGGCATGACTGGGAAAGGAACAAATCTCAAAGATCGGAAGCAAAAATTGACAAGGCAACTGTTCGAGTTTTAGGTACTAAACATATCAATCAAAATTTATAGTGTATAGAAAAGACACCTAAATATAACATAGAGATGAAAGACATTTGGTAAAATTTTATAACCTGCTTCTGTAACCTTACACCTCGATTTTTAAAATATGCTTTAATATTTTCTTTTACACTTCTGTTATACTACCACACTGTATTAGCCTTTGTAGCTCTAGTTTTACTAATTTCACAAATCTTGATTTACATGATCCTTAGTTAAAACAGTACTTAAACTCATAGGAGAAACATCTGCAAATAATAAGTAAAAAACTATGTGTATAATTTTTAACATGACAAAATGTTAGAAATTAAATGCCACACTTAGAAGCAATGAACAGAAAAAAAAATCTTATGTAGAAAAAAGAGAGTAGGGGTGATAAACCCCTCTTATATGTGTCTGAAAGATTTTTTTAACGTGAGTAAGCATTGAAATAAACCTGGGGGATATATAACACAGGACAAAGAACTACACTCTAGTTTCAGATATAATGGGGTTAGAATTCTGGTTCTTCTATTTCCTAGTTTTATGGCCTTTCGGAAGCAAATCTTAAATGTTCTGATGTTCAAATGTGAATATAAAATATACTTACCTCGTAGAATTTCATGAAGCAATGTGTGTAAAGAGGAAGCATCCTGCTTCACACATTCGTGTAATTTCAATAAATGTTAGCTTTGTTAACTATAATAGATATTTCAGATTGGGGGAATGATTTACAAATATTTAGAACTGAACTGAAGTTCTTAATTTGCATTTAACCATTTAGGCTGATATTTGAAATATCTACAAAAAGTCTATTTCTTCCCCCTCCTCTTGGTCTCAGACAATCCTCTTTTATAGAATTTCTTTTTTCTAGAGATTTACTACAACTGAAATGCTATTTTTCATTAATTTCCCAGAAACTAACTAAAGTCAATGTATAGGAACTAACTTTAGTTAATTATTGACTGGCCACATTTCAAACGTGGTCCCAAATAGAAAGAGTGTGCCTCTCATTCTTTGAAGTGTACATTTTCATATGTACAATATACTTACCACAGAGAAGTTAAAACAGACCAAGAAACAGCAATGGCACTGTGCCTCCAGCATTTTAATATTCACATCCCATGAAAATGAGCACTGGTGAATTAACAATGGAGTAGAAAATTTCTGGGCACCTGCCCCAGCCCAATTACAACTTTTAGGAAATTTCTACTCCTCCCCCTCACCTCGACACATTTGGACTACGTGAGCTCATCTCCCTGACCAAAATCAATTGAGTAGATACCTCCCCTATAGTAGACTAATCAAGTTTTCTTTAAATGTATTTTTTGAGTTGGGTCACTGGGGTTCAAGTCACTTTGCTGGTTTTAACAACAACAAAATTCCAGTTCTAAACAATTTTATGCAAGAAAAACAAAAATCAAAACAAAACAAAAAATTAGAGAAAGCCACTCTTTGGGGGATGGGGGCAGGAACAGGCAGAGAGTGAACCAGAGATTTGGAGTATGCCAAGGTTACTAATGACTGGTTCCTGGTTCCAATCCTGCTCAGTCTAAACTACACTTATATTTAGGTACAGTGAAATATTTCTGTATTTACAAAACAAATTAGTTTTATTAACATTAACCAACTGGGCTGTGTCAAATCCATCCTTTGTCATAATTGGCATCATATTTTTATATAATTCTAGTGCTTTTACAATATTATATTTTGCCACTGAGAGATAAATGTACAACAAAAAGAAAAGAATATGTAGGCTTGAGGGTTGCTCATAGAACCAACATCTATGAAGCATGCCTTAAACAACTTTCTTAAACTTCACTTAAATGATAAAACTTTTGATAGGCTTCCTATTTCCAAGTCAGTTTTTAACTATGAGATCTTCAAAGCAATGTATATGGAGACATATAGCATATGACTAGAATTAATTAGGTAAGTTTCAGAATGAAACAGCAGCATGAGTCATAAAATATGTGTTAAATATTGGGAGAGTTCATAAATTTTACTTTCTAACAAACAAACCATTTTATGGAATTATGTATAACTTTGTACAATTAAGAAATCTGCAGTTGAGTTGGTCTTCAAAAAACCAGACCATAGTTGCTTTTTTGACCTACATTTTAAAAATATGACAGTAACTTTTTTCATGACTTTTAATTTTATTTTTCAAGAAGTAACTTGAATCAAAACATTTCCTGAAGTGTGAAATCACCTTTGCTTTTATTTGTTGTTGTTAACCAATTATACTCATATAACAAGGACTCCTCTGTCTATCCCAAGTCATGTTGTGTATTGGCCCAGTGGTTCACATGTTCGTGCTGTGAACTTATATTTTGTCCTTTTTTTAAATCAGATTACTCTATAATATAAACATAATTATGTTTTGTTATTAGCCATGGGGAAAAAAATCAATAAATCCAGTGCAATCTGCACAAAATTAGAGTTTATCAACATGTAGACACTATCTAATTTCATGGCTGGAATTGCTCTAGCATTATCTCATTTAGAAATGTCCTCATGGATGAATCTATTTCATAAATTAAGGCAATTTGAAGTCAGGCTTGAGTAAGATTACTTTGACCTCGTGATATTGGGCCTTAGATTTCTCTAATTTGAATGGGATGCATTTAAGAAAATAGTCATATTTTTCTAACTGTTTTAGTGTCTTTAATTTTATATTATGTAAATTACATATGGCTGCAGCTATTAGAGGAGACAATTTAAAAGCTGAGTGGCCCGCTTACTTGAATCCTTAGCACTTAAAACATTTCTGCAAATAATAATATTGCCTTGCACATCCAGAAAGAATTTTGTTTTCCAACTATTTTCACACCTATCATTTGTTTATACTTTGTATATTCTTGAAAGAGAGATGGGTCACAGGGTACTACCTCTATCTCATTATAGAGAAGACTGATCTCCAGTGAGATTAAATGATATTGAAGGTCCCACATCTAGAGCCCTATCTTTCAGTTCTCCAAATGAAAACCTCACCAGCTCCATAGAATCAATGTAAATTTAATATGGCATCCTTAGCCTGGCAAGTAGCGTTTGGTAGAACTGTTGAGTTCTTCTCCAAATATTTCATGGACCCATCCACTTCTCTCCATCTCTATTGTCACCTTGATTGATGTTCTCCATACTTCAATGGGCGCAAAGTTGGTCTTCCTTCTTCCATTCATGAGTTTTTAAAAATGAGCTTTTTATATGTAAATCACATGCCAAAACCCTCCTCAATAAAAGCTAAGTGACTTTCTCATGGTCACACAACTAGTCAAATGCACAGCCTGGAAAAAACCCATCTCTTCTGACTATTAGATTCCTGAACGAAAACATAAACTTCTGAAAGGTATATATTATGATGCATCACTGCAGAAACTAGCAAAGTATCTTAAAAATAATAGGTTCATCATAAATACTTGGATTAAATACCATCATAAGACCTTGATTAAATCAAGGTCAAGACTGAGACTAGCATCTTATTAAATCATCAATACCTTGCCCTAGTGATATTGTGGTTATTATGAGATCAGCAAATATTAAAATATCTACAGGCTACATTTTGAGTTGCTTTCCCAGGTGCAGTTTTAAACTTGCAATCACAGGGGCAGCTTCTTAATGCACTTTCTATTTATATTATTTCCTAGTATATTTAGGCAAACCTCTTCGAGTAGAGACATTGTGAATATATAGAAGTGAAAGCAGACTTTTAGCTTTAACCTTACTTAACTGATGTTCTAAGGCCGAAAAACCCCTTCAGCAATAAGGGTCCTCAGCTAGATAAGCCACTGTGTCACAGAAGGCCCCGAAACTGATCTTCCTCCATACCAGCCAGCTGCTGCCAGGCAATTCAAGAAGACAGTGCTTAAAAGGACTTGCAAGTTTGACAAAAAAAGTTGGAGAAATTGATTGGTATTTAGAGTTTAGTGGTCTCCTCTGGGTATTCCTGGATTTCTGTGACTGATTTTGATGAAGTGCTTTTATTTGTCTCTCTACCCAGAGACTGCAGATGAATTTGCAATAGAGCAGCATGCCTCCTGTTTAGCTTTGTCAGGCACCACTTAGACATGTTATAATTTATTTTCCAGGAAAAATATTTCTCATGAGGGCTTCTGGCTAACACAGTTATAAAGCAGCTGGCTACCGTTCAGCCTGTTGTCTGCTGGCAGCTGGGCTTCCCTATATAGGCTGAAAAGAAACATAACTGGAGGGGAAAGTTGTGGAAGATGGGGGCCGGGACCAAATACCCTACTTATGTAGGCCTGAGTCTCCTCTTCCTGACTGCTCTGGGTGGTTAACAACTTTGCAAGTATCCTATTAAGTCTGGCACGGAGTGCTGTTATTTCTTGTGTGTGTGTGTGTGTGTGTGTGTGCGTGTGTGTGTGTGTGTCTGTCTGTATAGTGGAGTCGTATCTTAAACAGGCTTTGGCTTGTTTTTGTCATTATGCAGACTAGATACTGCCCTTGAAAATTCATTAACTCACCCAGCTAAATTTTTTCTAACAGAACTTTCCAGATAGAGCTTCAGATAATTACTTTTAGAGCAACATATTTTAAAAACCTTCAACACTGAATTCACACACTTTGTGAGGAAATGTTCATATTATTAGAGGTACAGAGGAACTGAGATGAACTGATATTAATGTTCCTTGATATACCCTCACTCTGAGGCACGTGCTGCCTCAGTGAAATAGTCAGCAAAATTGCCAAAGGATTTAACTTATTTTTTTCTTTTTGACTAGTGCATAAACCATGTATCATCAAGTCTCAGACATTGTCAATTATAATACAATGTTTCTTATGTACCACTGAGAAGTTAAAAATTCTGCCACATAAATAATATTGTGTTTTTTATCACGTTGAATTTGTCACTTTTAATTGAAAGAACTCTTTTAGATTAATCTGCACTTAGATTTTTATCATAGCATTCTTATACACAAAAAGGAAAATTTAATGTAAACAATCGTTTTAAGAAATTCTTAAAACTTCTTCACCCTGTATCCAATTATTCTGAATCATTCTTCAACTCTGAGTCATCAGTGGCTGAATTTTCTTACAGGGTATCATCCTGTGCCACCAAACTGACTGGTAATGAAATATTTTCTTAAAAGTGCCCCCCACTCCCCACCAGTATTGCCTCCAGGAATTTTTTCCAAATTTGCTGGCACCTATTATGTAAAATTTGATGCTTCTGTTTTCTTACTTGTACCTGAAGGTGTCAACAGAAAATTCTCAGACAACAACTAGGTCTTACATTATTTCTTCATTCTATCTTCAAATGGTTTATTCACTGAAACGTCAACAAGCTGTCCAGTCATGCCTCCAGGAAAAACAAGCAAAGTCCATGAACGCACAGGCAATAAAAATTATATCCTGATTTTAAGATATCATTGATCATGATGGGGTTAAGGGTAGGCTGCCCAAAAATATGCCAAAGTGGCATATTGATTATTCTGAATTAAAGTTACTTAGGGAAGAGCCAGTGCAAGAAGGACACTCTGACCCTCCTCTCTGTCACCCTGAAAGCAGGAAATAAATCTCCCAGGTACCATCCCTGCACTAGGAGGTAGAGAGACATCCTTATCACCAGATATAGGGAGTTCAGGGTCGAGAAGGCTGTGTAAATAAACTCTGCATATTTTGTTCACTAACTAGTACCCAAGCCTAAGTTTCTTTGTCTTGTCAGTGCTCACAAATTTATTGTTTCTTTGTGTAACAGGTATATAAACAACCTGCTTTTGTTGCTTCTTGAGTCCTAAATCTGTGAGACCTCTGTACATATTAAATTAAATTTTTTCCCTGTTAATCTATCTTGTATCAATTTAAATATTAGATCAGTCAAAAGAACCAAGAGGTTTAGGGGAAAAATTTCCCCTGCCAACAACTGTAGGGTATATCCATATTTTCAAGATGTTAAAAAGTGGAAAATATGTATCTTAGATTTAAAAATATATATGTAGAGGATGAATAGGCTGTGTGTATATGGCAATTCCACTGTGAGATACAATGTAGAGAAATTTCAGAGGGAAGAAGCTTATAATAGTTTGGAGTTGATTATTGCCATCATCAGAATCACCCAGGGACCTAAAAATATGGGCAATCCAACCATCTAGGAAGTAAGGACAGGGCATCAACATTTTTAATAACCAGGCCTGGGATTCTGATGTAGTCAGATTAGGGGAGCACTTCTGTGGAAAGCCTGGGGTTCACTGGCTGTGTCTTGGTGGCCATCACACATTTTACACAGAATGATCAGATAGCCAGGTTTTCCTGGGATGGTCCTGGTCTATGCCTCTTGTCCTACCATGATTGTTATCAGCACACACTTTTACTCTTAATAGTGTCCAATTTGGGGGTATTTTATAAGGTCATCTAATTTTATGTTAATGGGTAAAAGATGTATGATCACAACTAGAAGAAACTGTTTATGTGACCTTGCTGTGAAATGTAAACAGACTCTTTGTTTAAAGGCAGTTGAAATCCCACCGGTGAATTCACTATCAGGCCACTGGCTAAGAGTCCATGTTCTGAGAATTTGTCATCAAGAAAGGAAACAAAACAAAAACAAAAACAAACAAACAAACAAAAACCTCTTAAGAGAAATAATCTTTGCTTTGAAGACTATAAGGCCCAAACAAATCAGGACCATCTCGAACACAGCTAACTCTAGGATTACATTTGCTGAGTGTGTGGGATTTTTGACTGTGTACCTTTCACTGTTCTCATATTTATTGTTCAGAGGCTAAAATCACACCACCAGAAGTGACAGTCTCTTGTCAGATTGTGTCTGTCATTACACTGAGGCCACTTTGGGGAATTTTCTGGATGATATGTTTGAGTTATCGCCTTTGGTATGGCATTCATAATGAAATCTTCCAGCAGAGCCTCTTCCCTGATCTCAGTTTAACACTAAAATGGCACAAGAGCAAACCTTCAACTCAAAGACAGCATCAGTTCATTCCATGGAAATGAAGGAACAATGTTTAGTAAAAGAGCACTATCTGTACAGAGAGGAGGTAAGTTCTTTCCAACTGAATCAAAAGAGCTAAAGAGATGTTAAGTTTCAGAATATCTGTGGGTCAGTTCAGAAGAACTATTCTGGAGAATTACAGAATTTCTGTACTTGTGAATTAGGTGATGAAACAGAGTTTGTGAACAAATTGTCATTTAATACTAGATATCATTTAAACTCTATTAGACAATTATTTTGGAAATACATGAAAGCAATTTCTGCTTAGATGAGAGTGATAACTGTTTTAACCATACAAATCATTTGGTGACCCACATGTTGTGCATTAGAGAATAATGAAATATTTAAAAGCGCTTGTTCTGTGTCTGCCTCCTTTGGCTGACATTGGACTAGTGGGTGAAAGTTATGAGTAAATAGATTTTGGATCCGTATGATGATGGAATTTCTAGCACTTATAACTTCTCAGAATTGTTAGAATAATTTTCTTGTTTGGAGGTGAGGTCCCCATCTTTGGAGGAATTTGATGTAGAACAAAATTCTTAAAAGTGTGACGTGTGTACATCAGCTGCTATGGTCTGAATATTGTGTGCCCCCCAAAATTCATATGTTGAAATCCTAACCCCCAAAGATGATGGTATTAGGAGGTGGAGCATTAGGGAAGTACTTAGGTCATGAGAGCGGAATTGTCATGAATGAGATTAGTGTTTTTATACAAAAGACCCCACAGAGATCCCTAGACCTTCCACCATGTAAAGACACTGCATAACAGTGCTGGCTATGGACAAGGAAGAGGGCCTTCACCAGAGTGTGACCATGTTGGTGCCTTGATCTTGGACTTCCCAGCTTCCAGAACTTGTGAGAAATAGATATCTATTGTTTATAAGCCATCCAGCCCATGGTATTTTGTTATACAACCTGATCAGACTAAGACACCACAGGATGTGCAAACATTTCCTGGTGAGTACAAAGAAAATATTAGAGAATATAATCAAAAAATCTTTTAAAGGTTTTAGTAATATCAAATATGTGGAATGACTCTGGTCTTTCATCAGATCTGCAGGGCAGACCATAGGGTTTGATGTACTGTGAGGCTATCCTGAGGGAAGTGTAAAGTTCTACAGGAGACTGGTGGAAACACCCTCACTCTTTTGTTCATTTTCCTCATATTGAAACACAGATGTTTACGTGAGCCATGCTAAATGAATTTATGAGCTATGTTCTAAAGTTCTGAATAAAGTAACTCCCCTAAACTGATGGTATAGTTTTAAAAGATTACTGCACATAAACCACAAATTTAAGACAATACTAATAATCTCAGCCCAAGTAGGCAACAAAAACATGGGTAAGTCAACACTTGGTCTACTGTTCATTAACAACACACTTTTCCTTAACCACAATACTAGGTTTAAAAAAATCATCAGGTCTAATAAGAAATTGGTGAAAATTTTAGAATTTTCCAGGGGTCATTGGAAATACAGATGAAACTTGCTTTAAGTGTTTATGCTGTCTTGAGATATGAGTATTAATGTTAAAATAAAGCCATCACAATTAGCAAGATATTTTTAAAGTAAGCATTCAGAGTCTCTTTTGAAGTCTTTTCCTTATGAAAGACAAAAATTTTCCCTTTGAGGAAACATTCATTTTTCCTAACACAGTAAAAATGACTGAGATATTTTGTGGCAAATGATTTGGCAACAAATTAAAATGCATTATTTTGTTTGCAAATAGTGTTGTCACATGCATTGAAAATATTGCTGAAACTATGAAGAAAAACGTATTAGGACAAACTAAGTCATTTTTGTTATACAGCTGAATAAATAAAATACATTTTTCCAGCCTTTTTTGGTTTACATATACATTTGCTAGATAGCATTTCACATATAAAAATAACAACTAAAGCAGCTAGAAAAGAAACAATGTATCCAAAAAGCATGTCCTCAACAGTAGTAAGTGAAGGGGAAAAAAGCTTTAAATGGGGAAGAAAAATTTTAACTGCAAGGACAACCACTAATGGAGCAGTTTATCGGACTGGAATTGAGAGAGAGACAGACAGAAAAAGAGAGCTACTTTGCAGTAAAGCTGAAAAGCTATCACTACACTTGGATATCCATTCAATGAGTCTTAGCAGGGAAGCTATTAAAGCAAATAAGTTGAAATAATACAGGTGCTACAGACAGTTCAAGGAGGGTAACAATAACAATAACAAAGACATACTTTGAATGACAGAGAAGCTATGAGAATCTTTTGTATTAAGTGAGGTTCACTGGTCATCTCACTGTAAAAATAAATAAATGAATAAATAAGTAAATCAAATACAGAGTGAAAAAAAGTATTCACCTTTTTTAAAAAAAACAGCTATTAAAAGAGACAAGCATTTAATATTTTTTTATGATGGCTGGCTGTCAAAACTATGCAACTTATAAAATAATTTTGAAAAATGACCACTTAATCTTTCCCTTTGGGTCACTTGCTGCTTTAACAAGGAGTGAGAAAATCACCGTTATTAAAAAAACTCATACAAGGAAAAAGTATTTAGAAAACGAATGCTTGGAAGTGTTTTGATCATTTCATGATTTTGTTACCAAATCAACTTTCATATGTGCACACTAAAAACGGAAACAGAATTTTCTAATCTATGCTCAAGGAAAAGTTCCAGCGTATCTTGAACCCATGTGTTAAAATACACTGAATTATAAGCCTTTCCAATTTGTTTGAGAAAAACTGAGCTATATAAGCAAAGATAGAAATGTTACAGATAAAAATTCAATAAAAATTGTTCCATAATTAGTAGATGTGATTGAAAAGTATGCATCATGATTGAGTAATATAGTAAACACAACCAATCATGTACTTCTCCTTATACCTGTATACTATTGAGAGTTACTATTTCTCAGTCACAAAAGTCATTAATATCAACTATAAAAATAAACTGAACTTAAAATCCAGATATTCAGTCACTGTAACATGGAGACTATATGCAGATTTTCAAAAGATTTTTAAAAAATCAATCATGTTTTACTCAGTAAGAAGGTATTAATATTTTTACTGTGATAAAATAGTTTTCACCCTTAATAAAAGTATGTTTAAATATTTTTTAAAAATATTTTTCATCTTTTTTCTAATTCTTAAATATAATTTAGTTTATGTTTATTATTTTAGTTCAGTAGCCTATACAATTGACACATTAGTAAATATATCAGAATATCAAATGCAAATTTCCATATTGTCTTAAAGGTTTTTAGGCTTAGACTCAAAAAAGCAGAAAAAAATAGATTCCAGATCAGATATCTATGCAACATATGCTAAGAAATAAAGAAACCAGACTAGTAGCCATTGGCTTATTACTTAGGTGAAGAATGTATGAGGGGAAGGTAGGAAATCCATCAAGCAGACTGTAGTGAATTCCTTTAAGGAGGAACATATTGGAAGACTAGGGCATCTTCTCTGCCTTCCTCCATGTCCTTCTCTAATCAAACAGAAGGACTTCAAGGAACCACACTCAGAGATTACGAGATTCCTCTAGAGTTTGAGGAATATAGGGGCTCAGGTCAGAAAAATTCTACAAGAGTGAGGCTGGCTAGAGAGAGATGTGGTAGCCGAATGAAGATAGCATCCTCTTATAGGAATGAGTCACATTCCCACCATGGTAGACAAGATGTTTTATTTCCCTCATGTCTTTGTTAGGGAGTCTTAAAATGGGCTTTACTCAAATGGTCTTCATGTAACTGTGACGACTCTACTGGAAAGTAGGCACTGAGGGGAGGTCTAAGCAGACAGAGGGAGCACTGCCTTTATCAGCAAACCCTAGAGGTGGTAAGCTCCAGGGAACCTGCAAAAGTACTCCAAAAGACAAAAGATTCCATAATGTAGAAGTATTCTTCATCCAGAGAACCCTGATAAAACTTACAACTCTCTCATGCAAGACTTTGTCTGCCCTAATTTCACCTTGCTCTTCTGTCCACCCCTGGAGGACCAAGAAGCAGCGTAGTAGAGGAACATATGAAGAAGAATAAGTTGGGGGGAGAGTAGAGAAATTAAGGGTGTCCCCAGTCCCTTTTCCCATTCTCACCGTTAGCTCACCTAGCTGACTGCAGACTTTGAGTATAAGTTGGCACAACCTGGTATAGAGGAAATTTAAGTTGGATGAGTATTAACACTATGAAACTATGGTCTGGACTTTTTTTTTGCACCAAGCGATGCTATTGGTTTAAGATGAGATGCTGATGAGGTAATAAAGCCGTCTGGAGATAGCCTCAGCCACCAGAGGGCAGACAGCAGAAGCAAGAAGAACTACAATCCTGCAGCCTGTGTAACAAAAACCACATTCACAGAAAGACAGACAAGATGAAAAGGCAGAGGGCTATGTACCAGAAGAAGGAACAAGATAAAACCCCAGAAAAACAACTAAATGAAATGGACTTAGGCAATCTTCCGGAAAAAGAATTCAGAATAACGATAGTGAAGATGATCCAGGACCTTGAAAGAAGAATGGAGGCAAAGATCGAGAAGATGCAAGAAATATTTAACAAAGATCTAGAAGAATTAAAGAACAAACATACAGAGATGAACAATACAATAAATGAAATGAAAAATACACTAGAAGGAATCAATAGCAGAATAACTGAGGCAGAAGAACGGATAAGTGACCTGGAAGACACAATGGTGGAATTCACTGCTGTGGAATGGAATAAAGAAAAAAGAATGAAAAGAAATGAAGACAGCCTAAGAAACCTCTGGGACAACATTAAACACAACAACATTCGCATTATAGGGGTCCCAGAAGGAGAAGACAGAGAGAAAGGACCCAAGAAAATATTTGAAGAGATTATAGTCGAAAACTTCCCTAACATGGGAAAGGAATTAGCCACCCAAGTCCAGGAAGTGCAGAGAGTCCCATACAGGATAAACCCAAGGAGAAACATGCCGAGACACATAGTAATCAAATTGGCAAAAATTAAAGACAAAGAAAAATTATTGAAAGCAGCAAGGGAAAAATGACAAATAACATACAAGGGAACTCCCATAAGGTTAACAGCTGAATTCTCAGCAGAAACTCTACAAGCCAGAAGGGAGTGGCAAGATATACTTAAAGTGATGAAAGGGAAGAAACTACAACCAAGATTACTCCACACAGCAAGGACCTCATTCAGATTTGATGGAGAAATCAAAAGCTTTACAGACAAGCAAAAGCTAGGAGAATTTAGCACCACCAAACCAGCTCTATAACAAATGCTAAAGGAACTTCTCTAAGTGGGAAACACAAGAGAAGAAAAGGATCTACAAAACCAAACCCAAAACAATTAAGAAAATGGTAATAGGAACATACATATTGATAATTACCTTAAACGTGAATGGATTAAATGCTCCAACCAAAAGACACAGGCTTGCTGAATGGATACAAAAACAAGACCCATATATATGCTGTCTACAAGAGACCCACTTCAGACCTAGGGACACATAGGGACTGAAAGTGAGGGGATGGAAAAAGATATTCCATGCAAATGGAAATCAAAAGAAAGCTGGAGTAGCAATACTCATATCAGATAAAATAGACTTTAAAATAAAGAATGTTACAAGAGACAAGGAAGGACACTATGTAATGATCAAGGGATCAATCCAAGAAGAAGATATAACAATTATAAATATATATGCACCCAACATAGGAGCACCTTAGTACATAAGGCAACTGCTAACAGCTATAAAAGAGGAAATTGACAGTAACACAATAATAGGGGGAACTTTAACACCTCACTTACACCAATGGACAGATCATCCAAAATGAAAATTACTAAGGAAACACAAGCTTTAAATGACACAATAGACCAGATAGATTTAATTGATATTTATAGGATGTTACATCCAAAAACAGCAGATTACACTTTCTTCTCAAGTGTGCATGGAACATCCTCCAGGATAGATCACATCCTGGGTCACGAATCAAGCCTCAGTAAATTTAAGAAAATTGAAATCATCAAGCGTCTTTTCTGACCACAACGCTATTGAGATTAGAAATGAATTACACGGAAATAAACATAAAAAACACAAACACATGGAGGCTAAACAATACGTTACTAAATAACCAAGAGATTACTGAAGAAATCAAAGAGGAAATCAAAAAATACCTAGAGACAAATGACAATGAAAACACGACAATCCAAAACCTATGGGATGCAGCAAAAGCAGTTCTAAGAGAGAAGTTTATAGCAATACAAGCCTACCTAAAGAAACAAGAAAAATCTCAAATAAACAATCTAACCTTACACCTAAAGGAACTAGAGAAAGAAGAACAAAGAAAACCCAAAGTTAGCAGAAGGAAAGAAATCATAAAGATCAGAGCAGAAATAAATGAAATAGAAACAAAGAAAACAATAGCAAGATCAATAAAACTAAAAGCTGGTTCTCTGAGAAGATAAAATTGATAAACCATTAGTCAGACTCAACAAGAAAAAGAGGGAGAGGACTCAAATCAATAAAATCAGAAATGAAAAAGGAGAAGTTACAACAGACACCGCAGAAATACAAAGCATCCTAAGAGACTACTAGAAGCAACTCTATGCCAATAAAATGGACAACCTGGAAGAAATGGACAAATTCTTAAAAAGGTATAACCTTCCAAGACTGAACCAGGAAGAAATAGAAAATATGAACAGACCAATCACAAGTAATGAAATTGAAACTGTGATTAAAAATCTTCCAACAAACAGAAGTCCAGGATCAGATGGCTTCACAGGTGAAATCTATCAAACATTTAGAGAAGAGCTAACACCCATCCTTCTCAAACTCTTCCAAAAAATTGCAGAAGAAGGAAAACTCCCAAACTCATTCTATGAGGCCACCATCACCCTGATACCAAAACCAGACAAAGATACTACAAAAAAAGAAAATTACAGACCAATATCACTGATGACTATAGATGCAAAAACCTCAACAAAATACTAGCAAACAGAATCCAACAACACATTAAAAGGATCATACACCATGATCAAGTGGGATTTATCTCAGAGATGCAAGGATTCTTCAATATATGCAGATCAATCAATGTGATACACCATATCAACAAATTGAAGAAGAAAAACCATATGATCATCTCAATAGATGCAGAAAAAGCTTTTGACAAAATTCAACACCTATTTATGATAAAAACTCTCCAGAAAGTGGGCATAGAGGGAACCTACCTCAACATAATAAAGGCCATATACGACAAACCCACAGCAAACATCATTCTCAATGGTGAAAAACTGAATGCATTTCCTCTAAAATCAGGAACAAGACAAGGATGTCCACTCTCACCACTATTATTCAACATAGTTTTGGAAGTCCTAGCCATGGAAATCAGAGAAGAAAAAGAAATAAATGGAATACAAATTGGAAAAGAAGTAAAACTGTCACTGTTTGCAGATGACATGATACTATACATAGAGAATCCTAAAGATGCCATGAGAAAACTACTAGAGCTAATCAATGAATTTGGTAAAGTTTCAGGATACAAAATTAATGCACAGAAATCTCTTGCATTCCTATATACTAATGATGAAAAATCTGAAAGAGAAATTAAGGAAACACTCCTATTTACCATTGCAACAAAAAGAATAAAATACCTAGGAATAAACCTACTTAGGGAGACAAAAGACCTGTATGCAGAAAACTACAAGACACTGACGAAAGAAATTAAAGATGATACCAACAGATGGAGAGATATACCATGTTCTTGGATTGGAAGAATCAATATTGTGAAAATGAGTATAGTACCCAAAGCAATCTACAGATTCAATGCAATCCCTATCAAATTACCAATGGCATTTTTTACAGAACTGGAACAAAAAATCTTAAAGTTTGTATGGAGACACAAAAGACCCCAAATAGCCAAAGCAATCTTGAGGGGAAAAAAACGGAGCTATAGGAATCAGACTCCCTGACTTCATACTATACCACGAAGTTACAGTAATCAAGACAATATGGTACTGACACAAAAACAGAAATATAGATCAATGGAACAGGACAGAAAGCCCAGAGATAAACCCATGCACCTATGGTCAACTAATATAGGACAAAGGAGGTAAGGATATACAACGGAAAAAAGACAGTCTCTTCAATAAGTGGTGCTGGGAAAACTGGACAGCTACATGTAAAAGAATGAAATTAGAACACTCCCTAACACCATACACAAAAATAAAATCCAATAAAATGGATTAGAGACCTAAATGTAAGACCGGGCACTATAAAACTCTTAGAGGAAAACATAGGAAGAACACTCTTTGACATAAGTCACACCAAGATATTTTTTGATCCACATCCTAGAGTAATGGAAATAAAAACAAAAGTAAACAAATGGGACCTAATAAAACTTAAAAGCTTTTGCACAGCAAAGGAAACCATAAACAAGACAAAAAGAACGCTCAGAATGGGAGAAAATATTTGCAAATGAATCATCGGATGAAGGATTAATCTCCAAAATATATAAACAGCTCATGCAGCTCAATATTAAAAAAACAAACAACCCAATCCAAAAATGGGCAGAAGACCTAAATAGACATTTCTCCAAAGAAGACATACAGATGGCCAAGAAGCACATGAAAAGCTGCTCAACATCACTAATTATTAGAGAAATGCAAATCAAAACTACAATGAAGTATCACCTCACACCAGTTAGAATGGGCATCATCAGAAAATCTACAAACAGCAACTGCTGGAGAGGGTGTGGAGAAAAGGGAACCCTCTTGCACTGTTGGTGGGAATGTAAATTGATACAGCCACTATGGAGAACAGTATGGAGGTTCCTCAAAAAACTAAAAATAGAATTACCATATGACCCAGCAATCCCACTACTGGGCATATATCCAGAGAAAACCATAATTCAAAAAGACACATGCACCCCAATGTTCATTGCAGCACTATTTACAGTAGCCAGGTCATGGAAGCAACCTAAATGCCCATCGACAGACGAATGGATAAAGAAGTTGTGGTACATATATACAATGGACTATTACTGAGCCATAAAAAGGAACGAAATTGGGTCATTTGTAAAGACGTGGATGCATCTAGAGACTGTCATACAGAGTGAAGTAAGTCAGAAAGAGAAAAACAAGCATCGTATATTAACACATGTATGTGGAACCTAGAAAATGGTACAGATGAACCAGTTTGCAGAGCAGAAATTGAGACACAGAAGTAGAGAAAAAATGTATGGACACCAATAGGGGAAAGCAGCGGGGGCGGGGGTGATGGTGGGATGAATTGGGAGATTGGGATTGACATGTATACACTGATGTGTATAAAATGGATCACTAATAAAAAGAAGAAAAAAGCCCAAGTGCGGCTGTGTGTGGACTGGGCAGTTTTAACGAGGATGTTTGTTGAAACCTTGGAGATTACTGGGAAAGCTTTGAGGACCAACCTGACATTTCAGGTCAGAGAATATAGCAGGAAAGAAGAATAAAGCTGCTTTCTTTGTACCCTATCAAATCCACCTCATTTCTTATGCTTGTTCTATTTTATTTTTAGCGTTAATTTCTATATAAAATCCAAGAAGTCTCATTTTATTCATACAAAGTATGTATCCTTTGCTGCCTCTTTCCTCTCCTTCATTCTTTACATCTAGCCAGTCAACAAATGTGGTTAGGTATCTACAATCTGTACCTTTCATCTTATTCCTATTACAATTCAGTATCTCAAAATTTCTCCCATGAATCTCTGCAGTCAACCCTAAAACTTTCTTGATCAATTTCATTCTTTCCAGGGCCTTGCAAATCATCTCTCTAAATCATAAATCAAAAATGTCTTTCCTCTTTGTAAAGAATATTGATGACTGGTAGAGGGACCACACCATCCTTCTGTTTCCACAGGAAACTAGAACATTTTGTGAGTGAAAGGGGCACAGTTACTAATTGTTCTGGAACAATAGTCACAGACTAGGAGGTCCAAGACAAACTACCATGTTTGGGCACTACACCCATTAACTAGAAAATAAAAACTAATACATATAATGTGACAAGTAAGTTCCTCGGTTATTTAACTCTTGCCTATCTCTCCAGCAAGATCTCTCACCACTCCCTTAATTTACATTCTTAAACCAGAATGGTCTACTCTGCTGTCCAGATGAATACTACTTACTCTTTAAGGTTAAGTTCAGATGCCATTTCCTCTAGGGAACTTCTTATTTCTTCAGTCTGGGTTAGCTGCCTCTACCAGGAACTTTCACATCCCCTGTGCATGTGGCTCTAACTTTAGTTTAAAGAGGGTTTATTGTTTTGCTTTTTAATATACATTTTTTGAAGTTTATAAAATGATATTTAAAATTTAAATTTAAAATTTTATTACTTATTATTTTAAATTTTTATTTATTACACAAAGTTGGAAAAATTTCTTAATATCTAACCTCATTAGTTTGTTTATTTCTAAAATGGGTATAATAAGAGTATGTACATCTTAAAGTTGTGAGCTTGTAATATATATAAATGGATTTGTATACCACTTTGAACTGTTGTTATTTAATAATATCTGTAATTACCTTAATCATTATTGAAAGCATTATTATTACTATAAAATAAAATTTACATAAATTTGCAAGATCAGACCTACTCAGTGTTGCAGGGGACTAAATTTTTCGCTCTACCTCAATTTTATTGAGGGACACTGGGAAAAATTCATCAGAAAAACAAAAACTAAAGTTCAAAGGAAATCCTTATTTTCTTTTCAATGACTTTCACGTGGATAATATATGGTTTGATCAGCATATATTTTCCTTAAAAAATGTACCTCTTAAGTTCCCTCAGTGAAACAGTGTGGAGATTTTAAAACATGCCCATGAATGCCTCCCATGAAAAGTGAGGTCTTTTTCTCCTCCCCTTGAATCTCGATTGCCCTGGGTCTGCTTTGATCAATATGGTACAGTGGCAGTGACCCTACGTAATTTCTGAGGCTAAGTGACAAATGTCCATGCACCTGCTGTTTTGTTTGTGAGAACACCTGTTCTTGTTGCAAGTAAGAAGTTCGACTACCTCAAGATAGCCATAGTGAGAGAAGCCCAGGGCACATGGAGAGGCTCCACGAAAGCTGCCAATAGGCCCAGCTGTGCGCAGCCTTTCAATCTTCCCGGTCCAAGCCTCAGAAATGTGAGTTTAAAAACCTCCCCATAATTCTAGCCTTCAGTCATTTGAATCTCCCCAGCTGAGGTCTCAGACATCATATGGCAAAGACAGACCATTCTCACTGTATCTTGTCCAAACCCCTGACCCACGGAATCCATGAGCATAATTAGTTGTTTTTTATGACACTAAATTTTGGAGTGGTTTGCACATGGCAATAGACAACTGGAACAAATAGTTTTCAAATAAACATGATAACTGATTTCAAGGATTTTTTCCTCTTACTGGGATATTTTCCATTTATCGTGTGCTTTTCCAGTTTAGTGTTGTAGTGTAGTGAGAACCAATCAGATATATCTTAGTAGAGTCTCTGTAATGCTAAATATAAAACTTAAATTCATAGAATTTCGGGGTTAAAAAGATGTCACTATAGCAGCTTAAAATGAAAATTATCGGTTCCAATCATATAACTCATATTTAGTTAATGCATTATAGTTTACAATGCACCACCATGCTTCCCCCATTTAATCTTTTTATTCCTGTTAAGCTTGAATTATAATGTTCATTTCACAAGTGAAAACACTGTGGATCTCAGGAAATACATAATGGACCTAGGGTGTGTGGTAAAAGCCACTGCCAGGATTTAAACTCAGGGCTTCTGCTTCCAAAACTCACTTTTCTTTTACTTCTCACTTTTTTTAATTGGTGAAACTATGCAAAATGACTGAAAGTTTCCTGCTTCCTAAGCGATCTCTTTATTTCTAATTTTACATGTTAAGAAATTACAATTCCACAGATCAGCCAGAAGGATCTTTCTAAAGGTACTTTTTTGTATCCTCCCCTGCTTAAAATCTTCTCTAGTCCTCCTATTACCCGTGATATAAAAGGCCCTTCACAATCTTTCTCCCACTTCCCTTTTAATCCCAACATTAACATTACTAGCGTGTAGCTCATCTTTCACTTGATACTTTTGGTGAAAGAGAAACCCCTCATTCACTTAGAAATTTCATTGATTCATTCATCTGTCCATTCACTCCACACATATTTGGTGCACGCCTTCTGTTTATGCCAGGCCCCGGGGATACCAAACATTTGTCATGTTTCTTGCCCTCAACGTCTTTCAGTCTTTAATACAAGAAAAGCAAACACAAGTTTACTACAACCTGTAGGCCTTCATATTTGTGATGCAAAGAAAGAAGAGGCAATTGAAATATTAAAGAGGACACCCAACACAGCCTGGGTCGGTGGGGAAGGGGCGATCCCGAGAAGGTTTCCTAATAGAGATGATTCAGGCAGAATGGAGCAATACACCACGTTCCAAGACAGGGAGATGGGGAGAAAGAAACTTGTACGTGGTATTAGAGCTCCATGATTGAGTTAGGGGAAAGAAAGTTTCAAGGTAGGAGTCTGATTACCCATGAGACTGAGACAGACAGAATGCTAGAGAAGCAGATGGAAGCCAAATCAGTGAGGGGTTTTACACTTGGCTACCACCCGTGTGCAACAAACAAATTAACATCATTATGATGAAGTATATTGTCATACTGAGGGTAAATTTTCACACTGATTATGTCTTCTTTCTGGGCCTTAACGTGTTCCTCTGGAAAGTCTGAGAGCTGGACTGCAGTGGTTTTACATTTTTTATCTCAGAGAATTACTTCTGCACATGGGAATACAACAAATAAAAACAGAGCTGGTATGGCTGAAGCTGGCATGAGAAATCCAGACCATCCTCCTCCATCATAACCACTGGAACAGCCCTAAAAAATATCTTCATCCTCCTTGTTTTAGTAATCCGAGAAGTACGCTTTTCAGTCTATTGAACTAGATGATCTCTAGTCTCTAATTTACTTTGAATGTTACTGTACTAAGGTTCTGTTTTTCTCAGTCATTTTTCTTTCTACTAAAAATGTGATGGTGTTTCACAATTCCATAAGTAAACTTTATAAGTTCCTAATTGACTGGTAAAACAAAGTCAGTTAAACGGTAGCACCAAACACTGTGATAAGAGAAAACTCAAACAACTATTTCAATTGGCCTTGCTACATAGAACCACTATAGAATTTAGAAGCTAAAACAACAGTAATTAGTTATTTCTCTCCATTCTATTTGTTGACTGGACAGTTCATCTGCATATTTCACCTGAGCTTACTCAGCTCCCAGGATTCAGCTAGGGGTCGGTGAGGCTAGAAGACCCAGGAGACCTCATTCACATGTTTGCCAGTTGCTGTGGGCTGTCACTGGGGGCCTCTTCTCCACCTGCCTCTCCTCCTCCATAAGCTAGTCTAGCTTCTTCGCATGGCGACCTCAGGACCACATTCCAAGGTCTCTTAAAACCTAGCCTCAAAAGTCAAATAACATCATTTACACCAGAGTGGTCAGAGCAAGTCACAAGGCCAGCCCAGATTCAAGACCCTACCTTTTTATGGAAGTCACATCACAAACAGGTATATATACATGCCTGTGACTTCCATAAAAAGGAATATATATACATATATATATACTAATTATATATATATATAGTATATATATAATAATTTATATATATATATTAATTTTATAATCTATATTTTATATCTACCACATAGGCATTCTTATATGTCAACAGTTCCCAGAAAGTGATCGCCCCTACTTTCCTATCTCAAGACAACACTGGTAACCCGTACTTCAAAAATTTCAGTAGCTTATTATCATATAGTTGTCCTCTTTGATTTGTATATTGGAACATAGTGCACTACTGCATGTCTTTGCAGAAATATGCTTATTGAAACAACTCAAGGGAATCTTCTGAATTGAGGAAAAACATTTACATTGGAACAAATTACATTTTACTGAAAACCTAATTGTTACACTGAGAGCTGTACACTGTTGTAATTGCATACTCCTAATTACACACACTGCATTATTTAAAAAGAATGGCATTGTTTATTTGTGATATCCTTTGCTTATTTACACTTGTGTATTTGAGCAAGGAGCAAGGAGCTATTTCTACCACGTGGCTGAGATCGTTATCTGTTCACAAACACAAAATTAATTCGGCAGGGGGAAACGGCTCTCAAACAGGAAGAGAGAAATTTCTCCTGAGGCAAGACATTCTACAATTGTTTCTAAATTTCTGTATAATTAACAAAGCACTTACCATCTGCAATGATTGACCCATCAGAGCTGCTCCTCTGAGATAATTTTGGTGACATTAAAAAAAACTGAATACCCAAAAGCCACATTTGACATAAATGAATTAGCCCATTCTTGTAAACAGAAGTAATACTCAAGATAGAATATTTTATAAGATGTTGCTTAATATGGATAACCTTAACCATATTAGCTCCCCGAGGGCACTTGTCTGAGTCTCAGTGCCTCCGTAATGGTAACCTTGTTCTCTCTGTCTTGTGATTTTGATTTTGTAAATGCCACTTGAACCTCAAAGCCAGTAGCCCAGTCAAACCTCTTACTTGTGTATACAGTTAAGTGAATAATTCTTTCTGAATTATAATCACATTTCCTGATTGATGCATCAGGAAAAAAAAAAAAAAAGAAGTGGGGCTCAGAAATCCTTTAAAAGCTCATACGGAAGTTTTATTCTTTTTCCTGTTTTTCATTCTTTGCTAACAATACTCATAAAGTAAAAGTACACTGTATCACAAAGGAAGGCGTTTTACCTTCTCCTACAACAGAATCAGTGCTGTGTATAGTAGGTACTTTGAATGATCTGATTGTTTTCTTAATACGATGAAAATTAACACATAATTAATCATTGATGTGTTTTTCAGAGAAAAACAAATACAAAAGCAAAAAACTCCAGAACATTCCTGAATAGTAGTAGCTCTTCTTGCAACTACTGCTCCATTTAAAGGCATTTTGTATAATATGGGGCTGTTCTTTTTATCTCAGGAGCAAGGTAAACAAAAATTTTAATGGCATAATGTGTGAATGCATCAATTTTCAAGAAACTAAAAGTTCAAAGCGGCCAAGACCACTGGCACAGGAATGTTTAAATTTCTGTGACCAGTAGGGAATAGTCACTTACTACATAGTTCACTAAAATTGTTCCTTTACCTTAATACATAAAAGAAAGAAGAGTCTAACATTTCATCCTATTTCAGAGGAGATTCCCCCTACAGACCAGTAATAAAGTATCCCTACAAGTCCAGTCTGTGCTCCTAGCAGAGAAACTTCTAAGTGTGTAAGCTCGTGACTGATCTTTTCTATCTGATGTATTTGAAGTTCATTACTGTAGTAACAAGAACTTAAAAACATAAGAGTTAGCCTTACATATGCCTAAAGCGTCTTACAGTGACTTTGTATGTGTATCCCAAGGATTAAAGTAGAGTGTCAATATATCTTACGGTAAATGAAAAGGCTCTTTTTCAGATAGCCTTGCCATAATATATTACTATCCTCTATAGAGCTTTCTTACTTTCATTGGCTTAGATTCCATTTTCTGGAACCATGAAGCTGGGAGTCATTTTTTCTTATAGCTAAAAAAAAAAAAAAAAAGCAAACAACTTTATCAAAGCCTTTATAAATGTCAAAGGTTAAAAAACCTTCAAACAATATTCATATGTTTGCTTTTTGAATACAGAGTTTTCAGGGATTTTTCATCATGTTATATCTTCTTCTGTGGGTAGCATTATTAACCAACAAAAATTGTTCAAAAAAGCAAAATTATAAAATATTCTATCATATCACATTGGTGAACCTAAATGAGCCTTATCTCAGCACCAATCAAGACTTCGACTGTCTTCAGCAAGCACAAGATTCACCAGAAGACTCACCTTAGCAAAGCAGTTTAAAGACATAATATATGTATATATAAATCAATTTTATATCATGCCTCTCTGCATGTTAATTAGCTTGTATTGAATTACACATTTTAAAATTCACTGCAGAGAGGAAGTACCTACCTACGTATTTTTTTAAAAAGAAATTGAACAAGGAAATCAGTTCACTTGAATTCTACTTTTGCTTTTCCCCATCTTCTTAATAGACAAGGATCTTATGCTATTTTCTCCTTAGTGCGTTTCAATTCAGAAGAAAGTGGGTGGAGTGGAGTCTCTATTCCACATTTTCTTAGGAAATCTCAGACCTTCTCATTGCCCATCTTCCACTTCTCAGCCTCCTAGGGAAGTGCAGTCGCATCCATTCACTTTTAGGAAGCTCCTAGACACTCCAAAATTCTTACTGTGTTTCTATGCCATGTCCAATGCCTATTCTACAAAAACAAATAGCCCACCAACTACATTTGATAAGAAGAAAATGTTATTTACTCTAACTACAGAAAAATTATGCCATAGCCTTAGCAGGCAGCAATGCAATTATGATTTTAAACTGAATACTCTTTCTCTGAGCTACTCTTGTAGTTAATTCAGGGAAATAGTCTGTATACAATTTGATGGGCATGATCACTTAGAAATCTTCGGACACAAAAGAAAAAATATCAGGGAATTAGAATGAAAAATGTTTTCTTTTTACTTATTATTTGATTATTATGAAAAACTAACGTAAGTTTATTAAATGTAGACACGTAGAAAAGTAGAAAGTAAATTTAAAAAAATTAACTATTGGGCTTCCCTGGTGGTGCAGTGGTTAAGAATCTGCCTGCCAATGCAGGGGACATGGGTTTGAGCCCTGGTCCGGGAAGATCCCACATGCCGCGGAGCAACTAAGCCTCTGTGCCACAACTACTGAAGCCCGCACGTCTAGAGCCCATGCTCCGCAACAAGAGAAGCCACCGCAATGAGAAGCCCACACACCGCAATGAAGAGTAGCCCCTACTCGCTGCAACTAGAGAAAGCCCGCAAGCAGCAATGAAGACCCAATGCAGCCAAAAATAAATAAAGTAAATAAATTTATTTAAAAAAAAAAACTATCACCCAGCTTAGCATTCTGAGAAACCAAATATATTATTTGGCATGTTTCATTCCAGTCTTTTTCTATCCATATATGTATCTGTCTGATTTTTTTTTAAACAAGCATAAATTTGTCATATAGTGGAGAAGAAATCTTAATTATACTGAGTAGTTTGCATCAGTGGAACTGGCCCAGGGAAAAGGGGTGTGGAAAATTAACATCCAAAGTAGAATTTAAGAACATCCAAAGAATATATATAATCTCCCCTGATCTCCTGGTGACAAGCCACTGAAAGAGAAGGCAAGCTCTGTAATTACCTTTAACCCTCATGTGTGTTTATACACATTGCCAAAGACTGGAAGAGAAAAGGGAAAAACAAAGGATTTAGTTGATCCCCACTCTGAGCCACCAGACTGATCCTGGAAAGGTCTGTATGCCATGTCCAGAACGTGCATGTTTGTTTTCACCATGTCGGGTTCTTCCCAGCTCACTGTTCTGCAAGTGAAATAGCAACTCAGAGAGGTGAGAAGTCTCTCAGAATAAAAATGAAGATGGTTAGTCAAAGTTATATGAAAATAGCTTTATAAATCCTTAAGAAATGCCCTGGAAGAGAATCCAGTATGTGATCTGCTTTTTAAAGACATGAAGGAATGGGAAAATGGTGATTATTCTAAAGTATTTTAAAAGAATTCTTCAGCATTTCTACGGAAAAGCTGAAAGAAGGAAAAAGAACAAATAAAAATATGACTGCCGTGACCTAATGATTCATTGCCTATTAGGACAGAACCCACTGACTTATTAGGGAACTACCAACTCTGCTCTTAAGGTTATTAATTTAAATTGAGTGCTAACTGTAATAGACATGATTAAAAATGTATAGAATTAGACATTGTCCCTGCTCATTAATTCTGCTTCCTAGTGAATAGTTCTCTGCCCATCTTCCATGTTCACAGCTTGCCAGGTGAACAAGGGCAGAGTTTAAAATGTTTCATGAGGTTGATCATTATCATTATTTCCAATTAATACTTTGAGTGCATAGGGGCTGTATGGTACCATGCTGGGTCCTTTAAGAAGCATGATAAAAATTAATTAAAGGCCTTGAAGGGACATCAGATACAAAAGGTAAGTAACACCTCAAGTAAAGAAAGACATCATAAATGAATAATTTTAAGAATTTTTGTTCATATGGGGCTATTTTCATAATTGTCCTTAACTAAACTGTGAAGTAACAAAGAGGGAGGGAAACGGTACATGAAGGGAAAGGAGGGGGAAAAAACAAAACAGAGCAGAAAAGAATGAGTTGGAAATCACTATTCACTAAAAAAAAAAAAAAAAAATAGAAGGAAATATCAGTTAAGAATGTTTGTATTGTGGGTTATAGAAATTTAATTAAAATTGGCTTAAAGAAAAACAAAGAGGAATTTATTGGCTCAGATAAATGTCAAATGGCAGCCTCATGTACAGCTTGAGCCAGAACTTCAAGCAATGTCACTGGGGTGGAATTTTACTTTCTTTCATTGTTTAACTTTGTTTCCTCTGTCTTCATGCCATAGCAACAGAGTTGCCCGCCCATCTCCAGCCTATTATCACCTCAGGCTCCATAGCATGAATAAAGCATTATGCTAAGGAAAGGAAGCCAGATGTGACAGGCTATTTCTTTTCTCCTACCTGTACAACTGTTGCATTTGCTCTTCTTGGATCACGTGCTATCCCTGAATCAATGGCTTCTGTAACGTAATTGTCTGAATGGCCAGCCCTAAGCAGAATACCACTCTTGGAGACACAAGTAGGATTCATAGCTCTCAATTTGTATGGACTAAGAGTTGGGAAGAAGCTTTGAAAAAAATAAGTGGGAATGAATGGTAACAACAAAAAACAAAATAAAACAAACAAAAAGAGTAAACGTCCACTATAAGAAGTATAAGAGTAAAAGAAAGAAAGGACAAGGTCAAGATGAGCCCCTTGCATTAAACTTTATCTTGTATTTTATAACTAACAGAATAAAATTGTAACATCAAAACCACTAACTTTGCTGTTGCCAGACCCTCAAACCCTCTGCAGAATGACTAGTGAATTACAGGCGCTTAACTCAATAGATTAGAATTGTCAAATGCTTTTTAAAAAATCACTTTCGTTGTGCTAAGGCTCTTAAACATTAGCCTGGCTCCACAGGGTACAGAATACGCTTTTTGTATTTGTGTTGGAGTATTGTATGCAGTCAGTGCTCACTGAGACATCTGGACATAGAGTAAGAGGTTTACTCACTGGGACCAGAGTGGAACAGAAAAAGGAGCACAACAAAATTCTCAAGAAGCATCAGGAATCCAGTATCCTCAGGATATAAGCAAAGAAGTCTGCTCACTAACGTCTAAATAGGGAAAGCAACTAACTTTTATTGAAGGTCTAGCATGTGCTGCACATTTTTACTACCTCATATCATATAATCCTCACAGAGATTTTATGAGGTAAGAGATTAAATTCCACTTTTACAACTTGGAAAAAAAAAAAAAAAGAGAGAGAGACTCACAGTTATTAAAAACTTTCCAAATGTACTACTACTGGTAAATCCCAGGACTGGGCTTTGAACCCATGTCCATGTCATCATAAGACTCAGTTTACAGGACTTCAAATTCTCTCCCTCTGTGGAGTAATTTCATCAGGTGCATGAAGCTGAGAGTTTCTCCTACCTCCTACTCCCTGTTCCTACACCCACCCTCTACACCAGGTAGGGAGATGGGAGGTAGGAAATGAGATGATTTTAGTGGCAAAGGAGTTCTGGGTGGTAAGTGGAGAATACAAAGTTTTAAAGAGGATTTTAGGAAGTTTTATCTCATGGCTACATCTCCCTTTGATACTTCAGTAAAATATTCATTACTTCTTAATGCATGTTGGAATTGAATCTGGTCCATAGTTGTTTTCAAGTCCTGCTTGCAGTGAAGGTGAGAAAAGGGGCTACTTGTGGGAAGATAATCATAACTGGGTTAGGTTTAAAAGAGGAAGTGGTTCTTCAAAAGCTATTGGAACTGTTTTTCAGAGTAATTTATTTTGAAGGTGTAATGATGAATATTTGTAATAATGCCATCACTGCTTCACAAAGATATATCGGGGATAAATAAAAAAGAGAAAACTTTGTACAAGAAATAACATTAAAAAAAAAGAAATAACATTTAAAATTTTAAATAATAAAAAGCTCATACATTGGCCGTCTCAAAAAAGATATTAGTGGCTATATATCCGGGTAGCTTT
This sequence comes from Balaenoptera physalus, assembly GCF_965194825.1. Classification (NCBI taxonomy): domain Eukaryota; kingdom Metazoa; phylum Chordata; class Mammalia; order Artiodactyla; family Balaenopteridae; genus Balaenoptera; species Balaenoptera physalus. Next base: position 33,669,660 of record NC_138890.1, read on the forward strand.
CTCATATTGAAATACTGTGCTCAAATTGGTAACAGGAATATGACCAATTGTGTTCCCACTCTTTGTAAGAAGGATTTTTGTCTATAATTTACATTTGCCTACAGGGATATTTCTACTTTGTTTGCTTAATCATATATATATATATATATATATATATATATATATATATATATAGTGCTCTGAAGGTAACCCAAAGACAATAATGAAAAACTGAAGATATTTACCAGTAGCAATCTTAGCACTACAGTATTTAGCACGTACTAGGTGGCAACTATTATTTTTCATTTCAAGGAGAATTTTCTCAGTTAACAGTCAAAAGTCAGCCAAGAAACTTTTCAAAAGTCAGAGCATCATTCAGAGGTAAAATTAGAAAAGGAATGTAGATTTCTTGAGAATTGTACCACTCTTACTTGTTTTTCTGATGGCACATTTTTTCCCTCCATAATAATCTGAGTAACTTATCTTAATTCTTTATAATTTTATGGTTTTTTTCTCTCTTTTCTTTGTGAACTTTTATATAATAACAACTGTAGAAACTAGTTAAGTATTTACTTAAAATTCATCATAGACATAAAATGAGATAAGGAATATTATATGGAGTGGGACCAATGACTCCTTCCACATAATGCTCTCTCAAATAATTCTGCAAAGAAAGATTTTTTTTTCTTATAGCCAGGTGAATGATGTATGGTTCCAACATTACATGAATACTATATTATGGCTCAGTCATTAAATTTCATACACGTTTCCTGTTAATTTTTAAAGGCTTTTGGTAAAAGTGAAATTTTACTTATTACCTCTGCTATTTGAAGAAAACAAAGTGTAATGCTTTTTATTGTTTTTCCTTGTTTTTGTTTTAAAGCATGAGGTAGTGCAGTGCTGCTTGGAACTAAAACGAAGTTCTTATCACTTTACTAGCTTTTTGATACTGAGCATATGATGTAACATCTTTAGGAATGGGAGTCCATAATATCAAATCTTTTTTTTTAACATCTTTATTGGAGTATAATTGCTTTACAATGGTGTGTTAGTTTCTGCTTTATAACAAAGTGAATCAGCTATACGTATACATATGTTCCCATATCTCTTCCCTCTTGCGTCTCCCTCCCTCCCACCCTCCCTATCCCACCCCTCTAGGTGGTCACAAAGCACTGAGCTGATCTCCCTTTGCTATGCGGCTGCTTCCCACTAGCTATCTATTTTACGTTTGGTAGTGTATATATGTCCATGCCACTCTCTCACTTTGTCACAGCTTACCCTTCCCCCTCCCCACACCCTCAAGTCCATTCTTTAGTAGGTCTGTGTCTTTATTCCCATCTTTTAAAGGCAGGAGATGAAAGCTAAGTAAACTCTCTAGCTCCAAGATCTAGTGAAGAAATTATTAGCTGAATGTCTGTTTGCAACCTTACTGTTTGTACATTTGTCATCAGTGATATGTTGATTACAAATACTTCATAATTTTTGTACATAGGATATCAAAAATAATTGCAAGCACCTGAATAAAATAGAAACAGACAATGAGTAGTAACAAATTACTGAACTGAGAAACTGTCACTTGTATCAAAAATACACTTATTGTAACTTTCTTAAAGAATGCACCTTGAAGATATAAAATATGTCATCCTAAATACCCGACAATTAACTCATATTCCTCTTCACTGTTATTTCTCTTCAATTATAAATTCCAAGAGATCAAAATTCCATTGCCTACATATGATGGAATGACTGCAAGGATAAGTAGCTATTATGTTTTCTGGTGATGACTTAGCCACACATAAAAGTGCTCATTTTCAGTCTTCTTTATTCAGAGAATGTTGACTCAAAACTTTTTTCTCTTTTCTTCCACAAACTAGTCTATTAAAATGTTTGAAATTTTAAAAATATTTCCTGGTATTCATGGATTTCAAACTTTAATATTCAATTAAACTTGTATAGCTATGGATATAAAAAGTGCTCAATTATTTTAAATGTGATTTGCTGCTTAAAGTTTTTTACATATGTAGTACATCTTCATATGAACATGTACTTTCCTCAGAACATCTTGATTTTCAGTTGTTAGTAAAACAAAATTACCTAATGTCAAAATAGCAGGACAATATTAAATGGAAATAGATTTCCAAAATAAATCTCCATCTTTTCTTTCTTATTTGTAATTTATTTTCACTGAATTTCATAATAACCATGTTGTGTGAGTAGTTGCTCATGTGTCAAAAGAAAATAACTGAATATCAACTTAATCTTACTTAGTAATGCAAATAAGCCTCTTTGAAAACCTTTCAGTAGGAAGCATTTATAACTTGGTTTTCCCACTTTGTTTTTGTAAGAGAAAACATCTATTTTCAAATGATCGTCATTAATCTACATTCTGGGCCAGTGATCAAAATGCCTCTTGGGTGAGAAATTGATAGATCTATAAATTTAACTAATAACCAAACTTTCCTGATGGCCTAATTTTTCCTTAAACATTTCAGCTTCAATGGATAGTATTATTTGCCCATTTTCAGAAATCACTGGGACAGATTCAGTCCTGGGCTTTCTGCCAGGACAATGGCCAGAACTGTCCCTCAAAAGTTAGAAGTGGAGAGAACATTTACTGCTCTTAATTTGGAAGTTACTGCTGTAGAATTGAGTCTACTCTCCTTATTGTAATCAACAACAATCTGATTGCCCCAGCATGGTTGTTTAAGGGAAGAAGAGAGTAGACAAGGGGCAGAAGGTGGAATGCTGGCAAATATCTACATGTAATGGTAGGTATAAGATAAGGGACTAGCAAAGGGATGGAGTGAAAGATCCAGAGAGCAGCTAAGAACTCAAGATAAAGCAGTTAAATAAACTAATATCCCATTACAAGTGGAACAAGGCTGAGGATTAAAATCCTGTTAAATATTTAAGTGGTGTTGATTCTTTTTAAAAGGTTGGAAGATGTAAAAACCGTGATTTTCCTACTAAGTATTAATCCCCCTTATTTTGGTAATATACACCCAATATTTCTTTTGAGGAAACCACCTATCCTTCATTTTAACCCTTATAACTCAGGTTCAGCTGACCTCACACCTCAGTTTCAGGTAAAAATGGGTTCCTGAACAATAGATGAGAATTCTAGAATTTACCCTGAAACAACTGGGAAAATGGAGTGTTACAATCTTCCATAAATAGTAGCTACTAAACAGATGGCAGCTGATGTTTTATAATCAGTAACATTTTTTTTCTATTCACTCAAATAATGATTTACTGACATAATTGACACTTTTTACTTTTAGTGTGTGAATTGAAGTTTTGAGAGTTTGTTTTTGTTTATCAGTAAGAGGGTAAAGAAACAGAAACAGTATTATTGCATGAGAAATTTAGTTAAATGCTTTATATATGTTAAATCATTTAGTAGATAAATGTGTCTTAATTAGTATTTGTTAAAAGGGGGGCAACAGGCCCAGAATGGAGTCACTTGTGCTAAGCTCACGTCACCAAATCAATACTTAATACCTAACCAAATTGCATTTTAACCCCCCAGGAATGTAATCTTTAACCAGTTAACTTGGAATTACCCAGTCAGCAACTAAGTGAGGTAATCTGCCCAATAGGCACTTCTGTTTCCCTTAGGAGGGCGACCTTGCCTAAAACAGTGCATTGCTTGCTAATAATTTCTTTTTTTCACCCCCTTTCCACCTTTAAAAACCTTTCCTTTTCTACAGCTCAGTGGTGTCCCTTTCTACTTGCTAGATGGGATGCTGCCCAATTCACGAGTTGTTTAAGAAAGTCAATTTGATTCTTAAATGTACTCAGTTGAATTTGGGACCTGAAGCAAACTTCTGATGGCATCAGAGATAAGGAGAAACACAAGAGTGGTATTCATGAACCCCTTTTTAAGTTCACTTTCTTGCCATTTTTGAGGGCCATGGCTAAGTTCTCTGTTCTGAGCTCTGCTCTCTTGGCATTGAGCTCCCAATGTAACTGGCTTTCCAATACAGGGTAGAATAGCTTGACCTGGCAGACAGTTCTACCTGGAGCTAAGCCCCTAGCTTTGCAGATCAAGTGGAAAATCTCCAGCCCTTGATTCTGTCCAAAGATCCAGGTGGGAACTGTTATTGGTAGGGCACAGTCCCCAATTGTTGAGGTCTGGTGATTCAAGCCTTTCCCCTGCCCAGCTTCCACAGGAATTACTGGTGGTGTGCATAGGGCCTTCTCTTGGCCAGGACACAGCAACAGCTCTTGGTTACTGCCATATGTTAAGGTGCACGTGTTTGTCTTATTTTGTGTAGCTAAAGGCCAATTGCTAATGGGAATTTCAGAAGTCAAAAAGCTGCAAAAATTGGTGGGCATGAATAAAGCACTTAAGAGGTATTAGAGCTGTTGCTCCCATACCCAAAGACTCCTGTGTTAGGATAAGTTAGTCATGGAATGGGTTAGATTGACACTAGATCACCTGCCAACTTCAAGAAAATTTCTATGTGATGGAGCACATTGTACTTCCTGTACACAATCCCCTACCATAGGCACATCCCTTTTAGGTATTGGTTTGGCTCCTAGAGACCCAAAGGCTTAGCTGAAAAATATATATAAATAATAATAATAAAACAGAATCCTTAAACTCCAAAGAGTCAGGTATACCACCTTCTACCACCACAGCTGTTTAAAAACTATGGTCCCATAAGTTATAAATATCTATGAAAATGGCCAAAATCTTTCTAAAGAAACCCAAGAATTTTGCATACTGAGAACTTGGCTTAGTAACTGTCAGACTGGGGGCCACAAAATATACCTGGATGGAAAAGTGGGTTGAACTCCAATTGTGGCTAAAGATCCTATCAAACTGACAAGATATTTAAGAAGATTTATGGTGGATCAACCTACAATGTCACTTAGGCTACTACTGAATTCTCTGAGGAATTGAGAGCAACTGTCCTTATTTTAAAAATCTTTGCAAACCTAGAAATACCACTCTAAAGGCAATTCAAAGTTCACCTACTCCTTTTATCAATCCCCAGACTTCTCCTGTTTATCTCAAATGGCTTATAAATATTGGCCTTGGATAACCAAAGCTCTTCTAAGAGGAATTTGCATTCCCTTCCTCTGTCTTTAAGATGTAAATATTCCGTAAATTTCAGGGAAACAATTCTTATCCAAAGGAAAACAAAAAGGGGAAAGGTCACTTGAAATTTGGCAAATGAAAAACCATATGTCTTCTCCACAAATATTAGTAGAAAAAGCTTTAGCCATCTGGGCAGATAAATTTAACTTATTCCAACAGTTTTTTCATAACTAGTGAACTTTACATGTGTCTTTCTCTCTATATATGTGTGTTTTAGATGTGTGTTATTTTCTACCTTCAGATAGTATTGCTAAAAATTAATTTGTAAAAGAGCTCTATTTAAATGCCTTAAAACCAAGCAAGCATTTATATGAATTAAAGAAATAAAACAGAAAGTAACTCAAATGCTTTTCAAGTTTATGTGGTCTAGGACTAATCTTTAGTAAATAAAAGCTGGTTTGAGGTCTTTTGTTTAAGTAAAACAGGGATATCTTTAGAGTTATCAATACTGAATATAATACAAACATACAACTTTTATTCTACCTGGGTTTATTAGTCAAATAAATTCACATTACAAAGTTTGTCAGTAATGAAAATAACTTGGTATGATAAAATTTTCATATGTAATCTAAACCTAATTGTTAAAAACAAGTAGATTAAATAGATGTAAGATAAAAGGTTCTAGGTGAACTTTTAAAATAATTTCCCCCAATTTTTTGGTAACCTGAAACCTTAAAGTTTTGCTAAGTTAAATATTAAGTTAAATTCATTAAATACCCAGATCACTCCCAAATAAAATAAAATACTGAAACATTAATTACTGAACATAGATTTATCCACGTTTTGCTTCATTTTACAGAGGAATTTAAAATATTTGGGTTTATTAGTAAACCCAAATATTGTGTTTTGTGCCACACTGAGACTTTCCTATAAAAAATTTACATTTTAGAAATCATAAAAAGTGTTTATAAATCAGCCAACCTACAGAAGGCTAATGTAAAATACAATTCATGATTGCTTACTTCTTAGTTTTCATTAGTTATTAAAGGTTTTAAAGATTTAAAATTCTAATATGTGTAATTAAAACTACTAGACATAATAAGGGAAAGGAATTTTATATGCAGTCAGGACTGGCTAAGATTGATAAGAATTTAATCAAGTAAATGCTCTTTAGTATGAAAAGCCACCTAGTGTTTTTTTCCATGTTAAAAAGACAAAGTTTTATGGACTATTGGTCTGCTCTTGACGAGCCATTGTAAAGGGTTTTTCTTAAAAGTAATGTGCCTTAAAAAACAAAGATTCTATGTTTTATCAAAATAATTTCCTATATTTCACACTGTCTTCTTCAGGTCTTTAATTACTTAAAACCAAGTTTTCTCTACTAAAAGAGCTAAGGGTTTTGTTTTGTTGTTGTTGTTTAACAATTATGTAATTTTCTATATTTGCCTGCAAAGTCTTTAATTGTCACTTTGGTTAAATGGATAACTAACTATTGTTTCACAGTGAATTATGGTCCTATTTGAACAAATGTTTAAAGCCTTTTTGATAAACTTGCCTAAAATCAAATTCTAAATGAAGTCCTTTTGACCTTGAACTATGAAATTTTTCAGAGGGCTCCTGGAACATAAAAGGATTTTCTCTTCTTATAAAAAAGGAGATGTTAAACTAATTAGGCATATTTGATATGTTAAATTACATGGGAAGTATTATCAAAGAAGAAGTAATACTAAGCCTTCTTTATGTTGTATCTGTATAGGTATATGTTATAAATGTTCCAGAAATTATGTGAAACTCCTGGAAATTGATATGTCCTGGTATAATGTTATCAGTCATAAATCCAGTTATCATCTTGAAATGTTGTATAGCACAAAAATAACCAAATTTCCTTGCCAATTCCATGATCATGAACTCTCATCAGATCTTTAATAATGGGCATTTTTTAAGTCTTTTATCATTTAGAGATAGCTATTGTTTTACTCCAATGCTTTTGCAAAAGTGTGAATGTCTGAACTGGACTGGATCCTGAATTCTTCTACTTTTTTCAAGTATCTGGCTACAGCTCTCCAAACTAACATTTACAGTTTTCTCTGACCCCTCTGAGCTGCAATCAGTAAGAACAAAGATTGCCCTTGAACCTCCTTGTAAGAGACCATACCAGGTCCTCTTCAATACCCAGATGGCAAACAAACTTCAGGGACTCTAGTCTTGAGTACATATCACACAGCTAAAGAAGCTCCACCTGACATCTGGTCCTACCATTAAAGACCTCCAAATCAAATTGACTAGGAAGAGAAGTAGCTAACATTGAGGCAGAATGCTTCATCCCAAGACACCAGATCAAGACTTCATACTTTAACTGAACATGAAACCCTCTCTTCTCTTTCTTTCCTGTACTTTGGCATTGGCCTGGAAAGATAATACCAGCGTCCATATCCCCCAGGCCATTGTTAAGGGGGGGTAACCTCCGGAATTTAGGACAGCTTTTTATTTCAGGCTAGAAGAAAACCTAACCGACCCTCAGCTTGAACGTGCAAATGCAACAATCCCTGCAAATAAATCCATTTCCCCACCTTAATAAAAGTGGTTTGTGCACTGGCACGACTTACCTTTGTCTGAGGTAGTTATTGTTCTCTTTGGGCCTGTGAATGCCTAGATGGCTGGCATATAACTGGACAATGCCTTTTAGGTTATCTAACTGTGCCCCTAACTTTCCACAAACCAACTAAGACACCTCATTGGTCAACTCCCCTAAATTTACATCAAGTGAGAAGGTACTTACCAGGAGGCGTTCACGATTCAGGGTTTTCTTCCTCTAGCGGGCCATACTTCTCTGGTTAGGAATAAATGTAAATGAGAATATGATCAGGAACCTCTCCTCAACTTTTGAAAATAGCTAAGGCAATAGCTCCCCTCCACCCCCCCCCCCAAAAATCCTAGCCTCTCTGGCCAAAGTTGTTCTTGATAACAGGATAGCACTTGATTATATTTTAGCTGAGTAGGGAGGTACAGGGCTGTGGCCAACACCACCTGCTACACCTGGATTCACTCTTATGGGGAAATTGAAATGCAATTCAATAGGATCACTGAGCAAGCTACTTGGCTTTAAAAGGTGACTCCTTAAAGGGGTCTTTCTTTGACTTATTTGACTTTGATTGGTTTGGGTCCTGGAGACTATGGCTCGAAAGTGCACTCCACACATCAGGGATTATCCTGCTTATAATAATTATAGTAATCTCCCGGGTGCATTAGATTCCCTCAAAAGCTTTAGAGGTGTGGCCACAGCTGCTAACCACCAAGCAAATGCTCTCCCACACTGGAACATCAGAAAAGGAATGAAGAGAATGACCATCTAAAAGACTGTAAGCCTGAAGTAGTGGCCTATGAATATCACAGAGATTAAGCCAAAAAATTGCAGTGGCCTGTGAATACCCCACAGGATCAACAAAAGCTGTGAGAACTACAGAGCAGTGGCAGAGAGTCGCACTAATGCCTTAAATTTTGATAGCATTTCTCAGTTAAGCTGAGAGTCGGATCAAAAAGGGGGAATTGTTAAAAAAAAAAAAAAAGGAGACAACAGAGCCCAAAGTGGAATCACTTGTGCTAAGCGTACGTCACCAAACCGAGAGTTTATTTAACCTGATGGCGGTTTCAATCCCCGCAATTCCCGTAACCTTTAACCAGTCAACCCAGAATTATCTGGTCAGCACTAAGTGAGGTAGTCTGCCTGATAAGCCCTTCCCTTCCCTTTCGGAGGGCACCCTTGCCTGAAACAATGAATTCTTTGCTAACTATTTCTTCTTACCGCCCCCTTTCCACCTTCAAAAACATTTCCTTTTCTACTGCTCGGTGGAGCTCCTTTGCATTTGCTAGATGGGATGCTGGCCAATTCATGAATCATTTAATAATGCCAATTTGATCCTTAAATTTACTCACCTGCATTTTTGTCATTTAACACTTTACACGATAAGTAAGATTAGAATAAAATCGATTCTGTTTTTCCCACATTCATTCATTTACTATCAAAATAAAGGGAATCCATTTTTTTTTCTCTTTTCAGAAGCCAGTTTTATTAGTCTAGAATTTAATGGTGCAAAATGGTGAGCTTTATGACTTTATTAGAGAAAGGGTTATATTTAATTTTTATAATGTAGCAGTCAAAAGAATCCGTGTCCCTCACTATTTTATACTTGATAAATTATTCAACTCCAAAGCAATTCATGAAGTAAAAATACTGTCCATTGAAATATATTTCTTTGATTCTAATGACAATGTATTTCTCTTCTAAGTAGATCTGCTGCCAACTGAGAGTCTCTTTTCAGAGTAATCAGTGACAAAGGTATAAAAGCACCTGTACTTAACAAAAACTCTTGCTAGAAGGAAAACTACCAATTAAAAGTGATCCAAAATATTTAAAGGACTATCTGACGCTATATATATAGTGAAAATATGAATGTTTTCTAACACTGATGAATAGAACAGATTCAAATGACTAAACCCAGTGTAACTACAATTGGCACTTGCCATCTACCTCTACAAGGATTAAATCATGAGCTGCAGAAGCTGCTGACTTTCAACAACCCCCCGAAAGGAGTTCAGGGTGGAGAGTAGAGATGAGGCACTCTGTGCTCTGGGAAAAACTGGCAGAACAGGTCTTCAGATAGTTAGATATTTTCAGGAGCCAATGTTATGAGCCCAATTCTTGTATCTCCTCATATCTAGAAAAGCATTAAAGTCCTTCATGGTGACGTCTGCTCCTTGTGACTAGCAGTAACTTTCATAAGACTAGCAGAAACCTTCTGCAAAAAATATGTGGTTGATTGCATGCTTTCCCCCTTCACCAAAATCCCATATATACTGACCTTCCCCCCACCTCTTTGGAGCAGTTTCTCAGAGCTATCTGAGGTGCTGTCTCCTGGGCTGCAGTCCTCATTTTGCCCCAAATAAAACTTAACTCGCAACTCTCACATTGTGCAAATTTTTTAAGTCGACACCAGGCTAGGCTGTAAGTTTTTTCTTGAAGCTAATATAAACTTAAAGGAGAAGAAAAAGCTCTACTAAAATGAAGTAAAAAGTATTAATCATTTTGAAATAAGATAATGATACAAAAGATACCTTGTTTCACAAAGATAGATGTAAACTTTGTACAACAGAGATCATCAGCATTCCTGACAATTACCTTTTGGGGTCTTACAACTTCTGGCTGTTTGTCTCCAGATAGATAATTAAGAGAAAAATTACTGGCACTTTAATATACTGATATTTTTAAAATACAAGTTAAAAGATGGACTTATCTTGCAAATGCAGAAATTACTGGGCTTTCCTCACCTCTTTTAAAAATATGTCTCAGCTTGAGTTTTCCCAGAATATGCTTGAATTGATCCCCCCAAACTCAATAACTTAATGTGCTGTATACTATTAGGACTAAAACAACATTTCCAAAACTAGATTCTGTCAAATACTAGTTCTAGAAGACATAAACAGGTCCACTGCTCAAAATAAGGCTCCTTGAAGAAATTCATTTGGAAAACAGGCATCCTGTATCTTTCTTTGGCATGCATAACACACATTAGTATCTTATGGAGCCTCAGAATTTCTGAACTACTGTGAAACTTTGTTTCACCTATCTTCCCCAAACTTATTTTTACATGGAACATTTTCCCCCATAACTCTCCTATTAATATCTTGAGAAAGAATATCCCACTGAACACCAAGAGAGGAAATGCTGGCATAATTATGATGTGAGCAGATTCAGACAAGAATAAACTCTGTCAGGGCAACATTCTATGACAGGTGAGAATTTCTTAGATCATGTCACGCTAGGAATCAGAATGTTGACAGTAATCATAAGATGAGGTTCGTTGAATCTAATAATATGTTAAAGAATTATTCAACTTGTGAAAGATAAGGTCGAGAATGACTAAAGTTTCAGTATTGAATATATTTGTGTGTAGTGTATGGTGTACAGTACTAGAATAAAAACAGACAAAATATAGATAAACCCAACAGAGTTATGATACACATTTTAAATTCTTCCTTACTTAGGAGTTTAACTCCTATTCAGGTACACTGAAAAGAAATTAGTTCCATTTTTGTCCAGCTGCTCCATCTTTATACATATACACATACACATACATATACACATACACATACACATACACATACGTTTACACATACACATACATATACATATACACATACATATACACATACATATACATGTACACATACATATACACGTACACATACATATACACATACATATACATATACACATACATATCCACATACACATACATATACACATACATATACATATACAGTCTGCTAATTCTTCTTTCTGTGCCCCATAATTAGTATTTTTGTCTTTTATAAGTCTGTTAGAGTGGTCACTTAATTCTATCAGGATATTCATATCAATGTTATAAAATCTCATTTATGTTTTTAAAACCATATGTCTACACACACATACACACACAGGGAGGGAGAGAGATATAAAGTGCTATTTTACATAATAATTTATGTCTTTTTTAGCTTATTAGATGCAGTTTTAAATGACCTGAAATTAAATTTACAAAACTTTTCACCGTAGTTCCATCTAGGGGTGATAATGAATGAGCCCAGGGATATACTGTATTTTCAATTTTTTTTAACAATCAGCACATGTTGTTTTATAATTTGACAGAGAGCCAAAGCAACAATAGAATTTACATTCTCCATCTACAACAATTGAAAGTACATATTAAGGTCATGTGTAATAACTGCACTCCTTCCTGTAATGTGCTTTGTAAAAGGCCTGCCCCTAGCTATCTGTCATCCCAAAGAGGCTCCTAGTTTTAGTTATTTGTCAGTGTGGTTTGTCCTCCTTCATACCCTTTGGGATCCTGTGCTTTACCATTCGTCTATCTTCTTTGGTCGTGACTTTGAACTCGGTGGTCTGTATCTGCCCAGTGCTGCCGCAGTGGGAGGGGTTTCATTTTCACATTTGATCCTAGCTGAAAGCAGATCACACATATTATGCTATACCAAGTGATGGGATATCCAGGAAACACTATTTTACAAGATTTTTGAGAGCAGAAGACCCAGGGTTTACTATATCACCAGTTGAGGCCCACAGTTCTTGAAAACTATGTCAGCACTGTGCTTTGCTCAACAGAGGTGAGCCACAGAGACTGGCTAATAAATAGTTATTAATCAGTTTTTAAAAGGCTTATTTGTAGAGTACAATTTGGAAATTAAGTAGTTTATATATGATTTACTTTTTGGTTTTGTTTTGACTTCCAGAATATCTAGTATATGTATTTGAATCTGGTAACATATTTATTATATCTATCCCAAGAACTTTGTAGGGTATTTTATAAAGGTATCACATGCTGTTTGAGAAAACATAAATAAAACAAACTAAATATTCAGTGGCAAGCTAATGTTTGAAGTCTTATTTTTCTTTGACTTCCATTTTGAATGAGCCCTACAAGATTAATTCAGAAAGGAAGGATATTGCCAATTAAGGGCCTGCAGTACTCATTCATGGATTAATTCTTTGAACCACACAAAATTCATCAAATGCCTTTTGTGCTGACGCTGAAGCAGGAAGAGGACTACTTACAATGTCTGTCTTCAGCCAGCTCCTAATCCAGTAAGGCATACATGGAAGTTTATGATTACAAATACCAAACAGCACTCCCTCCTTGTCTTTCTTAAAAGCTAGTTAGCCTTACATCCATTCTTGTCAACGTACACACATGCTCCTTATCCCAGTGTATACATTATTTTAACTTAGGAAAATGTCTTCATGGTCTAGCTCTTACTTTATCAGGATTCTGCAATTGCCCATAACTCAGCCTCCAGGCACCTCCCAGAATATATCTCAAGTCATAAATTAAACGTATATATCTAAGATCTTTTTGTCCAAGGTGACAGAGTTTTGGCTCAGAGCAAGTTTTGGCTCAGAGAAAATGACTATATAGAGGCTTCCCCTACATGGTCATAAAAAATACTTTATAAAACAACAACAGCAACAACAAAAACCAGTTAGTGGTAATGTGGCCTCCTTTATTTTGATAGAGTGTTAATTTGGAAAGAGGAAAAATTTGCAAGTGCTTTGATTTCAGTTCTATGCTTGTTTTCTAAAATTCTTCATGACACTTTGGCTTTTATGCACTTTTGTTTCCAGTTGATTCAACCAGTGTATGAATATGCAGAGAGACTTGTATGAAGGATCTGTGCAAGTAGAAACTGCATTTCAGAAGAAGGAGGTAGAAGATCTAAGGTGCTCTAGCAGAGTGTCTGAATTGATCTTAAATAAAAGCAGAGTCATTCTAGGGACCACCTGAGTGTGAAAGATGATATTAACATGAGAATCATAAAAAATAGATTTAAAAATTGCCATTTGGTAGCTAAATAGCACAGAAAGATGAGATGAAGAATTCAGAAACAAATGGAAACCTAGATATCAGAAACAAGTCAGAGGAGGGCAGAATGGAAGGGAAATGCATAAAATGGTTTGCGAGAGGCAGCTGACAATATGAATCGGAACACCAGGGGGCGCTATGGTATCGCAGTTGTCAAATCAGTTTTTATAAGGAGAGGTTTCAGATTTATGGTTCTAGCAAGGAGGACATGTTAGTGATTCTTAGTTTTGTAATAAACAACCCAGCTACTGGGAAGGAGTTTTAACGATCTGTATCTTCTGAAGCTAAGAGCGCGATCAGCACATCGTCTGCTCTATACACACTTGGGTCTGTATCACGGAGAGGTTTGAATGAATTTACCTTCGGGCCAGTGTTTTTCCTCCTAAAATTTAGAGGTTTGGATTTTGAAAGAAGTCATCCTTATCTGTGGTTAATTGAGAGAAGAAATTTCAGACATAGATAGGAGAAAATGATCCAAGAGTGGAATAGGAAGCGAGAAGAAATTTTTCTATATATCAGAGATGGTTTATTTAGTCCTTTATAAAAGTTTGCTTGTTTTAAAACTGTTTCAGCTGGGAAACTTGAATGACAAGTGGCAGAGTGGGTGAATGCGTGCACATCAACTCTTCCATAATAACCTGCCCTACTTTTCCCTCCTGTCTCCCATAAACAACTAGTTTCCCAGCCACTCAGGCTGCCTCTCAAAAATAAACTCGGTGTTTTATTCCTATCTATATTCTTCCTTAAAATAGATGGCCAGGTTTAGGCACAGTGAATTGCACTTTTGTCCCCTAGATCCATCATGATTTAAAAGACCTTGGGCACCTAGAAATCCGCTTATCTTCTTTTAAAGCTACTAAAATATTACTAATGAGTCAGCTCTGCATATGCTTTTGCAAAGGTGGCATGCATGGGGGCCCATAGGAACACCATATCTAAAAGGCATCTCTCAAGTGAACACTCCCTTAAAGTGAAATGGATTACTGTAATTCAGTACACTGTGTTAGTTTCTTAGGGTTGCTATAACAAATTACCACGAACTGACTGGCTTAAAACAACAGAAGTTTATTCTCTCACTGTTCTGGAAACTAGAAGTCCAAAATCAAGTTGTCAGCAGGGCTGCTTTCCCTCTGAATGCTCTAGGGAAGAATCCTTCCTTGTTTCTTTCTACCTTAATGGTGGTTGCTGGCAATCCTTGGCGTTCCTTGGTTTGTAGACACATGATTCTAATCTCTGCCTCCTATTTCATATCACTCTCTTTTTTGTGTCTCTGTGTTCTCTCCTCTTTTTATAAAGACATCAGTCATTGAATTTAGGGCCCACTTTACATCCATTATGACCATTATCTCAACCCTTAACTAATTATATCTGTAAAGACCGTATTTCCAAGTAAGATCTTATTCTGAGTTTCTGGGTGGAGATGAATTTTGGAGGGACACTATTCAACCTACTACAAACACATATCAAAGGTAAATAAAGATTATTTTTGTTGGCTTAGATTGGAAAAAAAAAATAGAGGCAAATTAACCAAATATAATTATCTTAAAGATGCTAACAGGGAGAAATAAGTATTTAAAAAACAAATACAAATATGTCCCCAGCAAGAGCTTACTTACTATTTATTAATGGAGTTAAAATGGAACTGAAAATAGTTAGCTGCTACATGCATAAACTGAAAAACTTGACTGCCAAGGATGAAACGATTTTGTTTGGGTTAACACATTATATATACTTGTACCAGTTAAATTATGCCTGTGTAAGATACAAAGAGAAGCTGTAGGGAGGGGGATAGTTACAGATTTGCATTCCAGTATAAACCACCCATTGGTAGTACAACATTGGCTAATTATTTACTCTCTCTGGGACTTTGCTTCCTTATTTTCAAAACTGAACAGATAATAATATCTTCAGAATTATCAGAAAATGTGTGAAGGCAAGGGACCAAGGCAGGGGGTGGGACACCATAAATATTCATTTACTTGCCTTCTTTTCTTTTACTTTTTCAAGTACTCGGGCTCTTTCTTACCTCATAAAGCATACTTGGAAGGTGCACAAATATCTCCTGAATTGTTATTTCATAAGATAATAATACTAGGTACATTTCGGGCATTGTCATAACAATAATTCATCTCAAAAGGTTACATAGAAATCATGGAAATAGATTTTTTAAGAGGGGAAAGAAGTTCGACACTTAGTTGCTTTCCATGTTACCAAATACCCAGCTTACTGAACAGTTCATTTATTTGACAAATATTTATTGAGCAGCTAAAGCTCTTAGCACAGTACTTGGCAGACATTCACTTATTTATTTTTCATTCAGCGAACATGACTGGTATGATTACTGTGGGCCATTACTACGCTGCACATGGGCCCTGCTCTCATGGAGCCCAGCCTGGTCAAGAAAACAGATATTACTAATCAAATAATCATGTAAAGGTAGCACCACAGGCATGACAAGGAATATTACAAGGGAATTAAATGTGTTACCAGAGTAAAATATTTTGACCTAATCAGATATAGCAGATTGTTTCCGTAAGAAGTAAAAATTAACCAGGAATCTGAATGATAAGAGCAATTGACTAGGGAAAGAAAGTGAAGAAATGGTGCTATGGGTGGAAGGAACAGAACGTAAAAAGGTCTTTGAGAGAGAAGAGCCTATGGTATGTAAGCTGGACTCTTTAAACAAGAACAGGAAAAGCAATAGGGAGTGTGGTATAACATGAGGCTAGAGGGGTAGGTGGAACTGAACTTTGCAGACTGGTGTAGGTGAGGTTCATTAGTTTTGTTTTAAACCTAAGAGTAATGGGATGACATTAAAGACTTTTAAGCAAGGAGATGAAATGCTCACACTTGGCAGTGGAAAGATCATTCTTCGTGCACTTGAGTTGGAACAGGACAATAATAGGTTGAAGTAAACCAATTTGAGAAGCTATTGGAGTAGGTCAAATAGGCAGATTGGACCAGAAAGTTACGTATTTAGAAGGTGAGATTCATAGGATTGGACATGAGATTAAGTAAAGAAAGGTAACCTGAGTGGCTCTAAGATTTCTGATTTGCCCGTCTGGATGGATGATACCGCCACTCACTGAGAAAAGAGAGTGGAAGGGGACCAGGTATTTGGGGGGATGATCATGAGTTGAGAAATGTGGAATATGAGATGTCTGAGGTACTGCAGAAGAGATGTCACATAGGCAATTTAGTAAAGGGATCTGGGGCTCAGAAGAGATGTCTAGACTGTAGTTATTAATTTGGGAGTTATTAATCTGAGTAAGGTTGTTTGCAGTGACTATAAAGAGGGAGAAGAGAGACCCAAGGATTAAAGTATATACCGATATGAGACATATTAAACAGTGATGGCTAATATATGTTTTTTAAATGTCATTTGCCAATCACATGATTTCAAATCCTCAGGTGATTTAATGTAATAAATTATTAAAACCTGAATCAGTTTTTTAAGTAAATCAATAAATAGACTAAAATCTCTCTTTACGTTTTTGACCTTTCAAGTTGGACCAAATCTTGAAATAATTTACTTCAATTCAACATATTCTATACATATTCACCAAAAGCCCACTCTGCCAGGCATTGTGCTAGGCATTGGTAATGCAAAAATGAATCAGGTAGGCTCTAACCAGTTCCCAGAGGCTATAGTAAGAGATTTCACAAGTAAAGGTATAAATACAGAGTGGGGCAGGTGCTAGACTACATGTGTTAAGGAACCTATAGTTATATATAGTGTGGGGTTAATTGTGTGATATTTTAATGGGATTTGGCATAAAGGATCAAGGAAGACGATTAGAGGAAGTAATTTTTAAGCTTAGCCTTGAAAAATGAATAGAAAGAAGCCACGTACACAGGGGAAAGGAAAGATTCCAAGAGCACAGAAGACTGTGTTCAAATGTCCAAAGTCAAGAGCATGAAGCTTTCTGGGAAATAAAAGCACTTTGATATGCCTAGAGTGGGTAGAAAGCTTCATTTCAAGAAGTGGGTAGAAGTTAAATCATAAATGTCCAAATGAAGTCTTGTTTTGCTTCTGTTAAATAGTTCGCAAGGAGACTCTTGCCAAATCTATAATTGGAGGGGATGCATTAGATGAAAATATAAACACCTTAATAATGGAAGCTTTGCACATTGACATAGGGAAAAACATTTCTCTAATTGAAGAAATTGCTTTTAATCTTCATGTAGTATCTAAATATCACATTGTGTATAAATTAGTGTATCAAAAATCCTCTCTACCCACCTGAAAATTTGCTTTTCTTCTTTTGAGCTGCAACTCTGTTAATTTGTTGATTCACACTTTTAAAATAAGCACTTCCTGCTCAAAGTGAGGCTTTAAAGTGATGAGGACCAGCACTCATATGACATTTTAATATTAACCATACTTCTTGTGTAAAGTTCTGCACTTGTTCTATCTCAACAGCATGGTCTCATGAACAATACCAGACCATTATCTGATGAGGAGAGTGACGGGTGATGACAGCTTAGTCTGGAAGCTATCCAGCTATCTGAAGTGCAAATAGTACTTGAAAACAGTTGTGATTAAATTAATTCTTTCTTATATATTGATCAGGCATAGCTTAAACCAAATTTCACACACACAGTACATTTTTTTTTTTCTTCCAAGCAGAAATCAGAAATTTTTCTGTCAGTTGTAAACTTCTCCAACCTGAGGCATTGATAATTAAATAACCCTATTATTTATGAGAAGCATTAAAAGAAATACTCTTAAAGGAAAGAAACAATTGGAAAAACATATATATATATATATATATACATATATATATACATACATATATATATATATATATATATATATATATATATATATATATATATATATATATATATATATATATATATATATATATATATATATATATATGCTAGTTCCATTGTTGATTTTCCCCTTTGAGTCCAATTAGCATTGCTGAAAGAAAAAGCAAATCAAGGCTCTGTTCAGCATGCATCAATGTAATGGAAAATCAGGTCTTTTATTCTGGCTTTAATAACTGCAGCTTGATTAGAGGCAAAGAAAAGGCTATGAAGAGAGAAGGGGGGAAAGGAGAAGGGCTGCCAAATTAGTTCTATAAGAATTCTCAACCTGTCTGCTCTCTGGCTCACTATTCAAATGCTAATTGAGCCTTTTGGTAAACAGAATGGGTAATCACGGAAGACAAAAACAGACACAGAAAACAAATGAAATATCATACCTTATCCAAAGCAGCATGGCATTTTTCTGATAAGCTTTGGAAGACTTAAAATATTAAGTCCTTGGGTCTTCTTTTTTTCCTGGATAGATTATAATTAATATAATAAAATAAATATTACATAATCAAATAAAAAATGACAAAGAACTGCTTTGTTTCAACAATGAAACCAGTCATGTTATAATTAGATAAGAGGATTTATATTCACAGCTATAAACATGAAAGTAGACCATGAGGCTGGATAAAGGCAAGTTTTTAATTCTTAAAAATTAATTACATGGCATTATTCTTATCAGTACACAGAATGCATTAATTATACAATTAATAAAAAAGATGAAAGGGAGTTTTTGTGGGGTTTTTTGGCAATTGTAATGCACATGCGGGCATTTGGTTTTATACCCAGAATTGTCCTTCAGGCATTTCTATAATCTTCTTACCAGGCAATGTCAAGACTTTAAACCAGTTAGCAGAAATACTGAATGGAGTGGGTCTTCATGTTAGTGCTTAGACACATTTTGGAAAGGTTGTGGATTTCCATGTAATTGGGATCTAAGGTGTAATAGGTTTAATCTGAGGTCCTCTTTAAAAGAACAGAAGGAAGAGGCATTGTCAGCAGTGTGCAATAGCCAGTAAGAAGTGGCAGCTCGCTCCTTCACAATGGGTTTCCTTAAGGATGAAAAAGTGATTATCTTAGTACAACAGTTATTTCTCTGAGTGCTTCCATCATCGGCCTAGCACCGAAAATGCCTTGTGTGTGCTACCACTTTATCCTTGAGAACATTTTAAAGCTATAAATAACATTCGCGGAAGAAGAAATGTGGTAGTGAAAAGACAGCTGGCTATCAGGAGCAGAGCCACAGGCCAAGTCCACTTTAACAAACTCCAAGGCACTATCCGAATTCTCTGGCTGTCTTGCGATTGTGTTTTATCAACAATTGCTTGGAGAAAATGGGCTATCAGCCAGGGCTAGGAAATCTGTTTTTGTTATATAAAAATTGTTGATGTAATGTACAGCAGGACAACACAGTCATATTGTAACAGTATTTGACTTGGCTGACCTGCCAGCAATATTGTATGTGCAGAAAACATACTACAACTTCTTCTCACCTGAAAAGATACTACGCAGCTACTGTAAGACTGTTGTGAACACTTGAAAAAAAAAAATACTGAAATCGTCTTTAAATTACCCCCGGATGTTTACAATTTTAGAACAAAATTGGAGCCTTATCCACTCTGTAATAACAATGAATACTTTGCTGTTTGGGGTAGGGAAGGGGGAAAACCCTAAAAATAGAAAATGTAAGATCACAATTAGTGCGGGGTGAATAAGCAGCAACTCATATCCCCCTCTCCCATTATCTCCACCTATCCTGATTCTTTGATTTGGGTAATTAGTATAAACTGAAATCAAAATGCAGCTTCAAGCCCCTATCCATATAAATCAGATTGCACATGCTACGATCCCTATATAATCAGAAATTCTGGAGCTACCAAGCATCTCCATTGCTAAATACCTCCATTCTGCACCCCCCCCCTCTCTCTCACACACACACACACACACACACACACACACACACACACACACAACAAATACTCTTTGCCTTTTCTATAACCTGTCATCTTGCATCTTGTTGTTTTCTGCTTTTCTGTCCCTGGGCATATCAACATTCCAAGGTTAATGATGAGGCACCTTGGAAAAATGGTGTTTGTTTAGCTTAAGGTAATGTTTTAAATGTCTTTCTGTGTGTGGCAGTCTCATTGCATCTAAAACAAAACCCATCTGCAACTGAACCTGCATTCCATATTAACACCTCAGACACATTGCTTGCTGCAGTTTTTTTGTTGTTTTTTTTTTTGTCATCCTGTCCTGGTTGAAAAATTATATGTGAGACTGGAGCTGGCAAACACTGGAATCAGTTTGATAGGTTCAAGCTTTGAAAATCACATTTCTCCAAGGCTTTTTATCAAAGTGATGTGCTGTGGCATCATGTCCTTCCTAAGTTTCCTGAATTCCTGGCAAATGGCGTAAAGAAACTGGGTATTTAGTCAGAGTTTGCTTATGACTCCTTTGGAATTATAAATACAGATTTTAGTCATATTCATTTATGAGGAAGTTTTCAATTCTTATGAGAGTAGGTAGCAAAAATTTCCCCCTAGATATTAAGAAATTCCTACTTAATAGGGATGCATTTGTTCATAATATCTAATAAGGAAGACCTTTATTTCCTATTATCTGTCTCACAGTTAATCTAAAAGGGGATAGTAGTTGTCACCAGGGCATATTTGTACTCCTCTACCCTGTGTGAAAGTAGGTAAATGGGCTGTGACTCTCTTTGACAGAGACATGGGACCAAAAGAGTCTTGCTTTCTTACTGAAGCCTTAAGATCTGATGATCAATTCATCGTACTTCCTTTCCCTTGCCAAGAAAATTCTGGGGGTTCATTTGAGATGTGCCCACAAGCTTAGATTACTGGGTAACTATGGTTAGTAGAGACTCTACTGGCCTTTGCTGGGAATGAGAAAAAAATGCACCTTGGTTGGGTCAGTCCTCTGAGATTTGAGAATTGTTCGTTTCTACAGCAGAATTTAGAATATCCTACCTAATATACCATTAGAGATCAAGCTTATACTATAATAATTTCAGATTCTTAGTGATCTTCTAGAATAGCTCTATAGACTGGGTACAAACCGTATCCTCAAATGTTCAGGTAGGCTGATAAAAGATGAGACTTCATTAGTACCGAGCATTGTGCTATGAGTCTTATCTGAATTGTCATATGTAATCCTCACAAGAGGCAATGCTGAAA
Source organism: Balaenoptera physalus (assembly GCF_965194825.1). Classification (NCBI taxonomy): domain Eukaryota; kingdom Metazoa; phylum Chordata; class Mammalia; order Artiodactyla; family Balaenopteridae; genus Balaenoptera; species Balaenoptera physalus. The sequence goes on from NC_138890.1 coordinate 33,691,112, forward strand.
TTAGAACTCCTTAATGTCAAAATTCCCATGTATTAGCTGCTCAGTATTTAGTTGAGTTTAAAAAAAGGAATATGAATTTATTTTTAAGAACAAAGAAACATACACCATCAGTGCATAACCACTTAATATTGTCATTTTTTTGACAGCCCTGAAGACAGTATTTTAAGCCACTGCTATTTGGTAAAGTGTATGTCTAAAAGGACTACTAGAAGAGAGAAGAATCAAGCCTTCTTAGGTTTCCAGTAATAGTGTGCTGAGAAGACAAAGCAATTGTTCTCACAAATATGCTTATTTAAGATCATTATAGAAATTCATTTCCTTTCTTTCAAAGAATATATTTTGAGAGCTAAAAATCAGCCTTTTGTACTTGGACACGTAGAAGTAGTTATGACATTTAAGGACAAGTGGTTATTTCTTTTGAAGTTGTGTATGCTATATTTGATAATCATAGCTTCTAATTCTCAAAATAAGCTCTCACTTTGGCATATCTTTTGGATTTGAATTGGCATCATGGATACATGAATCTATATATTCAAATATTTTTGCATGTGTGTGTATGTGTGTATAAAGTACAGATGCTTATTCCCTTGCTTCAAGAAAATTTTCATAGAACAATCTAAACTTTCAAACAATCAAATTAAATTATTCTGGAAATTATTAAGAATATGCATCATTGCCATAATATTGGATGTACCCTGTGAGTATAAACAATTGAGGAAAACCTTTAACCCTCTCTCTCTTTTATTAATACATATACATATACAGATAGCTCAAGGGCCTGCTTTGAAGATTGATTTCCCAGATTCATTCTATGTATTGGAGAAGTGCCCTTCCCAGTAACTCAGAACAAATTGAGGAAGTATTTCATAATGAGAACATAGGCTAGTGTGTGAGAAGTTTAATACAAAGTTTTTCATCCAGATTGCTGATCCAATACAGATAAAGCTGAGTAACTTTGATTTTTGCTATTCAAACTATGGAAATTTTTAGATTTATATAAGTTCCATTTATTTAGCTTTCCTCCATTCTTCCGGATAAAGGTTTTATGGCTGTTGTTTGGTGAATCTACTCTACCAGGCTATATATTACCTATATAAATATTTCCATCTGTAATTTTTTGCCAGCATGTGATTACAGGCTTTGTCCATGTGCCAAGAAATTGAAAAATACCTATAAAAATATGAAGGACAATTAAATCCCTTTATATTCTGCTGTCTTCGTCACTCTCCAAACTCAGCTGAGACCACTCTGCTGCATGCCACTAACGCCCTCCAGAAAGAAAACTGAAAATTACAGAGACTGACTTAGCAAACCTCATGTGTCAACAACCATAATTAATGACTGGTCACATATTGTCATAACTGTTTGGCCTTTTTTTTTTTTTAAGTGAAAGAATATTAAAACCCTACCTCATTGGCAAAATAGAGGGGCTGAGGTATGAACACTGTCACTCTTGCTTCCTTGCCATATCCCATATTAAGAGGTTTTCTTTTTTGGAAATGTAAAGCTTGGTCCCCTTCTCAGCCTTTAATTTGCAGAGCCCAGGGCAAAATGAAGATGCAGAGCCCCTGCAGGAGGCAGGGAAGTCAAACTCCCCTTCCTATTAACCTACTGCCTCAACCCAAGGTTGAGAGGCAAACTTCAAGGACTTAAAATCTCCATAATGTAACGTGATTGGTACCTAAATCAGGGATGAGTGAGAGGCTCTGCCGTGTCCCCCAATTAAACACACTGTGGTGCTACTGCTAGCCCAGACAGAGTAAGAATGGCTGCTACTTCATTTATCGTGTCTATACAGAAAGGGAGGAGGGTCATTAACAAGTCTACATGCCAGAGCGGGGCAGGCTTCATGGGCATCCCACCAATGCAGCTGCACAGGTCCCTGTACTCAGAAAGGCCCCATGCTTGGAGTTGTTTCAAGGAGAGAGTGATCAACTGTATCAAAATGTGGAAGATATTAATTTACTTTCTAGTATCTGAACGCTTTCCTTGATCCATGTTCATTATTCTGAATGAGTGTAAAATGTGGTGAAACACATATCTCCTTTTGGGGTCTGGCACATTAGTTACTAATACAACATGTATAAGGCAGGGTTTCCAGCAGCCTCATATTTGCCCATGTGTCCATTTGTCTTTCACTTTTAAGCCTAATTTCTGACATTTCCCTCTAGATAAGATACCATCAAATTGTTCCATTTTAGCCAATTGCAATTTGTGGGGAAAGGTTTCAAACCTGTCCTTAGTCCCATCATTCATTGCAAGTGAAAGTTTTACACCAAAATTGCAGGTTTGGATAAACACTAAAGAGCAGCCTATCTTATTGGGCTGCTCATAAATGGAAACCTTGTCAACTGGTGTGGAAATATTTCATTTTAAAACTTCAGGGTGTTGATAAACACCATCAAAACTATGTAAACTTCGGGCTTCCCTGGTGGCGCAGTGGTTGAGAGTCTGCCTGCCAACGCAGGGAACACGGGTTCGAGCCCTGGTCTGGGAAGATCCCACATGGCCGCGGAGCAACTAGGCCCGTGAACCACAATTACTGAGCCTGCGCGTCTGGAGCCTGTGCTCCACAACAAGAGAGGCCGCGATAGTGAGAGGCCCGCGCACCGCGATGAAGAGTGGCCCCCGCTCGCCGCAACTGGAGAAAGCCCTCGCACAGAAACGAAGACCCAACACAGCTAAAAATAAATAAATTAAAAACAAAACAAAACAAAACACTATGTAAACTTCGATCGTTATCTAAGTTCCAGGTTGTTAAGCAGAAAATAGTTAATACAATTATGCTTCTAACACCATTTGCCACTTAGCACTCAGTAATTTCATGCTTTTAGGGGATAGATTGCTGAGCCCTTCTTAGCAAAATGGAGAAAGCTTTCTAATATATGGATCACAGATAATGGCAAAGAAGCCAGCTCTTTCTGGTTTTTCTATTTATATAAACATGAGAAATTAAATTTGTCAGAAAGGAGTATTTTCTAAATTTGCATTATATTTTTGCAATTGATTTCATGGCTTCCACAAAACAAAAGATGGGAAAAAGAATGCTTTGTACATCAAGGATTAATCCAGTTTATGACAGTCATCTAGTTTATTGCATTCATAAAACCTGGAGCTAAAAAGAACTTTAATTTTGTTTTTAACTTTGTTGACTCCCACCAACTCATCATTATAAATCTTCTTCCCTCAAACAGAATTAGGTTGTGACAGTGGATCATCAGACCATTCACCTGGTCTTATTTCTTCTGTGCTATGCCTCTTTATATAGATAGTTACATTTTTTCCTAGGTAAAACTACCCCAATTTCTTTGAGGTTTCCTTCCTTCTTCCCTGTTTTCTAACCCTTCAACCATTTAAGCGATCTACCTGTTGAGAATTCTTTAACATACTTTTAAAATATCAAGATTAGATATTTGTACAACTGCTATGTTCTCTTAAGCCCAATTTTTGAAATATAAAAGTATTGTTAAATAGTTCAATCAAGGTTCTTTGTTTAAAAATGTGCAAGGAGGGGCTTCCCTGGTGGCGCAGTGGTTAAGAATCCGCCTGCCAATGCAGGGGACACAGGTTCGTGCCCTGGTCTGGGAAGATCCCGCATGCTGCGGAGCAACTAAGCCCATGCACCACAACTACTGAGCTTGTGCTCTAGAGCCTGCGAGCCACAACTACTGAGCCCACGTGCCACAACTACTGAGCCCGTGAGGCACAACTACTGAAGCCCATGCTCCTAGAGCTCATACTCCACAACAAGAGAAGCCACTGCAATGAGAAGCCCGCGCACCGCAACGAAGTGTAGCCCCCGCTCGCCGCAGCTAGAGAAAGACTGCGCGCAGCAACGAAGACCCAAAGCAGCCATAAATAAATTAATTAATTAATTAATTTCTTAAAAGAAAAAAAAAATGTGCAAGGAGGCAGCTTAGTGGCTTAGTGCACAAACTCTGAAGCCTGACAGCCTGTTTTGAATCCTGCTCTGCTCCTTAAATTAAAACTACTAGTTGTGAAATTTCTTAAATAGAAAATGATTTTTTTCATAAGTTTGTGTTTCTTTAGGGATTTAAACTTATTCTAATAATTCACTATTAAAAAAACCGGAGTCCTCAATATCTTTCCCTTCACTCCAAATTCCGCTTAAAGGATCTCTCTAGCAAAAAATTTGCAAATTTATTTATTATACTGTTATTTGTAGCTCTGAATGTTTATAGAGAAATTATTAAATAAGATGTAGTTAACTCATGTTATAGAATACTGTGCAGTCATTAAAAAGAATCAGCCCTCTATGTATTCTAGGTATTGGTGAGGAAGGCTGCTTAAGATACACTGAGTAAAAAACTGCAAATCAGAAGAAATTAAAATAATTCTATTTATTATATTTTACATAATATTTATATATGTATTATATATATATATTTATTCTATTTTAAATAAAATGCATATAGTTTTATATTAACACAGACACAAATTTGAGTTCAGAAAAAGCTACCAAACTGTGAATGTTAGTTCTTCCTGAGAGTGAGATGGGTGGGGGAAATTTCACTTTTATAATTTTTTGCATTTAATTTTTTTCAAAGAAGCTAATGTTACTTTTCCAATTAAATATATATATACATTTAATTATATTTTAAATTACATAATCAGTACCTAATTCTTGAACACAGTATATGGGTGTATGGAAGAGTATGTTTACATATATACATACACATATTTGCACATATAAATGATCATTTATAGAACATTTTAAAATTCCCATTCCTGGGTCCCACTTTAGACTACTGAATGTATCAGAATTATTGTGGCCACTCCAGGTAATTCTGATGATCAGGCCAGGTTTGAACAGCCAAGTCTGAGACTAGCTGTTCTAGCTTACAAAGTGCTGGCTATTCATGCAATTAGTTTTATTCACTCATGCCTATATTCCTACTTATTATAAACCCCCATGAAATGTGTTGCTTTATTTATTACTAAGAATTTGTTTGCTACATTAGACACTACCCACTTTACAAGAATTTTTAGAAGATACCCTGAGGAATAGTTTACTGATTCAATAAGAATTTATGGCATGTGTGCTATATATGCCTGGTTCGGTTCCACGTGGCAGGAATGCAAAGGTGAATTAAATAGAAAAAGTCCCATCTCATGAATGTAATCCTCTTATAAGTAATTGTTTAGCTGCTTTTATCTTAGGACTAATTCTATATCGCAGTGGTTCTCAAATTTGAGTAGACATCAGATTCATCTGGAGAACTTAAATCATACATGACTGGGCCTCACCCTCAGAGATTCTGATTTAGTAAGTCTGGGGTAGGGCCCAAGAATCTCCAACTCTAACAAATTCCCAAGTGATGCTGATATTATTGGTTGAGGACCACACTTTTTTGAGAATCACTACTAAAATGCCACCTATTCCCTTTCTTCCATTGGTTGGTACAAAAATGAGAGCCAATCCTGGGGTTTTCTCTAGCAAGAATATAAGACTTCGGTATGTTGAGTACTGATTTCATAACTGGCATTCCTTTACTTTCCTATCCCAATATCTAAAGCCTATTTTATCTGGAATTATATATACTTGTTTAAGCATCTAAAATACTTTTTGGAAAACTGTCTGTTTAGGTATGGAGAGAAAGATAGTGAGACAAACAGAAAGAACCTAAAATTTATAAACACATGCAACAGAACAGCTAAAGTGAGTTTGGACCATTTTGACTGCTTTTTGCTTCCTCTGGGAATTATGTCCAACCTACCTAGTTACCCTAGTGGTTGAGATCAAATGAGTTAATATTTATGGAAACTTCTTGCAAAGTGTAAAAAGCTATAAAATGTAGGTTATTTAGAGAATTCCTCATCTATCTCTGATTCTTAGAAGAAAAACATGGAATATCTCTTCTTGGCCAACCCAAAGAAAATGGCTCCCGAGTATTGAGTACATTGAGTTTGACCTCTTCCCTTCCAAACTGGTGCATGTGCGTGGCCTGGGACATACTACATGTTATTTATTAACTGCCACCAAGGTTTATCCCCTTCTGAACACACCTCTGAGTCTTCACACCGTGGAAAGAAGTCAGACATAGGCCTTACACCTTGAAATTTCTGAAGAACATGTGCCATGTGTTTGTCATCTTTTCAGAAAAGCACTTCTGAAGAGCCCTTTAATGAGTTTCCTAGAGAAAGTCTGAAGGAATCATAACGCAACTAATCATTTCCTACCTCCCCACTGAACCTCTTATTAATTAACATGTTAATGCTCTGTTTGATTTCTTAAATTTAGTTTGAGAGACAGTAAAACAGCTATTTTCAAATTAAATTAAATTGAGTTGTGAGAAGATTTTCAACTGATACAGGGCTTTTTGTACTCTACTAATTCCAGTACTCATTAAGGTTAAAAAAAAAAAAATCAATGAGCTTGAAATAAAAGTGTTGATATTATTGTAAGCTAAATCTACTTCTGAATAACTTGCTCCCTCCATGACAATGTTTTACCATGTATGTGACATTAGAAAATGCAAATTCTCATGCTTAAAGGGAGAGAAAAATTTCCTCAGTTACCATAAATGTCGCCCATGTGTCTGTTTGGGGAATTAGCATAGTCATAAACTGTAAAAATTAAGATTTTTTTTTCCAGTACAGTAGACATCTTTACTGTTAATAGGCTGCAATAATCCTTTGATTTTCAATGGTATATTGCTCTCAGTTCATTGTGCAAATTTCAGGTATCATTATCTTTTATCTTCCTCCAAGCCTTTTCTTTTTAACAAAAGGGATTTGTTTGACTACTAACAGATTCTGATGGAAAATGTTATATAAGATAGTCCTTAACATTAGAGCTGTCACGCCAATATGGACCAAATGGTTTTCACTTACCTTTTATTTATATTGATTTGGGTTTTCTAAATCTTTTGACCATTTTATATTGAACTTCAGAATGTCTTCTATTGTCATTGTTTGCAATTACCCTTTTTACTTTCCCTCAATTATCCTTTTTCAGATTAACATGTAGTAACATCTTGGGTTGATACCAATACTCTACCATGTATACGAATTAAGTATGACTATACCAGAAAATTTCCCAGGCAATGTTTTGCCCTTGGACGATGCAACTATTTCTGTGTTTCTCAAACTTTAATAGGTATATGAATCACCCCGAGATCATGTTCATCTATACATCCTGATTCAGTAGATCTGGGGTAGGGTTTGAGATTCTGCATTTCCCACAAGCTCTGGGGTGATGCTGATACTACTTTGAGTAGCAAGGATTTAGATAACACTGATAAGCCAAGAATAAATTTGACATGACGTCTTTAATAATTGCAAATCTCATAGTTTTCTGGAAAGCAGAGTTTGCTACTCATAAACAGTAACTTAGATACAACCCAAGTATGTAGTCAAAACTGAAATATTTCTCTTTTTCTACCTTCCTAAAGCACAATACATTGCTGAGTTAAAAGGTATCTTTAGCAGTTTTCAGTATTTATAGTTGTTAAATGTAAAATATTTGCAGTATTTTTGTCTTAGTTTGCCATTTGTCATATATGGCATAAGAGATAAAATCTAATTGCCTTTCCTACAAGAAACTCTATTCAGAATGGCCTTAGCTTTGTTCACTTGATATTCCCTGAGTTTTTGCCTCTACCTTTGTTCATGCTGTTTCATTTATCTGAAATAGCCACTCTCCTCCAAACACACTCCATTTGTTGAAAACCTATTAATTCCTTAAGTTCTATCTTGAGCACCATCTTTTCTGTGAAGCCTTTTGAAATCCCCGTAATTAGATGAAATCTCTGATGACTCTAACCTTACTCTACCTTACAACAGATTAATTCATATACTTGCCTTTACTTTCTTACTAAAATGGTCCTCTGTAAAGACAGAGAACACTTGCGCCACTCCTTTTACCATCACATCAGTCATTAAACAAATATATATTGATTGCCTATCATGTGTCAGGCCCTGAGCTCAGTACTTAGGGTATAGAGATGAATGAGACTTAGCATCTGTTTTCAAGGGGGTCGCCATTTTCTAGGACATAGAACAAACGTTTAAAGACATAATTGTAGAATGATACAGCACAGTGTGAGGCACAGTGACGGAACAAAGAAAGAAACGATCACCTCTGTGTGGACATGCTGAGTGAAGATTGCCAGCGTGGTTAGAGGCAAGTTAAGAAGTTTAAGAGATGAGTAGAAGATTTTCCAGGTGTGAACTATATGGGGTAGACATTCAGTTTCTTCCATTTAACCAACTTACTGAATTGATCTAAATGCAGCTGGTGAAACTGAATCAACTTTAACTCGATTTGATTTTCTTACTTTTTATAGTTTTCTGAATGCCTGATGCATGAGGTTTTCATGGCATGGATCCCATACCCTAATTCTCCTACCACGAGCAGCCTTTCTATAATAACACAATATACCTTAACTCAATCCATACACCTCTTGGCCTACCTATTATACTGTTCCATGGACCCACCCTGGTTGTCCTGTACCCTGTAGTGGTAACACTATTTCCAATAGGAGGAACCATAAACAAGCCACAAACCATAACAAGCCACATGTTTGGACCCTGCTAAAGTAGTCACCCCTTTACCAATGTATATAATTGCACAGGTTGGGGAAACTTGCCAAGAACCCAAATCCAGTTTGCTGTTACAGGAAGTAAGGGCTGCTGAAAACAATTCCCAGCCAGGATACAGGCAGTACAGTGTTATCAGAATCATCAGCAGTGGCCCAAGGCCAAACCTACCTCTTTCTTTTTCAAAAATGCCACCCAATCACCACTGAAACCTACTCCACCTTACTAAAAAACATTAAATTGTTGGGCCCGGCACCTAGAGATTTGTCTCAGAAAGTCTAGGTGTGACTCCAGGACTTCACAGTTTGAACCAGCACCACAGTGGGTAATGCTTCAGGTGGCCAACAGACCATACTTTATCCCAGGTAAATTATCCCTGAAACTGCAGATAAACTTTGAAACAAAGGCAACTGTATAATGTTTTGCCTACCACAGTTTCTATATGCTACAGTGGGAAATGACATGTAAAGAGATGAACACTTCTACCTTTTGCCAGTGGCCTGCCCCAAATTCCCATCTCTGTTGTTCTTGGTTATTAGCTCTTTCTCCTAAAAAGGGGTGGTGGTGGTAACTGTCTTCCCCTCCTCCAGATAAGTGATACAGAAGCAATTTTAGAATTCTATTTCTCTTATTGATCCCTCACATCATTACGATTTACTTTGGCAGAAAGAATTGAAACCAGTGCCGTTCTCCTCACAAATTGTAATTGAAGTCTTAGTGTCAACCAGGCACAAGGAGATTTCCTGATTTCACTTCTCCCTCAAAATATCTTTAGGAAGAAGGTGCAATTGTCCTCACTTTACAGATGAGGAAACAAGACGAATAGTTAAGAAACTTGCAAAAATCACATAGCAAGTGAAAGCCAGCTTCAAACCCAGATGTCTGATTCTGTAACCCATTTTGTTTTTACATCAAACAGTAGGCATTTCACTTCATTTTGCCAGGGCTATAGACATTGGGTGAATGATGGGTTTGTACATGCTGCAATTAACCAGGGTAATTATAAAAGTGAAACTACGTCCTTTCCCCTATCCTTCAGTCTCATTCTCCTCCAGAGGTTGGGATCTGTAACAATATTCTCCAACACTAGGCTTCTAGCTTCTGTGGTTTTCTTTCCCTTTGACAACCATTTTTTCCTCTTCGTTTAAGATTCGGTATCATCTATCTTTGATGCAGGCACCTTTTCTTTCTTCTCCAAAGTGTTTCTCCCCAGCAGTTCCCTAGTTTTATTATCCGGGATTTTCAACCTACCTTTCTCTTTTAGCTTTAAGCTTTGGGCTTTTCTCTTACTCTTTATCTGAGATGGTCATATGCCCATGCGGTTTCTTTCATTTAGTTTTCTTCTTTGTTTTCAGCCACATAGCCTTTCCTGTTCCCTATTATCCTAGGTTTCATCATACTCCCTTAATCCTTATTAACATGCTGGAAAGATTTTTCCCTCCCTAGCATTGCTGATGCCAGCCTTTTAACTATGAGGAAGAACTATCCACACCCTGTTTATTCATTGTACTGATCATCTAGATATTTCTCCAGGTTTTTGTACGTTTTTTTATTTAGTCCATGTGTATCTTATTTGTGGCCTAACTAAAATGAACTGGCATGTTTTGATAAAATGTCATTGAGGCCAAACTCCCCAGTGAAAAGAGTTTAGAGCAGGAGATAGGATAATATACTCACGCTTGGAACCACAAGTGCCTCATTTGTGACAGAGAGTTACATTTCCAAAAAATAGCTTCTAGAAAATAGGCTAGTTTCCAGCCATTTTGAAACAGTAGATTTTCTATTTTAAGGCATTTTCCTAATAACTACTGAATCTAATTTTAATCATCAAACTTTTCTCTCTCATTCTACAATCCATTACAAGATAATGGAATGGATTCTGCAAACTCCTTCCTTGGAATGATTTATCTGTCACTATCATACAATTTGTAAATAAGGTAGAAAACAGCCTAATGTTTTTTATATCATGAGTCGTATTTCTTACATTGCAGTGATTATAGTTTAATGATTCCTTTCTGTTTAGTAAAGGAACGAAAAGCAAAAGAGCTTCCAGAACAGAGGAAACATGACGTGAAACCAGAAATGCAATGCATCAAAGCAACACAAGATGTCACTTTTACATAGGTCTGCACGTCCAGGGTAAAACTACTTCTACATTGTGCGTAAAATAACATGTGGAGGGGAGAAGCACCAGGAGATTTACAAATGCTTCAGAAGAATGAACAGGAGCCAAAATTCTTGGTTTGTTATCAAGATTTGTAACAATATCTTGAAAAGCATCCCCCAGCTGAAATCATTCTCCTCTATCTACTATATAAGCCTATAGGACACGTTGCCCTCAAAATACATCGCAGTTTCCCCTCTTCTTTCTGGATGGCACAGGGCCCCAAACTAAGCTTATTCTCACTGCCTAGTATATTCTTCCTCTCTGCTTCCTTATTTCTGCTCTTCCAACATCTTATTTGAGGCCTGATCTATTAAAAATAGGCCACTGACACTCTTTTTCTGGTCTTACCCCGTTGGCTCACTTAGGTGACCCTCTGAGGCAGTTCTGATCCCAATGCTCTCTGTTCTCTAAGGTCAGGCATAGCACAGAGTATTAACTTCCTATTGCTGCTATGACAAATTACCACAATGTAGCAACTTAAAACAACACACATTTATTTTCTGTAGGTTGGAAGTCTGACACAGATCTCACTGGGCCCATGTCAAGGTGTTGCCAGGACTCCAGTACTCTCTGGAGGCTCTAGGGGAGAACCATTTCCTTTCCTTTTCTGGTTTCTAGGGGCCACATGCTTTCCTTGGCTTATGACCCCTTCCTCCATCATCAAAGCAAGCACCATGGGGCCAAGTTCTCTCCTGTTTTTCATAGTCACATCTTCCTCTCACAATTTTAAGGACGTTTGTGATTACGGTGACCACCCATTACATGGATTACACCATTACCACCTAGGTAATCCAGGAAAATCTCCCTATCTTGAGGTCAGCTGATAAACCATCTCAGCTCCATCTGCAACCTTAACTCCCCTTTGCCATGTAACCTAATGTGAAATAAAAGTCATATTTTTATTGCAAGACAAGAGAAATTTAAACAAAACTTCTTCTCTGCCCTTTGGTCTCCCCCTCCCCCTACTGTGCATTGTGTATCTGCACTATGCACCAACCAAACCTCTCCCATCAGCAGGAATAACTGCTCAATCATAAAGAGCAACATTCTCCTAGCACCAACAAGACAACTCCTTAAAAGAAAGCAATCCTTCTTGATCTTGTAAGGGATCACATGACCCATCACAATGACGCTTAGATCTGGATTATGTAAACTGTCAATAATAAGTCATTTGATGTATAGCCCGCTGTCTCAAAAAACTTATATAACTGTGCCTTGATTTCTAATGGGCAGAACAGTTCTCAGAGCTTTCTGAGATGCTCTTCCTGGGTTATAATCCTCAAATTTGGCTCGAAAAAAATTTTCCATTTCTTTCTTATATCGACTGATTAATTTTTCTTCGACACTAATATATTTACTGGTTCTAAGGATTAGGACATCAACATGTTTTGGGGAGGAGCGTGGTTACTATTCTGCTCACCACACGTGGAATTAAACGTGCTTCAAGATCTGGCCAAGTCTAACTCTCCATCTTAATATCCTTTCAGGGTCCATCTTTATTTCTTTTGTGCCTAGTGCATCAGCCAGACTAAACTTCCCACAAACAGGCCATTATCCATTCCTGACTCACTCAGCTTTGTTCAAGCTGTTCTCGCTCCCTAGATTATTGTTCTCCAATTTCTTTGAAAATGTAATCTTCATCCTTCAAGTCCTCTGGGAAACCTCTTAAAACTCACTGTGCACTCATTGACTATCTCTTCTACAGCATTAATGTGTTTTACAATTTTTTTTCTTCTTTATTTGCTGGCCCCCCAGGACACACTTTTCTGCAACCATGCCAGCTGTAAAATCATGAAAGGTGGTAGATATATTTTGTTAAATGTTTGAAAGAGTATATTATAGACGAGGCTAACCTGCCATCACAGACACACCCCATCTCCAAATATCAGTGTTTATCATAATAGAAGGTTATTTCTTGTTCCTTTACAAGACAAGGCAGGTGTTCTTGTTCTGCTAGTAGCTTTTATCCATGTTGATTCAAGAACCAAGCTCCTTCTATTTTCCAGCTCTGTCATCCCACCAAGCCCTTGTTTGAATCGAGACATTAGAAAGAGAAAGAGAAAGAGAACATTCAAAAGACTCACTTGCTTTTTCAAAAGTCTTGGCCTGGAGGCCACTATGTTTCTATTTACATTCTCTCTGAGAAAACTTAGCCACAAGGTCAAAAAACCTGCAAGGGAGCCTGGGAAACGCAGTCAAGCCATGCATCCAGCAAAATCCTATTAACATAGAAAAAGACGGTAGTGGGATTTGGTAGAAAATTGTGATCTCTGCTACCAAGAGTTAATGAAGAGTCCAGCTCCTCCATGACTCTCACACATTCCCAGTTGGAAGTCACACCTCCCTCCTACCAACTCTTAGAGTATTTGAACATCTATCTCTTTAGCTTTATAGCCTATTGCTTTGTGATATATGTCTGACATCTGCCAAAGTACAAGAATCAGGTCAATTTAGTGGGGAAATGTTAAAAGTGAGTGTAAATTTTACATTTTACATAAATTTTCATATAAGAATATTTATTACATTCCAATATGGTTAAAAAAAACCACTATTGAATAGTTCCTTATGTGACCTGATTAAATAAGAACTATATGATTCTAAAGTCTTCAGAAATATTTTAAAAGTTGAGAGGAAAAGTAGGCAATATTCTGTACCGTAAGATGTCTAACAAGGTGGTAAGAAAGGCATAAAGGACTTAACAGAAGGTGAGATTTTGGCAAGAATGTTAGTTAAGAACACGGGTTTGGAGTTAGATGGATTCGTTCTACTTTTTTAATAGGTCGTGTAACTTGAGCAAATTAAACTCTCAATTTCTGCATCTGTCAAAGAGGACTAACAGCTTACGATTTATTAAAGGTATAGACTAGGTAAGTTTTGAAATGTACTTAGAATGCCTAATCTATAAATACTCCAAAATGCTAGGTAGTACTATTCTTAAACATTGTTGAACACAGAAATCTGTATTACCCTTAAATTTTTAAGGTGCATGTACAAACAGTAAAGACAAATGGAAGTTTCTGAGTTAAAAATGAGGTCAGGAAAGCTGAAATGCAAAGAATGGTGTTTATAAAGACACAAGGACAAACAAAAGATCTTTCAGAAGTTTTATATTTACAAGAACAAAACAAAGAAGTGCTTCGGGTTAACGAGGTAAAATTTTTTTTCCAAAAGCATAGCATTCCAAGAGTAAAACAAACACTTGAGAAGGATGGTTGAGGGGGACATACAGGTAAAGTACTGGGGAGCACCATTCTGCCCTAAATGCCTTGTTGACTGAGAAAAAATGCAGAGCCTAAATGTAGAGAATTATGTTTTATTCGGCACAGAGAACGGAGGACTTAAGCCTGGGACGCTGTCTCTCAGATAGCTCTGGGGACTGCTCCAAAGAAGCAAGGAGGAGCCAGGATACACAACAGTTTTTGCAACAAACACCAGGGAATTAGAACATCGGAAGATTACTGTTAATTAAAGAAAACCAGACATCTCAAGGGATGGAATTTAGCATTTTTCTATGCATGGAAGATGTAAGAGACTGGGCTCATTGAAATCATTCCTTTGATGTGCACCTGTCTGGGGCCAGCATCCTGTGCTTTCTCATCCCAGTCTCCTCAGGGCTGCAGAAGCTGACTACTAGATGGCTGGCATCCTGTTTCTATCCCGAGTTCCCTCAGAACTCTCACCGTCAGGGCGGCTGCAATGTGATGGCAGCAACATCCTTTGTTTACTGATATGGCAGGCAACATTTTTTCATTGACAGCCTTCATGGCCTGGCTTGCAGTTACTACATTCCAAAGTGAGAAACTTACAAAGAAGGTTGAAACTCAGTATTGAGTTAATCCTATGGAATAAAGGGCCAAGAAAAGAGCTGCAGGAAAATTGAGAAGGAAATTACAGCTCTCATTTTCAAAAGGAGAAAGAGATAGATATTGATAACTAAAGACCGGCGCATGACCTTTAGCATTCAAAAGATTCTAAGATAGGTTACCCTAGCTCTCCAATGAGACATCATGTTATAACTCCACCCTTAGAAATTCTACTGCATTAAATATAGACATCAATTTACAGATGCAACTTGACTTCAGAAATGTGACAACATGCGGAGGCAAGAAAGGTGTCTTAGGATAACCATATGAGTAGACCAGAACAAAGTTGGAAACTCTAAACAGAAATAAATGTTATGCTAAAGTCCACACAGGTTTACGCAGACCTCAAATTACATTTCTTAAATAAGATTTTTAAAAATTGGGGTGGGGGACATTCCTTCTTATAAATTTAATTGGTTTTGTTACCTTACTTAAGCTAAATTGATAAAAGGTGTGTGCCATACAAGAGTAACTTTCTTAATTGGTTTAGTACTTTGACCCAAGTCTTACTGTACATTTTACCAATGGATAGAACTGATAAGAATTATTTTCAAATTTCAGATAAGCAAAATCATAATCGTTAAGAGTGTGGACTTTTAAATTGGCAGTCTTAGAATACCGTCCTGGCTCTGCCACTTACTAGCTGTGTGGCTACAGGCAAGTGAGTTAATTATTCTGAATCTCAGTTTCCTCATCTATAAAGCCATAATAGAGGAAAGGGTATCTACACATTGCATGGACTATATGGCATAACTAACATAAAAGCACTTGGCACATAGTATATGTCTATTATGATGGAGATAATTACAACTCTGGTGTTCCTAAAGATATGACCTCTCCACAACAGAAAGTTTCCATATAGTTAAACAGCTTGCAGAAATGGATGAACCAAATTCAATAAGATTGAAATAAATTGCATTATGCCAAAAACAAAGCAAAGCAGAAAAAATGTTTTTGTACAAGGAAAGAATAAAACAGACATAGTCTATCAGAGGCAGATATAGAAGTGTTTGAACCATTTCAGAAACTATATTGAATATGAGTCACCAGAGAAATATAAATCAATGGAAAGATATAACTACCAAAATCCCTAGCATCCTCTTTAAATACATTTATAGAAACAGAGAAAGTAGTATAAAGCGAAGATCAGATCCACTGTGCCCTTCGTTGTCAAAGAATGTTGAAAATCTTTTAGTTGATTCAAGATCCATTCTAAGTTGAATGCAGACAAAACATATTCAGTGGAGAGCAGTCAGGCAAGTAAGGAAATGTGTCATTTGAACAATGACCTGAAGACCAGTGATAGGGTTGTTTCCAGTTTGGGACTATTGTGAAACAGAAGCTGCTGTGAATATTTGTATGTAAAATATCTTTTTGTAGATATATGTTTTCATTTTTCTAGGGTAAATATCTAGGAGTAGAATTGTTGTGTCATATGGTAGGGGTGTGTTTAACTTCAGGTGAAACTGCCAGTTCTCTGACATGGTTGTAATGCTTTACACTGCTTTTTAATTGTTTATATATTTATTTAAGTCTCATAACGTTTATGCTAACCTTATAAACCCAGATTTCTGGCTCTCTTGGAAAAAAAATGGAAAGATCTGACAACACTGGGTCTATACGGCCAAAGAAAACTGGAATTGACTAGTCACTAACCCTTTTAGGTGGGGCATGAACCGTCCAATTTCCCTTAGATCTCAACCATCACTCCAACTCAACATATCCATTTAGTAGCAACTGACACCCATAAGCAGGAGTTTGCATCTATGGATATAACTGGAAACTGGCACATTTCCAGCCACTTCAATGACTTATAGTAGACCATCACGGACTCAAATTTACATTTGAGTAAGAACATGAGCTTCAAGGTGTGTGTGAATGCTTTGTCATTGTTTGGTAAGTACCATCTCAGAGATATTTTTGTTTTTCCTCTTGGCTGCCTCCTCCTTCAGTTGCCCCTAGAAGTGGGGGAGGGGGGGGCGGAGGGGGGTATGTGGCAGCAGTAGGCCTATTGGTAGGGAAGAAGGGTCTGAAAATTGTGCTGGAGATCCCAAGTTAAGATTAGTGTAACCTCAAGATATGTCACAGTTCAGTATTCTGTTATTTACGTAATTTAAACCTAATGATATGAAACATGATTGCAATGCTGCAGTTCTCTTATTCCCTTCAAGGTGCTTCAATCTCCTGAGGAAAGAACCAAGCAGATGGAATTTTTCAGGCTACAAATATAGAAGAACTAGCTGGAAGTATGTTCTCTGTCCTTGACGTGAAGATTCTGTCACATTTAATTCTCCAGCTTGTTTACTTTTCTACTGGGGCTTGAATAAGAACTGGGGCTTGTTTTTAACAGCATTGATTAAGTTGTCATTGATTTTTAAGACAGGAAATAGAACTTTCAAATTTCCCACATGAATTTAAAGCAAGTCAGATATTAACATCAGGATAAAACATTTGTCATGAGAATGACAGAACAGCAAGTATCATTCAAAACCTTTCAAGGCTCACAAAGAGCATGTGGAACCCAGATGTCAATTCATACGTAAATAGGTATCAACTTTATTATTTAATCTAAATAAATGCATCAACATGCTTATAGCCCTCCAAAATGGATAGTTTATTTTTATACGTGTTTGTGTTTATTTAAAATTTGCATAAGTGTTTATTTTCTACCAGTCACTAGAATTTGGTTTCATTATTAACAGTTAAGATTTACTGAGCCAGGCATTCTGCTAAACCTTTACAGCACGGTGTGAATTAATTTTCACAGAAATCTTTAGACTGAGGTTTCTCAGACTTGGCGCTATTGACATTTTGGGCTCTATAATTCTCTGGGGGAAAGGCAGGGCTGTCCCGTGCATTGTAGGATGTTGGGCATCATTCTTGGCCTCTACCCACTAGATGCCGGTAGCAACCCTCTCCCCCCGAGTGGTGACAATCACAGATGTCTCCAGAAATTACAAATGTCCCCTGCGGACAAAACTGTTTCCGGTTAACAACCACTGTTTTATTAAATATTAAATATTTAATAAATATTATTTCTGTCCCATAACAGAACTCACCCAGGGACACACAGTCAGCAAGATGAACACCTGGACAGGGACATAGGCATGTTTCCATTGAAAGCCCAAGATCCTTGCACTAATTCATACTGTCTCCAATTGATTTTAAAGATACATGAGCAGGATTATACCTAGGTAGATATGAGGCTTTTATTAGCCTTTACTTATGCATATACGAATTGAGCATCTATGATTTGTAAAGTACTATGCCAGGGTAAAAGGTCATGATAAATTTGACTTAACCACAGCCATTGAAGAACATAAATCTTGTCTTTGGTAAACAGCTATTTCACAGTTGAGGTTAGACATATGTATTCAAGTGTGCAAAAAGTTGAAATATGCATTAATATTTCTTAAAGGTTACCTTCTATGCATTCTAGTTCCATTAAAATTATGGCATCATTGCAGAAATGTTATACAAATGTTAAACTATTACCTGTGGTAGAATTATATAGTAAGACATCCATATATCCCTTAGGTAGGCAAATCTGACCCACTGTTTTTGTAAATAAAGTTTTATTGGGACAAAGCCAATGTCGTTGGTCTACCTGTTGTCTGTGGCTACTTTCATGCTACAACAGGGTTGAGTAGTTGCGACAGAAATTATATAGCTTTCCAAACCAAAAATATTTACTATTTGGCCTCTTACAGAGAAAGTTTGCCAGCCCCTGATACAGTGTCTCAAGGTAGTCTGGTTTTTATACATGGATAATGGAAGGTAGTCTACTTGTCTTTGTTTGTGCTTGTATGTTATATATTTAAATGTATATTCAACTGAAATATGTGATCGCCTTCACATCTGTGAAGCACAAGAAACAACATTTAGGCTTTTCCCTTCTTAAATTGCTTTAATAGGTAATAATTGATTAAAATGTACTGAAAGCTCATTCTGTGCCAGTCAGTTTGCCAGGAGTTTTACATGCATCAAACTACTTAATTCTCTCAAAAACACTGTGAGGTAATTAGTCATATTTTTACCTTTCATGAGGTTACTGAGAGTTAGAGAGGCTAGGTAACCTTCTCGAGGTCATGCAGAATCAGAACTCTAATGCATCTAATTGCAAAGCTTGTCTTTAACCACTGTGCTATCCTCTGTGCACAGAGTAAAATGTTAATACAAAATTTAAATCATTTTACATACATTTTAAAGATCTAAGCAGATATATTTTTTAAGAGTTTATCCAAATTTCTGTAATCTTCTTATAAAGTAAGAAGATCTGATGCCTGCCCAAATGAAAAGAGGTCAATATCATTAATTAATTTATTTAGCAAATACGATTGCACCCCTATCCTCCATTAGACACTGTGCTGGATCCTAAGGAAATAATAGTGATAAAAGACATGATTCCTGAACTTACTAAGCTGTTGTCCTATTGAGGAGGCAGAGGGAAGAAAAGAAAAAAAATGGCAATGCAAAATAATGAAATGGCCATAATACTGGTATGTGCCAGGTACCAAGGGAGGATGGAGGCTTCACAAAGGCATCTGGAACTGGAACTTGATGACTGAGTAGCAATTGGCACCTGGATGGCTACTGGGACCCTGACAATGATGAGCTTAGAGCTGCCTTTGGATACAGAAGTGTTTTTGCACAATTCCTGACTCTGTAAACTTGTGTTTTAGTTGAGGAATCCAAGATTGAACATGTAAAACAGTCACTAACAATACAAGATGCTATGTAAGAAAGTGCTAAATTGCATGAAACAGCATAAAAGTGCAATTGACATCAGGAGTAGAAAGGAATAAACAGAGTCTGGGGTTGTCAGGGAGAAGGTGGGACAGAAGTTGAATGTTTAAGGATGAGCAGAGCCTGGCTAAACAGAGAAGAGGTAGGCTGAGCATCCTTAGTGACTGACTGCAGCAGGGATAGTGTTCACCCGCTCTGGACTCCTAAAGAGACTGGCCTCAATAAAAACAGAGTGTACAGAAAAGTAGGAGCAAAAGTCCTATTGCCAGCTTGGAGCAAAAATGTAGATAGTTTTGAGAACTGGGTGGAAGAAATAAAAATATACTCAACCAATAATGAGTGACTTGTGAAGAGTATAACATGCTCTAAGGTAAATAAGTGAAGAGACTAAATGTATTTAAGAAATCATTGCTGAAGACAAATTTAAAATATTGATCAATATTGACTCTGTTACCAAAATAATTGGAAACCATCATGGAACATATGCCACATTAAAATGAAGAAGCATCAGTACTTTACAAGTTAATGTATATCTTAAATTACTCCAATTTATTATTCAATAAAGCTACCTACCTTAATCTATCTGATACTGTGTGTATAAAAATATCTACGATTCATCATCACCTCCTTAGCTTCTGTTTTAACAGAGGAGGCAAATATCTGTGTATTTAGCAGCTAGATAATGGTTTCAAATGAAAGAAGTGGTCATCTATGAGAGTTTATTATAAAGGAAGATAATCTCAGCTTAGAGGAAACTAAGGGAGGTTTTTCTGATGAAGTGACATTTGAAAAGGGAGTTGAAAAATAAATGTTATTTAGGCAAAAGGACATGAGTGATGTGGAGTGGGCAAGAAGTATCAAGGCTGAAGTAGCAGCATATGCAAATCTCTGTGACAGGAGGAAAACAGAATATTCTAGCTGTGAGTGTGAATTTATTTGAAATGTGCAGATAGGTTTGAAGTAGTTATTAATGGTCTCAATTTCCTACTGCTGAAGTAAAATTTCAACTTTTCAAAGAACACATGGTTTTCTTTATTACTCAGATGTAAAATCTGGACATCTGGTACAAACAGTATAAGTAGGTAGGGAATAAATAATTTGGAAATGCTAGTCGATTTTAAAAAGTTTGTGTTCCTCTACCTGAAAACAGCACTTGCACAACGTTTTTCCTCTCCACCTGGAGATGAAAGGAAAGATAACTTATAAATCCTAAATCAGGGATTAAAATAGAATGGGTCTTAAAATTGAACACATAGAGTCAGGATTCTTTGATCTAGATCAAATAATTTTTTCTATATTGATTAATATAGCTCTTAAGTCAAAATCTTCTCCTCCTTTGTATTTTTGCTTCTTGGTAAAGTTATTTATTTGGAGGTATGATTTAGATACCAATTTTAACAACTGTAACGATTACTGAAGGTGCTCTGATTCAAAATCTACATTTCTTCTG
Source organism: Balaenoptera physalus (assembly GCF_965194825.1). NCBI lineage: Eukaryota > Metazoa > Chordata > Mammalia > Artiodactyla > Balaenopteridae > Balaenoptera > Balaenoptera physalus. Next base: position 33,711,900 of record NC_138890.1, read on the forward strand.
CCTCTCTTAAACATATAAGGTCAAGGTCAGTGGTTTTAATCTTCTATATTGAGCCTAAACAGCTTTCTCTATCAATTTAGAAATCAGATATTTGTTGAACACAAAGTTTGTGCAAGGCACTATGCCAGGCACCATGGGGGATATCGCCCTACTTGCCATCAAGGGGCTCATAGTCTACTTGGGAAGCCTAAACATAAACTTTATATATATATATATATATATATATATATATATACACATACTTAATTTAATTTAATACATGATACCTATAAAGATCAATATATTTTCATAAAAATGAGTTGAGAATAGGTGCTTAGGACTCCTGAGAGATCTGCAGTGTTCTGTGTGAAAGGATTCTTGGATAAGGAGGTACTTAGAGCTGAATCTTGAGTTATTAAGATAGGGAGACAAGAGACCTATTAAATGAGTCATAAGGATTTTAATCCCTGTCTATGAGATCTCAGAGTCCATATTTCTAGCTATATGCTATATTTTCTCCCTAATGGCAATTTTTAATATTGTGATCAGTTTTTTAAAAAACAGAATATCTTTTTTTCTTGTTGCTTGTTTTTCAGGAAACTTAATTTACACAGAATACAATATGAGGACTTGAGCGCTGAGGGATCAATGGGAGATCAGGTAACTCAATGCTCTTTTAGTTTGGTTATTTTCATTCTTCTATGTCTTATTTTCATGAGACCATCTCTCCCAAGGGACATTAAGATTTGATTCTCATAATCAGATAATGATGTAGCTTGCTTGATATAATATAAGGTTTCTAGTACAAAGTGAATTAAAATCATAGGAGTGCACACTTTTGCTTGAATTTATGAATGGTTTAGTCTTTAATTCAAGATTATTTTACAAGAGACAATGGTAAAAAAAAAAAAAAAAGAGAGACAATGGTAATTTTAAACTACCCTAATTATCCACATATTTGAGTAAAAGTGAGTAGATTACAATTCTTCCAAACTTGTCCCCTTCTTGTGAAGACAGCTACATAACATGCAGTCTAGTTTTATGGAGTTCATTTAAGGAATTAAGAGAGAGAAATTGGTTTAGAAAAGCAAATTGAAGCCTAATTACATGTATACTTATTATTTGGCCGGTTAAAGCATGACAGAGATGGACAGAGAAAGAGATAGAGAGATAAAGAAAGAGAGAGAGAGAGAAAGAGAGAGATTTTTCAAGTTGTAAATTGGCTTATTGTTTTAGGGATTTGTGAAAGGACGTGTGGAAATCAATGTTTTATCACATGAATATGAGAAAGGACACCAATAGAAAAGTTAATAAAATAATTTCTGCATACAGTGACAATGATGATCATCAGTAAAACATGATTTACTTTTAACTCAATAAAATATTAGACTAGGAGATCTTAAAATTATATTTTCTTTTCTTCATCATATATTAAACATGGACCATTGGGTAACAACTTCCCAGTACATTTGCAAAGTATCTTTCTCCAATAGTTGTGAGGTTTTAATATGAGGTTGGGTAAGAAGAATGAGGTAAAGGAGAAAAGGAAAAAGTGAGATCTAATTATATAAAAATTAAACCATCAGTTGTCACATTCTAATATGGTGGAGTGGTCAGTAGAATATCATAAATGATTAAACACATGGAAAAAAATGCTATTATGACCATCTCTTTATATTTACCTGATGATGATAATTTTTTAAAATATATAATAGAAGATGAACAAATGTTCAATAGATACTAGGGACTGTTTTAAAGCCTATGCACTACTTCTCTAATTCTCACAATCTTTTTACAACATTTCTAACGTAGTTAGTGTAACCATAATTTTATAAAAGAGAAATATGAGACTTAGAGAATTTAACTTATTCGAAGTAACCTAGCTCATAACTCCTTGAGTCAGAATATGAACCCAGATCATGCTGATTACAGAATAAAAATCAACCACCAGGTTTATACTGCCATCCATAGGAAGGATCATAAATATTCTATAGTTGTAGAAGTTCCAGTAGCTGGATTACAGAATCCTAGAGAACCACTTATTAGCTAAGCTACTCATTTATTCTAAGTTTCATGTTATTTATCTGTAATATGGGGTTAATATTAGTACCCACAACCTCTTAGGGCTGAGATAAGAATTTAATAATACAATGCACTGAAGTAGTTCAATAGTTTAATTTCTATTATGCATGGCCCTGTGTAAGTGTGCATTAAAAGATAGCTTTCATTATTATTCTTAGATTCCTATATCTGCATTTATTTATTCCTATATCTGCAAATCTAAAATTGAGTATTTTTGATTTGTGTAGTATACAAGAGCTTTCAAAGTGTTTTCATACATAATGTAGCCAAACAAATGTTATTTAACTTTTCATGTTTTATTTAATTATGATAGGCATAACACAGGTAATTTTAAGGTTTAAGAATGACATAGAAATTTCAGATGCTGCAACTCATCTTTGCTGTTGGAAAAAAAAATTGCAGAATACTCCCTTTTTTTTGCTAGGCTAGCTAGGTTTGAGATTCAGTTGTAAGTTTTGCTACTTAGTTTTAGTTTCTGCATTTACTCACTTGAAATGCTTGGCTTTCTTTCTGTTATTTCTGTGGAATCAGCAACCTCTCTGTTTTTGTTCTTCTAACAACTAAATAAATTTCTAACCTGATGTCATATGCACTTCCCCTCCCCACATACTCACCAACAAGAATTTCTCCTAATCAGAATAAATGCATAACCTCACTTACTTTGGCTACTCACTTACTTACGTCATTTGAGAAAATATCTCTATTTTATCAAAAACAGGAAACATCACCTGATTGTTTCTTGGGGTTAGGATAGTGTTCTACGAGTAGCCCTTCAATGTCTAGAATATTGCTTTGCCATGGTAGGTTCTTAATAAATTTTTGCCAAAATTGTTAAACAGAATCTGAGTATCTACAAGCATGGGAACTAACTTTGTATAAAATAATATTCATGTTCATCAAGTGACTTGCAATTTTGTTGGTTAAAATTTTATTTTAAACAGATTTTTTGCCATAAGTCTTTCAATAATTTTAGGAAAGTTTTGGAAAATACAGGGAAATACAACCAATATAACAAATGTCCATATAACCATCTCTAGTTTCTTCCTTTCCTTCATTCCTGAAAATCTATCACTCCAAGCATATTCAAGTTTTTGTTTGTTTCCTGAAACTTAATATATTTGTACTCAGTACACAATATTGAATTACAAATATTATTTTTTACGTAAAGAGTGTTATACTGTTCTTATGTATTTTATTTTTTCACTAAATTTTATCTTTGAGATCAGCCATGTTAATACACATAGATCTAGTTTACTTTAATTGTTATCTAGTTTTACATGATTTAAAGATATCACATTCTGTTTATCTATTCCCCTGGTGATGAGAACAAAGTGAACAATAATCAACAATGCTGAGGGACTTCCCTGGTGGTCCAGTGGCTAAGACTCCATGCTCCCAATGCAGGGGGCCTGAGTTCGATCCCTGGTCAGGGAACTAGATACCACATGCCGCAACTAAAGATCCCGCATGCTGCAATGAACATCCCGAGTGCCACAACTAAGACCCGGTGCAGCCAAATAAATAAAAATTTTTTTCTTTTAAATGCTGAATCATTCTTACACATGTCTCCTTGGATCATATAGGTAAGAATATCTCTAAGATATATACCTTCAAGTGGGATTGCTGGATTGCAGGGTGTGTGTCTTTTCAACTATTTTGATGTTACATACTCCTTTTGCTCACACCCCATATTCAAAGAGTCAGAATATCCTAACTACTGTCCCTCTGAAAGATGTCCAGAATGTGACCTCTTTTTACCACCTCCACTCTGTCATTTCAGTCCAGTCTTCCTCTCTTGATAAGTTACTGCAATGGACATTAACCGGCCTCTGCATACTCCCTTTCCCCTAAGTCTATCCCCCACACAGCAGTGTCTGAGGTACTTTGCAATTTAATTCCGATGCTCTCACTTTCCTGCTCAGAACTCTCAAAGGATCCCGTTTCATTCAGAGTAAAAGACAAAGACCTGAGAATTCCCTGGCGGTCCAGTGGTTAGGACTCAGTGCTTCCATTGCAGGGGGCACGGATTCTATCCCTGGGCTGGGAACTAGGATCCCTCCAGCCACATGGCGCGGCCAAAAAAAAAAAAAAAAAGACAAAGACCTTATAATGACTTGCAAGTTGCAGCCACAACACAGAGCTGTTTTGTTTCTTTACTTTCTCTGTTTTTTCCTTGCCCTACTTAGGTAGAAGGAGACTTCCCCTGCACCTCCATGCTCATTCCCGGGAACGGAGCTCAGGATTACTTCCTCTCAGCCTGAAGGTGTAGTATTTTGTGGTCCTGGTTTAATTTGGGTTTGGTTTCCCACTGGACACCCAGCCTGGGGGAGAGGCTGGCACTGACTTTGACTTCCCTTCCCCTTCCCAGCAGGGCAACTAAGCCCAGTTTACTTAGATAAGCAGATGCCTCAGGGAAAAGGCAGTTAAATGTTCCTGTGATCTGTTTACTGTTCTGGATTTCCACTCTAAGAGTATAGTGTTTTTCCTATGAATCCTGTCATGGCTTGGCCTCTTAAAGTGTTGGGGTTTTTGTCTTTTGTTTTGTTTTATTTTTTTTAAATCCAGGAGTATTTGTGCACTTAGTGACTAACATATATATATCTTCATGGTTAAATGAATATAATATACTCACAATATTTTTAAACAGTCATAAACTCTTTGTTTCTCCAGAAAATCAAGGGCTTTTTTAGCCTCCTTTTAAGAGAATACAATCAATTGTTGAATGAGATGTCCTGCTTGTTAAAGTATCCTCTAAATTGTGATTTTAGTGGTTTCCAGCCCTTCCAAACCTAGTCAGCACTATAATGCTATGGAGTTACTACCTTATTTTTACATGGTATACACAAATGGAAACTGCAAAAATCCTTCCACTATTTGGACTCTCTGAACAGGCTGGAACACGAATGGCACCTGCTTGAATTTCTGATAGCCTTGGAAATACAATTAATTTAAGACTGAGCAGTAAAATGAAGAAATGTATTGTAGCGACACAAAGCTAACAATATAACGAATGGTGAAAAATGAATTATCCACTTTTTAGATTTTTATTTAATTTTAAAAATATAAAAACAAAGTAAAAACTTCCATAAAAACAAAAATGTAAAAGTTTCTATAAGTCTCTCACTACAAAAAAAAAAAATTACACAAAATAAGTTACACTGTTTCATTCCTTGCCCTTCTAATCCTATTATCTACAGGAAACACTTGTTAGAAATTTAGGGTGTTTCTGTTTATATGTACTTTTTATGAATCTGAGAGCATGTTGCATATCCTACACATTGCTTTTTTTTGTCATGTTGGGTGGTTATTATGGTAAATACAGAAATTTAAATAATTCTGAAAACTGTGAACAGTAGTATAGCAATATATTTGCACTGTACAATTATGATCACCCAAAGAAAAATTAATACCCACGGATGGAATCAAAATTTAAAAGCTGCCTTACAACGTCTTTAAGATAATATTGTTTTTTTGTTGTTTTCAGAAATATTTACTATGAAAAATATGGATGTTACCTATACTTTTTAATTAATAATACAAGGGCTATATTTATGTTTTTGAAGTTTTGTATCATAAACAATTTAGCAATGTGCATTCATATAGCTAAAGATTTACATATATCTTAAGGAAAAGTTTCAATAAATAATATTACTGTGTGTGAAATGATCATTGTAATGCTTGACTGTAATGTATTCATTGATCATGATGAAATCATCCCCACTCCCCTATCTCAGGGAATAATTAGAAGTGAAAATTTAGAGCTATCCAATGGCAGCCATGAGCCACTTATGGCTTTTGGGGCATTTGAAATGGGGGTAGTTCAAACTGAGAAGTGTTGTAACAGTAGAATACACACCGGATTACAAAGATTTAGTATGAAAAAAAGGAATAGAAAATAGCTCATTAATAGCATTATATTGATCGTATGTTGAAATTAAAACATTTTTATACATTAGATAAATTAAATATATTATTAAAATTAATTTTCTGTTTCTTTTTACTTTTGCACTGTGGCTACCAGAAAAGTGAAAAGTACTTCTGTGGCCCAAATTATATTACTATTGAACAGTACTAGTCTACAGTTTTGGTTTTAGTTTGTTTTCTTTCTTTGTTTTAATATACTTCTCATCTTTGAGAAATAAAAATGCAAAGTGGACAAAGAAGGGTGACTCACTGAACAAAATTACTGACATAGGTGCAACCTAGAACTTTCCAATGTCCCATGAAGCCCACTGTAGATCCCAGAATCCGGAAAGTAGAGGTCTGCAGAGCTGATGGAATAAATTTCCACATTCCTTCACTTTCTTCCCTATGTGATCCCTAGTGATGCTGAGTAACAAGCCAATGCAACAGATATACACAGTCTATGCAATTGGGAAGTTTTGTACTTCACTTTTATGCAAAGAGGATGAATAACAAGAAAACTTCAGTGCTATGGTCTGAATGTTTGTGTCCTCACCAAACTTGTAGTTTGAAACCCTAACCGCCAAAGATGATGGTATTAGAAGGTGGGGCCTTATTAATCAGTGTTCCTGAAAAGAGACCCATAGAGGTCCCTTGCCCTTTCCATCATGTGAGGACACAGCAAGAAGGTACAGGCTATGAACAAGGAGGAGGGTACTTACTCACCAGAATGTGACCATGCTAGCTAGCTCCTTGATCTTAGACTTCCCAGCCTCCAGAACTGTAAGAAATAAATTTCTATTGTTGATAAGCTACCCAGTCTCTGATATTTTGTTATAGCAGCCCAAACAGACTAAGCCAGTCTGCACTCATCAAAAACGAAAACTGCTTCCAGGTCATGCATAGATTGAATACACTTTTCTAACTATATGAATTCAAAGGTGATCACAAAGGTGGTGCTGAAGTTCTTTCTGAATCAAAGAAAGATTTTAAATAACCATGATTCAGTTTTCATTACAACATACCTTACTGTTTTCTAAGTATTAAAAATTAACAGTCCAAAGAGTTGATATACAGAATCTCTTCAGAAAACAGAATATTCAGTGAGAAATTGAAGTTTAAGTTTCAACTGAATCAGTTGGAAACGTGGTTTTCAAACATGCTAAATAATACGTATATTCTCATAATTTAGAATATTTTAAAATTTAGCTTTGGGTAGAAGCAGTGTGGCTTAAGGAAAACTAACAGATATAATAATCAAGGTATTTGAATTCTTAGCTCCAACTGCTTAAATGAACTTTTACAAGTTGATTACCTTTCTGGATCTCTGCTCCTAACTTGCAAAAGTCAAGTTTGTACTAGGACAGCTAAATGCTGTAGTTGCATTTTAGAGTGTTCTCTAATACAAAATTTTTAAAGAAACCCTTAAAGAATTCTTAAAGAAAATCAACTAATTATATAAATTGTAGACAGTGAAGAAGGCACAGGTAATAGGCAAGTGCCCTCATCCAGAGATGCTCCCAGGGCATTTTCAGGGATTATGAAGGATTCCATTTTGAGAGCCTTTTATACTGAGCTGATCTGAGTGGCAGTGCCAGCTCTCTCAGTATCAAATGAAAGTTGAGCTCTGAATGAAACTATGTCACTTGCCATTCCTAACAGTAACACGTCTTTGAAAGCAGTTTATCATTTTAGAATATGACAAACCTATTTTATGTTTTGTCATTTTAAATATCAAGAAAGGTACCCCTCATCTGCTCATCCCACTCTCATTTGCCTTTTGCTTATTCTAGGGGTCCAGGCCCATCCTATAGACCTGCCAAAGGGCTAACATTTAGGCAGCAACATTTGGCATGTGATCCTCCAAATTCAGCTCAAGTTTACTGGACCCAGAATAGATGTGACTCAAAGGCACACAAATAATAGACTGACCAGTGACATATGTTGTGACATCATTCAGAAATAAGAATTGAACCTATCAACTTTCTTCTCTTGGGACTGTGATCTAAAAATTTATGAGAATGAATTAATTTCTAGTGGGAAATGTACCTGGAAAACCACAAAATAGAAATGAGCCCTCAGGTGAGGTTGAGAATATAGAAGATTTGTTAAAAGAGTGAATAGATCAGATGAAAAGAGAGGGGAAGATTTTATAACAAACATTAAACTAAGCTGTAGTCAATTTTATTTTTACTAACATTTTTCTTCTATTACATCTAAAACCAAAACTATCGCAACTAAATTATACATCACCAGTTATGCTGTTTATTAATAATTGCATCATTGCAGAATAAACATATACATGGGATTTGACCCTGCCCCTTACCATGTATGAGCTTGTCTGCATTTCTATAAAATAGGGACAATAAAAAGCTGTCATGGGATTACACAGAGAATCAAATAAAGTAACGTAAGCAAAGACTCCTTTGCCTGCTTCGTCAAAGGTTTTTAGAATATACTAATACTCAGTTCTCAACCAACAATCTTGTTTAATACCTTGCTTTTCACTGGAATACATTTTGCCATTGCCCTTTAACTTTGAAAAGGATAATTTCTGAGTCTACAGAATATGTGAAATAATCTACAGAGACAGACCACACTGTATTTTAAAAGATCATGAATTTTTAAAGAAATCAGATGTTGGCTAAAACTTTTTTTTCCCCCTTCATTATGACATGACAACTGAAATCCTCTAATGCAAATGAATTTCACCTACAACAAAGTAAGTGGCATCACACTAAGCAGGATAACAAAGCCTTTCTATGTCATCACTTTCATAAGTTAACTTTTGATTATGTTTAACAATTAATCCCTGAACAAACAATTCCACATAATCTGATATGTGACAGTCGTATAATCTAACCAGAAATACAGCTTATACTAGACAAACAGTTTTTTTTTAAATTTATTTTTTATTGAAGTAGAGTTGAATTACAATGTTGTGTTATTTATTGTCATACAGCAAAGTGACTCAGTTATACATATATACATTCTTCTTCATATTCTTTTCCATTATGGTTTATCACAGGATATTGAATATAGCTCCTTGTGTTATACAGTAGGACCTTTTGTTTATCCATTCTATATATATACCAGTTTACATCTGCTAATTTCGAACTCCCACTTTTACCCTGTCCCACCCTCCTCCCTCTTGGTAACCACCAGTCTATTCTCTATGTCCCTGATTTTGTTTCTGTTTCAGAGATAGTTTCATTTGTGTCATATTTTAGATTTTACATATAAGTGATATCATATGGTATTTTAGACAAACAGTTCTTTATCAGGTTTTAGTAGTTCTATTGGTCAAAATAAACACATTAATAAATTATTTAAATTAAGCTTTTATTGGTGTCCAAAAATAGTTTTTCACTAAAGGAGTGATGTGGTTGAGTCATGCTTATTAATTATGAACATCCTTGAAACATCTGTATGAAAGACCACCCGAGGAATAAGGTGTAGTACAAAGACTTAAACTATCAACATTATAATTATAATCATATTGACATTATTAAACTAGCAACATTATAATTATAATCATATTGACATTATAATGTAAAGCAGGTAGGGCCTTAAGGATGATGCCATAGTGAATACTCTGGGGATCAAAGCAGTTTGTGCCTGTTGATAGTAATATCCTTATGTTCATAAATTCAGAAAAGAAATGATGCCTCCCCTATCTGAAACACTATGGTTTTTTTTAGTTGGAACAAGAAAATGCTAGGAAAGAGAGATTGGGAATTGGTGCAGAAAGTCAACAAGCAATGAAATTATTAGATCTTCACATTCTCCCACCTTATGATTGGCTGGGAAATGATTCATAAACATCCTCTTGAGATACCCACTGTCATAAGTAAAATGAATTTGGACGAAGCATAAAGTTTGGTCAACAAAACAAAATTGTAAATAGAATCACACTTAGACCTGTATATTGTTTCCAAGATGCTAAATAATCCAGAGAGATGGGAGAAAAAAGGGAAATTAATTCATCCTTAAGTATATTAGGACATAACTTTCAATAAACTACACTCAATAAGAAAGTAGAGAAGCATGAGAATAATACAGTAGAGCATACGAAAAAATCATCCAATTAAAACGTTTACATATCAGGAACATTCTCAAACTACCTAATGGGGCATGTGCATTTTGCTTAATCTATAACCATAAAATCAACAAAATAACACAAATACATGCCTTTTTCCATATCACTCTAGGCTTAATAAGCAGCTACCTGTCAGAGTCACTTTAAAAATCTAGTTGAACAAACTGGCTCCCTGTCCTCCAAATGCTTACACATAGAGAAAGATAATCACTGACATGCTTAAGCTCCATTGTATCCATCTTTCAAACTGATGTCACCTGGGGACAGTCCGTAAAGGAGGGAGAAGTATACCTCTCTGAGGTGACCACAACACAGGTCATTCACAACAGAGCTCAGAGACATCCACTCAACACGATTAATGATTCATTTACATTTAAAATAATCTTTGTTACAAAACAAAAAAAAATCACTGAGAATAAAATAACCAAATCCCTGTAAGGCATACATGAAGACAGAAATAACCTCAGGAGAAAAATAAACGTAACAATAGCATTTGTGATTTAATGCACTTCTTTTTCCTAAACATCCTTGTCCTCTAACCTTATGATTAAATTAAATCATTGCTCTGGCATTGAGCCCAACATAAAGCATAATCTTTGAACAGTTCTCTGCAGCTGTGTGACAGCTCTAGGCTGATGGCGTCATGTGATGTCACTAGGTGTTGGAATTCACAAACCAATTAAGATTAGTTCAAATTTACATCTCCATATCTTTAAAGATGCATTCTTTCTCATTTAAAAAGAATATCCATCTGGATTATTTAGCATCCTGAATGTAAAAAAAACAAAAACAAAAAACTTTACTTCTAAGAGTACAAAACTATTAGATTATGTTGTTGAAATAATATTTTTTTGACCTTTAAAATTTTATTTTTAAAAACGTTGTCACAGATGCAAGCACATTTCCGTCATACGACGATCCTCTGAATTAGCTAGGGTAAGTACTGACGTGGAACAAGTAAAATGGCTCATCCAAGTTTGCTTCGAAACAGCAATTCAAAGAATAGAAAAGTGCTTTAACTCTTTAATTCTCTTTCCGTGATATAACACAATCTACCTCTTTCATGTTAATAATGACTATTAGTAATAAACATATATACCAGTTCAGCTATAACCACATCCTGACCTCAGCTCATTACAGAGTATATAGAATAGAGAGTTCTGGGTAGCAGCAGTGGGGATGTATCACCTCTGGTCAGCGACAGACTGGCTCTGTGGACAATAAAACACTACCGTTTGTAGTGTGCACCAATTCCCATGGTGTAAACATTCCCAGCAGGGCTGATTTCAAGCTACCGTTGTGACACCATGGAGTAGGGGGTTGTGAATGTGCACACCTGACGCTCACACAGAGGGGTATGCTTGGCCCTGGAGGGTATACAAGGCCCTACCCTTGGGCAGACACACAAGACACAGGCATATATGAGCACATATAAAAAGAGAAGATGTCTTTCAGGAAGGGAGCCGCTCAGGGATCTCACTAGCATCTTGGGCACTCTTGGTGGGAGGAAAGTTCACCACACCAATCCAAGGGGGGCAGCAGTCATGCATTGTAGAGAGCCCCGCACGGCTGTGGAACAGCGGAGCCAGAGAGCTGGGACAAAGATCCTCTTACTAGACGTCCATACTTCCCCCACCCTTAGTTCTATTGGTATATCATTGATAAGAAAAATGGTATCTACTGAAATAATATTTTTATTCCCCAGTTACTTCTCAATTTTAGGGAGAGAGGAGTAACTAGTTTTCTTTCCTTTTGGAAAGTCCTTGAAAGAGACTTGGAAATTAAGGTAAGCACTCAATATTAGATTTGAAGCTTGCATGAAAACACTTGAACTCTTTGGTCACTTAAAATAAGACTGACTCTAAAAGTTAGTCAGGGTCCATGTCCAGATTATTTAACTTCTTGAATAAACATGCTGTTAGTAACAAACTTTCTAACTCTTAGGCTGGAGTGTTAATGTACTAATTCTTTTTCCTTAGAGCATATGTGCAGTTGTTCAGTTCACATGCATTATGAAGAATATTGAAAGCTTTACACGATATATTTTTTTAATCTAGGAAGTTTATATTACTTTACATCACATTTGATTTCTCAAATGAATTACTGTAGCCCTTTGAAAAAAACTTGAAAACACATCTTTTGAGTTTACTATATTAGTCATGTCTTCTGGTATTCTTTATTTTTATTTTTTGACAATAACAAAATTACTTAATTCATTTCAAGTTCATCCTATTCCATATACACATGTGTACAGAGCTGGGGTAATTTACTTAAGCAGTTCATCTCCTTTGTCGCAGATGGTAAATGTGCAGATTTCTCCCTCAAGGAAAGAAACTCTTTCATAAAATAATTGCATATTCTGCTCATTTTTTTCTCTTTGCTGATGCTTTTGTATTGTTATTACACCCTGTCAGATTAGTAATTAGCATGCAGCCTCCATATGACATAAATGCACTTCTACTGTTTCTGTAAAAGCCCCTTTAGCAACTCAAAGCATATAATAACTCTAAATGGTAAAAGAGAGAGGAAATAAATAGTTTAACAGGAATAACTGTAAGAGCAAGTGCAGCATTAGGTTGGTGCATTTCTTTTGACGAAGGGGTTGAGTTGCAATTGCTCCCTGAAGAGTGTGCTGGAACCTAGAACAGGTGACTGTGTGTGACCTTTGCAATTTTTTTTTTGTTAATTTCTATTTGAATAAATAATTGAATTAACAGCCTTGGTCAAAATCTGAAGGAAAAAGTTGCCTGAGGAAGGAGAGTACCTTGTGATAAATCTTCTAATAAGGTGGCCCTTAAGTGGGACCTAACGACTGATGAGCCTAAAACAGAGCAGCCCTTGTCTAGTAGAGTCAGATTGAGATTATGTCCCCTGGAAATGGGTTTACAGTGAGCGCTGACTAACATACATCCAAATCTAGGAGAATGTTTAGCCTGCTTGGAGATCTTTTTCAAAAGGAAAATAATTCAATATGCAATAAGGTAGAACTGTTCTGTGAAATTCCTGTATTAAAGCTGCTGAACAGGATTGGTTTCTTAATTTGTAGGGTCCAGTGCAAAATGAAAATACAGGGCCACTTGTCCAAAATTATTAAGATTTTCAAAATGGTGACAGCAGAGGCTTAAACCAAGTGAGGGTCCTTTTAAGGCAGGCTGCACTGGTCTAGCCTGAAGATGCTCTTAAATTAAGCCAGCTCTGTCAATGAGAGAGCAAGGAATCAATGCAGAATGGAGTCATATCATGATTCAATCCTGGGCTCCTCTGCTGACTATAAATTTGACCTTGGGCAAGTTATTCACCTGAGTGTCAGTCCCGTCATCCATAAAGCAGAGATCACAATGCATGATGAGTACCCTTCATGCTACCCATCAGGTAGTAAGTACTCAGTAAATGCTATCCATGTTTAACACCTAGTGTCACAACTCACTGAGTTTGAGCCAAGACAGAAAATAGTTTGCACCTGGATATTTCTGCTTTTTTTTTTATCTGTTATCTTGATATTTTACATAAATTTAGTGTGGTATTGTAAGAGAGAGCTACTGCTGTCTAGTTGGTATGTGTATTTTTTTCTTTTTAAAGAAATACCAATTCACAATATATGTAAGTAAAATCAATATGCTGTATACCTTAAACTTACACAGTGCTGTGTAAGTTACATTTCAATAAAATGGAAAAAACACCCAAATAAAATTAATAAAAGTTGAGTTCATGCTTTCCTACTTAACTAACATCATCTAAAAATAACTACCTGTCAGGAAGACCTAAAGAGACATTTCTCAAAGAAGACATAAGGATGGCCAGTAGGTACATGAAAAGATGCTTAACATTGTTAATTATTAGAGAAATGCAAATCAAAACTATAATGAGGTAACACCTTACACCAGTCAGAACTGCCAACATTAAAAAGTCTACAAATAACAAATGCTGGAGAGGATGTGGAGAAAAGGGAACCTTCCTACTATTGGTGGAAATGTAAATTGGTGCAGCCAATATGGAAAACAGTATGGAGGTTCCTCAAAAAACAAAAAATAGAGTTGCCATATGATATAGCAATCCCACTCCTCGGCATATATCTGGACAAAGCTATAATTAGAAAAGATACATGCACCCCTATGTTCATAGCAGCACTATTTACAATAGCCAAGACTTGGAAACAACCTAAATGCCCATCAACAGATGAATGGATAAAGAAGATGTGGTACATATATAAAATGAAATACTACTCAACCATAAAAAAGAATGAAATAATGTCATTTGCTGCAACATGGATGGACTTAGAGATTATCATACTAAGGGAAGTAAGTCAGAAAAAGACAAATACCATATGATATCACTTATATGTGGAATCTAAAATATGAACTTATCTATGAAACAGAAAGAGACTCACAGATATAGAGAACAGATGCGTGGTTGCCAAGGCAGGTAGGGGAGGGATGGGTTGGGAGTTTGGGGTTAGCAGATGCAAACTATTATATATAGAATGGATAAACAAGAAGGTCCTACCGTACAGCACAGGGAACCATAGTCAACATCCTCTGATAAACCGTAATGGAAAAGAATATGAAAAAAAAATACATAGTTATATATATATATAAAACTGAATCACTTTGCTGTACAGCAGAAATAAACACAACATTTTAAAACAAGTATACTTCAAAAAATAAATTTAAAAAAAAATAAATAAATAATAATAGAGATTAAAAAATAATAACTACCTATCAGGACTGTGTTAAGTACCAAAATATGGCAACTATTTTGGCACAGCTATCTGAATTGTTGAGAAAATTTCAGAAAAGAAGTGCCTTTCCCTGGGTACCATATCTATTTCATATTACCAGTGTCAGTTGTGTTGACCATTACAATTACCAACAACCATGGTTATAGCTAAAATTATGACATGATACTGACCATCAACACACAGCAAATGACCATATTCCTTTAACTCTAACAAAACATCTTTTGTAACACACAAAGCACAAATTGACTAACAGCCTTTTTGATGGAGAGAAAAATAATTAAAACACCACCACATTATATATATATGAATTTTAAGATACAGTATGATTTCCAAAATATTAAAATATGTTATATGCATGTTGGTACTGAGAAAGTATATTGGATTATTTTATTGACATTATACTCTTACCACAAAATTTGAGCATTTATTTGCTCACTTAAGGGGATGGATACATATATGTAATCTCCTATACATAATGTAGAGTACATTAATAAAATTCTAATAACTGCAAAGACAGAAATTATTCATTCCTTTGTTCATTCATTCCACAAATATTTATTGAGCACTTTTCTATATATCACTATTTTAGTCACTGGGGTTAAAAAGTGAACAAACTGGAGCTTACATTCTACTGGAGAAGATTTTCAATATGCAAAATGAATAAGTAAAATATAAACTAAACAAAATAATGATAAGAACTATGGGAAAAATATTTTAAAGGAAGATTTGGAATTTGGAAATTTGTAACTTAAAATAGGTGGTCAAAGATTATATAACTTAGAATACTTCCTTTGATATGCTAATATAAAGGGAGATTCATTTGTACTATAACCTAGATTGAACATAATCATGATTTTTTGTTTGATTAGTGTCTACTATGAGTCCTTCATTATTCAGGTATTTTGAAAATTTAAAAAATACAAATAAATCATGGTTCTACATTAAAAATATGGATTATCTGGTTTGAGAATAAACAGCAACACATCTGAAGACACTGGACAAAATATTTCATTAAATGCTAAACTGTATAATAGAGACATAAGTGTAGACCAGGTTAAGAGAAGATGGATAGTTCATAGACGATTATGGTAGGCTCATCTCTTCCTAAAGTTAGGGAGAGAGACATGTTGTAATAAGGTGTGTGTGTGTGTGTGTGTGTGTGTGTGTTTGTGTGTGTCTTACCTAGTAAATACTGAAAATCTCTAGGGATTCTTTACCTTTTATTCCCAACACCTTGTCTAGGATATGGGAACATATAAGATAATCAATAAACGGTAATAGAATGAAGGAGTGACTCCTTCCTTCCGTCAATCCCTCTTGCCTGGGGCAGGGGAGAGCTTTTATAAGAAGGTGTTTCTTATTCTTAAGCAGATTATAGTTATTTCTGAAAGTGTTGTTACTTCTATAAAACTCTGTTCACACATTGACAAATCTATTTCAAAATTCTTCCAATTACTGAGTATAGTATTCAAAATCTTCTTTAATGAAAGTAGCTTTTTCTTTAAGGTTTTGCTAGAGACTGTATTGTTTCTTGTTGAAATGTAATGTAATAAATATACTATAAAGGGACAGATCTGTAATTTAACCTTGAAGGAAAATATCTTCTAAGAAAGAGTACTAAGTTGTTCTATACTACAGGATGATTGCATAAGCAGAACAGTAGAGAGTAATCGTTGTAATTTCCATAGCCCAAGGTTGCAAGTTTAGTACAAATTTCATTTTGTTTTACTGATTTGTTCTCAAAAAGTACTTTAATTTCACTTACACTGAATCTCCACATTTGGCTACTATGATCTAATTATCTGTACCATAGCTGACTGTGTTGAACCAGATACAAATTATTCTTTTACCCCACATAACTCCAAGTTTTAATTAAAATTCAGCCACACTAATAAGATATCATAGTCACAATAGTATAGTTCACGTTCTCACAACAGCATATTTAAGACTCAAGTAGAGTAAAAAATACTATTTCAATGAGAGAAATCTCATTGACTTTTACTGAAACAGTAGGTCAGATTTTTGGTATTATATCGGTGAATAATATTACCTTGGAAATACTGAAATGGTTTAAATGATTCATGGTTCGTAATTACCATATAGCAGCTTCTAAAAAGATTTCATAATAAAACATATTTTTATGATGATACACTTATTCATTAAATGGTATTTGCACGATTAAATAGGCAAATTACAATATATGGAGTAGATGGCATTCTCATGAAAAATAGAGCAAGATAACTCTAAGACAAAACATATTGTTTTCTATGTTTAAAATAATAAATTTTGGGGGTTACTCATTTCTGAGTTAATACATGATAGGCTCTTTTTTAGTTCATCCACATTCTTTTTTTAAAATAATTAATTAATTAATTAATTAATTAATTATTATTTTTGGACATCCATATTCTTGACTACCTACTTTCTCTCTGAGCCAGTCATGTTTCTAAGGTCTGGGCTGTAGGAATATAGCCACTGACAAAATGGTAAAAAAAATTTGCCTTCCAACAGTTTACATTCTAGTGGTAGAGACAGATAATAGATAAATAAATACATAAATTATTAAAATTTCAAATAGTGATAAGTACCTTGAAGAGGAACAGGATAGAAGGACAGGAGTGATGAAAGAGGAGGGGCTATTCTAAGAGGGGTGGTCAAGGAAGGTATTTCAATGGAGGTGATGTTTTGGCAGAAACCTAGAAGTCATGATTTTTGAAAGGTATTTGAAGATCTGAGAAAAAGCCTTCTGGGAGATGGAACAAGTACAAAGATCCTAGGTCAGGAATGAACTTGGTGTGTTTGAAAAGCAAGAAGATCAAGGTGACTAGAATCTGGTATTCTAGGAAAAAAATCAGGAGACTGGATCAGAGGGGAAGGAAAGGATCCGCTTAGGGAAGTAGCTGTGGTAAGGAATCTGGGTTTTTTTTCCCAAGGGTGAGAGTAAGCAATTGATGAGCACTGAGTGCTGAGTAGGATTGTAATGGGGTTTTATTTATAGTTTTCAAAAGAGCACCTTAGTTTCTGCAGGGCAAGGATCAAAGAAGGGAAACAAGATTGTTGCTGGACCGTAGGCAAGTGAGGAAATGGCATGTATTATGGTGCTTATGGTGTTAAAGGTCCAGCTGGTAAGATATATTACATTATTATGCTGTTCAGAAATCCCAGTGTTTGTTTCATATTGGAAGGAGAGAGAGATAAATTTATTTGATGATACTGGTTACATCCAAAGAAATTCACTTAAATGATATGAATGAAAAGAAACAATCACATTTCAAGGTTAATCACTGGTCTACTTTTACACAGTCGTAAACACAATTATTTGAGCATAGTCTTTACATCCGGTACGAGGAAGGGAAAAAGATGTCCAAGAAGGAACATTCTGAATGATGCTCATTTATTTCTGCTATTTGATGAAAAGTAGATACACTGTATAAATAGATAAGCAGAGATTAAGAGCTCCTAGATATATCATTAAAAAAGAAAAACAAAAGCTTGCAATCACTGCCCTAGTAACTATATATTTATGGATTCCCTTAACAGCAGCTCTATGCAATAATAATGGCATAAAAATGATGGCTACATTTTTGAGTGTCAGTTACTGGATATCCTGTTAGGTGATTTGCTTTACCTCATTTACTTCTCTCTGCAATCTGTGATGCATATTATTATTACCCATTATTATTACCCATGTTTCTAAAGTTGAGGACATTCAGGCACAGAATGTGTAAGTAATTCCCCCCCACTCCAACTCACAGTGCCAGTAACTGGTAAAGTTTGGAATCAAGCCTAGATTTGCTTTTAATCACTGTGCACTACTAGTGGTTAATTTAGTGAAAAACACACCAACCCAGTTTCTCTTGAAGAGTTAAAAATAACCAGCTGATGAAGACTTTTCCTGTTCCATTGGTTGTTTTGAAATACAGACACAGCGCCTGTTGGGTAGCAGCATGCAGCAATGAAACAGCTTACAAAACAAATATGTCCAGCTGCAGGATGTATCCTGGCCATTTTAAAGTCAGCGAGCCAATACAACCACCAAGGACGTAAATACACCAAGGGACAGCACAATTAATCCTCTGTACACAATCAATGAGGAATAGTAATGTTTCTTGGGAAATGGAATATAGTAGAATGAGCCTGAATTTTCCCTGAGTGCAGATGATGAGTTGCCATTCGATGAAACCTCCCTGGAGGAGACTGTAACAAACACAGGAAGCCTCTCAAGGACAGCCAGGGTTGTAAATTGTGGGTTATAAAATAAATAATATAAATATTGTGCCAACATTTATAATTTATTTGTTGGACTCAAAGGTGAGAAATAGGGGTGAGCTGGCAGGTCCAATTTGAACTAGCGTTGGCAAATCCATGCTGCTCCCTAAATCATTGCTTTCTGTGTTTCATTTAGCTTAAAAACATATAATAAAGCTCAAACAAAGCTACTTGCTTTGGACAAATGGAGCTGTGGACACAGATTTTTGTGATGTTCCATTATACAGTTATTGGGGTGCTGGTTTTTCTTGACCTGTAGTGGGGAACTCTATGCTCTTAAAAGGGTGCTTTTTGCACTTACTTGGGTGAAAACATAAAAGCAGAACAAAATGATTTTTAAAAACATGCAACATTGCACAGGTTTCTTTGTGTGTTTGTTTTGCCTGAAACTTACCATTGCAAAGTCAAAATCTCTAACTGAAGAAGGACCTCATTATGACAAAGAGAGGTCATGAACAGAACATAGATCCCAAAAGAACTTTTACCCAGTTTCAGCCATCCCTTAAACTCTCGTGATCTTGGGCAAGTCATAGAGTCCCACAGGGCTTGTGGATAGTTCAGCCAGCTCTTGCTACTTCAGACTCAGGAATAAAAAGGGAGATGTGTGTGAGAGAAGAGCAGTATTGTTTTGCGTTTAGTGGTGCCCTCCAGCTCCTAGCTGGATGGCACTGGTGAACTTTTTAGACTCTATGTACCTTAGTTTCCCCATCTTGTCAATGAGGATAATAACACTTCCTTTTGAAAACTTTTTAAGGGTTAATGAAAATATTGTGCTGTATGTTAAGTCCTGAGTACTGTGTCTTAGAGAACTCAATAACTGTTAGCATTTTACATTTACTGTAGATCGTAAAACGTGATAAATCTTCAGTAAATGTTTATTGAATTAAAGAAGTATGGTCAGAGGTTCTACTAGATCTTTATTAGTTTTCTGCTTAGAACAGTTTGCTGTAGTTTGTAGGTTTGTACAAACTGATACGATGAATAAAGCACACAAAGACAAATCTACAATTTCCATCTGATATCAGGCAAGCACACATGGAAATATTTGAGAGTCACTCTAGGAGATGCACAGCCTATTGTGAAGCAGAATGCTTGTGACAACACCACACTCCACGAACAAAGGCACAAAATAGTGGAAGTAAGTGATCTCTTTGCAGAACTCCCAGAGTCAGTGGATAGTTAAATGAAAGGATGTGTTAGTGAATAGAGAAGGGGATTAGAGCAGCAGAATAGATAAGAAATAGGTTCAACTATCATTGCTAAGTAATAAATCCTCTCTGGAACACCATGTTAAATAAAGTGGAATTTAGCTTTCCTTTTTGGAGGAGGAGTTCCATAAGTTTGAATGAAAAATAAAAGATCACCAAGGAAACACATTTCCCCTTTGACTATCAATAATCATCTCTTCACTGTTTCAGTCTTGGGTCAATTTAGTCTCTTATCTCTTACTTAGAATGCTCATTTATCTCTCCTAGATTCTAGATACAAAGGTCATGAAAGGCAGACCACCTTGTCCTGATAAAATGATCAAAGGCAGCCTTTTTGGGAATATTAATCTGGCAGATATGTCAAGTGAAGTAAATAGATTGGAAGGGAAAGAGGGCTCCTCAAGGAAACAAATTCATTAGCCCAATGGTTAAGTGGCAAAGGCCTCAGCAAGTGTGATGACCCCATGGGAAATAAAATGAAACAGCTGGTATGGGGGCGGTGACAAGGGGTAGCTAAATACTGCAAAGCAGAAGCATGCTTCCTCATTTTCTTGCACACTTAATTGAAAAGCATGTGATAAACTTGAAGTAGGGGTGGTGTGTTTCAACATCTCTAATGTGATTACAGCTATATTTTTACTGGTAGAGAGTGGTAAGATTGGTGAATTTCTAGAAGAAAATCTTCAAAGTTAAAAAAACCTAAAATTTTCTTAAGGTTTTAATATACCAGAAGGTTTTCAATAATTAAATAACAACATACGTCTTTCTATGTGGGAGAAAAAATTGGTCACGACTATTCTCATAGCACAACTTGTAATATTAGAAAATTAGTCCCACTGAAATAACCAATTTCATTTTCTCGTACTTTGAAATAAAAATTAATTACTAAAATATTTAAAAGACAGGGTTCTCCCTTTACAAATGACTGTAAATTCTGTATGCATTTCAGCCCTAGCCCATATATTTTAGAAAACCTATGTATTTATCCCAGATCCTCTCTACTCCATGAGTAGAGAATCCTGCTGGCAAATTAACAATAGAATGTTAGAGAAGGTTACAACGTTTTAAACATCAGTTTGTCTGCATTTATCCAATTCTGCAATCTCTACTAGTGGATATATTAGATTTGTTTGTATTTTTTAAATCTCATTACAAGTTTTTGAAAACAGGAAATTGCTTCTACTATGAAAGATCAATGTGCTCTTGACTTCAGCATTCTCAACAATAGTTTATCTGAGCTGATGTGGTAATGGAGATCAGGGGGATATGAGAATGAGCTTGGGTTCTCTAACAAGCTTGGAAAGAAGAAAGTCACTCAGAAGAAAGAGCACAATACTTATAAATTCTTAAACTTAATGATGCTTATCCAATTAGATCATTCAACTGTCCAAAGAAGCAAAACCCTCAGGTTCATACCTGCTTTTCTTGTAAAACTATCTTTTTGAGGGGGAGAGGGTACAGGAAGAGTGCTTGTAATATCAAGCTTAATAGATTTAATTTAGAGAAAATTGTATTATATCATGCCCTGTAATTAGAAACGTAAAAAACTTGTTTGAGATTTGGCCCCAAACATAAGCCAAACCATTTCAAACAGGAAATGATTCCAGAAATATAAGCCTAGGATTTTTCATTTTATTTCATCTTGCTCAGAAAGAACATGAGATGAATTAGGTAAAATTCTGCTTCTTATTGAGTAAAGCCAGTTAATCTGCTCACAAAATAAACACAATGATGTGGCCAAGTTTGGTACAGATTTGTCTTTTGCCTAAACTATTCCTTCTCATTTTTAACTGAATCCTAATGTCCAGATTACTCTCCTTTTTCTCCCTCTTTGAAAAATGTCACCTATTTCTAGGATCCAATGCTAAGCCTTTAAACCCTATTTCCAGCCGTTTTCCAGTGTTTCCACTGTTTTCTATTTCCAGTGAATTCTACCTAGGAGTTCCATAGTCAACTCAAACTTCATATATTTAAAATCTAACAAAGCACCTACCTATTCCTTAATATGGATTCTCTTGTGTTTTTTAGGTTAATTTCGAGTGCAATTTTTCATCAAGCCTAAATTTATTGGAACTCTCCTCTCTAAATATTCACCTATAAATGATCCCCAAATGAAATTTCCTCAGGAATGTTACAGAAAAGAAAGTTACAAATATACCTCATAAGCAGAGACATAAAAATCCATGACAATATTTTAGCAAATTGAATCCAGCAATATCTGAAAAGAATAAGAAATCATAAGCAACTAGGATTAAATCTGGGAATAAAAGTCATTAACCACATCAACAGTACAAAGAAGAAAATTTTTTACGATCCTCTCAATAGATATGAAAAATATATTTGTCAAAATTTAATATCCATTCGTGATGAAAACCCTCAGTACACTAGAAATAGAAGGGAATTTCCTCAACCTAATAAAGGACATCTAAAAGCCTACAGTTAGCCTCATACTAAGACCAGGAACAAGGCAAGAATGTTCATAATCACCACTTCTATTCAACACTGAAATGAAAATATATGTCATTTTGGAATGGAACATTCAATTGGAATAACACTCAGGAAAACAAAGAGTAACAAACTAGTAAAACACACAATAACATGGATAAACTTCAAAAGGATTATGTTAATTTAAAGAAGCCAGGAACAAAAGACTACATATGTGTGATTCTGTTTATATTTGACATTCTAAGAAATGCAAAACTAACACCGGAGGGCTAGAAAGTAGGTAAGTAGTTGCCAGGGTAGGGAATGAGAGGAGTAACTGTTACAAAAGAACATAAGGGAACTTTTGGGAGCATTAAAAATATACGATATCACGACTGTGACAGGAGTTATGTCATTGTATATATTTGTTAAAACGCATCAAATTGCACAACTAAAATTGGTGAATGTCTTGTAAGTAAATTATATGTAAAAAATATAACTTCAAAGGTTGGAAATTTTCTGAAGAAAATTAATTGGATTTTATTTATTAAATGATCGATGTGCTACATAGTAATATTATGATAGTGTTGGTTGGGAGGTATTTAGCCATTGATTTTGCCTCACTCATTTTAGACAATTGGGGTCTAAAAATTTTTATATCCATGGTATAGATGAAAAGAAGTGTACTGGCCCTTACATTAGTAAAAAGTATTTTTACTTTTAACATAGATATTCATTTAATGAATACTATTCATCCAAATGCTGCAATTCTCCAACATATTAGGTAGCCCAACTAATAGAATTCCTAAACTGTTATATCACTCTATTATCTTCTATCATATAAACTTTAGCTGTACAGATAAGAATACAAGTTAATTCTCCTATGTAGGGCATATATGTTAGTATAAAATGGTAACCTCTGAAAGAGACTGTGTTTCACACTGTTTCTGATTAGTTACTAGGTATTTATTCCCCAGACTGCAGTGAAATATTTTATTGGTTGTTACAGCCAGTGCTATAGATCATAACTTATCTTTCATCTGACCTTAAATATAAATGAAAAACAATAAATTTATTTCAAGGTTGCACTGAGAATAATCAAGGCCAACTGAAATAGAGGCTTTAAGCCTCATCCAATTTATATTCTGAACCAAGCTAAATAAAGAAAAGAATTAGAATTATCCTTTCTGCTATTGAATTACATTTAATATTGGAGGCCATGATCATATTTCTAAATTTATTTTGGGGGGGAACAAAAGAAAAAGTATATCATTCAGCATAAATAAAGGGCAATTTGTCATCAATGAATGTATTAAAGTAGAATATCATAAGCATAAGCGACTACTGTTTTATAGACTCTAACATTTCACATAAAAGTGAATCATTTCTTTATTGAAAAGCTTTCAGACATCTTTTTTATGGGGGTACTATGGAAAAGACAGGCACGTAACTTTTCCAGGTACTCTTTTAAAGACCACGGTCTTAGGGCAAAAGTGTTAAGATCTTATAATCACAAACTGGAAATAAACTTGGATAAGACAACTTTCAACAAAGGTTAAGTGAATGACAAAGATACATAGCTATAGAATTAACTTGAAGAGCAATTCTTTGTAAACAAGCCAAAGTCTTGGCCCATGGGGATTTAGAAAGATTGCTACATAATATACCACCATGTCTGCTTCATAGACACGCTTAGATAGGAAACTTTTCTGGTTGCCTTTGCTCCCAGTGAAATTATTTTTTTAATTGGTTTATTTATTTAGTTAGTTATACATCTTTATTGGAGTATAATTGCTTTACAATGCTTTGTTAGTTTCTGTTTTACAGCAAAGTGAACCAGCCATATGCATACACATACCCCCACATACCCTCCCTCTTGAGCCTCCCTCCCACCCTCTCTATCCTACCCCTCTAGGTCGTAGCAAAGCACTGAGCTGATCTCCCTGTGCTATGCTGCTGCTTCCCACTGGCTAACTATTTTACATTTCATAGTGTATATATGTTGATGCTACTCTCACTTCACCCCAGTTTCCCCCTCCTGCCCCGTGTCCTCAAGTCCATTCTCTACGTCTGCGCCTTTATTTCTGCCCTGCCACTGGGTTCATCAGTACCATTTTGTTTTAGATTCCATACGAAATTGAGTTATTTGTAGTGAGGTGGATGGACCAAGAGTCTGTCATACAGAGTGAAGTAAGTCAGAAAGAGAAAAACAAATCCCAGTGAAATTTGAATCTGAAAAATCCACAACTCAAGTGTTCCATTTCATTACTGTGTATTGATTGTTCATGTGTATCCTTCTAAGAAAGCAGAGAAACACAGCTGTTACAAATCCTCTTAATTTAGACTGATATTCTAGTTTAAAAAGCAAAAGTGGTAAAACACAATTAAAATTACAATTAAAAATCATCTTGAATTTTAATTCCTATAATCAGGTAAGGAAGCCAAGCAAGAAAAGAGAACCATTTCTCTGCCTGCCATCTCTGGTTCGTGCCTACTAGGCTCCCCCTAAAACACATACAACCACTGAATGGTGACTAGCAAGGGTAAAATATGTTCAGAAGTTATGTGAGGGTTAAACCGTCTTGAAACAGGTCCACTTCACGCAGAAATGGAAAGCAAGGCATGGGAGTAGCTGACAAGATTTTTGGAACATTGCTATTTACTTCCATGTTTTCCTTATCTAATTAGTTTAGCCTTTTTCTCCTTAGGAAACATGAGCATTTCAAATCTTCCTTCTCATGCCAGGCAAAATACTTTAAGTCACAAATTACGACATTTCATGCATCTTCTAAGCCTGCTTTCCTTGGAAATAGAAACTGGAATACTGATTACCTAACCAATTTCTAGGGACTCTGCTTTCCCCCTTCTCTAACTGGAAGCTCATTTCCCTCTTGTTCAATAATATAACTTGCATAACGTTGCTTTGGAAAATTAGGCCTAATTCTTCACGGCTTTCCAAATTTAAATATATAATTTTATTAAGTATATGGAGCAATATAGAGTGTTACTGTATTAAAAATACAGTTTACTGTATTAAAAATACAGTTCGGTTTTGATGTTTGTTCCTTTATCTTAAGCAGTTTTACACATTTTCCAAAAAAATGTAAAATAAATAAGAAATGCTACACTTTTAGAACTGTGCTTGATAAAAAAACATAGTGTATTTTTCTCATCATTTTCATTCTTCTTACCAGCATCCTGGTTCAGCTGCATCAGTTCATCCCTAGAAAATTTGCATTATTCTCTTTTCTGGTGTTTCTACATCTGTTCTCTTCCATACTTGTCTTTCATACCACAACATAGATTAATCTTCAAAAACAGTGTTTAAAGCCTTCATGAATAATACATTACTTAGAAGAGAACATTGAGTTTTCTAGAGAACATCGAGTTTTCTAGTAGTTCAAGAGCTAGTAAAATCCGGCTACAGGTTTTTCTTTCTAACATTTCTCCCACTCTTCTCCACCTCTAGAAAAAGTCAGTTATGATCCCCAGATCACACTTTGCTTATATTCTGACACTTGCCTGAGAACCATGGCAGCAGATAACATACTTGTATAATTTTTATACTAACTCTGAACTCCAAATTTCTATAACGACACTATCAGTTACTTAGCATTTACTATTGCAGTTATATCTGGATTTAGACACCTGATTATCTAAATATTCATGTACATATCAGATATAAATGATAAATTCATACATATATACATATACACACATAAACACACAATGAAAACCTATGTGATTGTTGACCCAGCACTTCTTTTTTTTTTTTTTTTAAAGTTGCGAGTTAAGTTTTATTTGGGGCAAAATGAGGACTATAGCCTGGGAGACAGCATTTCAGAGAGCTCTGAGAAACTCCTCCAAAGAGGTAGGGGGGAAGGCCAGTATATATGTGATTTTGGTGAAGGGGGAGTACACGCAATCGTACATATTTTTTGCAGAAGGTCTTGTGAAGGTTACTGCTAGTTGCGAGGAGCAGACATCACCATGTAGGAGTTTAGCGCTTCTCTAGATATGAGGCGATGCAAGGATTGGGCACATAAAATCAGCTCCTGAAAATATCTAACAATCTGAAGACCTGTTCTGCCAGTTTACCCAGAGCACAGAGTGCCTCATTCCTGATCTCCACCCTGAATTTCTTTCAGGGGGTGTTGAAGGTCAGCAGCTGCAGTGGCAACTGATTTAATCCTTGTAGACTTAGATCGCAAGGGCCAATGGCAAGCGCCAATTTGTAGTTGATATAAGTGATGGGTCACGCTGTGCCGAGAAGTGGGCCCTGATGGAGGAAGTGAGAAGGGCTTACTGCACATGCCCACATTACGGTCCCGGTTTTGAAACCTGGCCTGGATTCTTGGGTCAGCTGTCTACCATTGTTGCATCTTCTCATCCTGGCTTGATGGTTGTTTTAAGGTGAGTTTGAGGTTGGCAGTCCTCTCTATAGACCAGTCCCGGACAGAGGCACTTTTTAAGTGGGAATTATGAGGTCAAGAGTTAATTCCCTTCAGTTGCACTGTGCATGAGCTAGCTAAGACTACCTGATAAGCGCCCTTCCATCTTGGTTGAGAGAGAGTCCTTTAAATGATGTTTTTTCCAGTGGACCCAGCACTTCTTTTCCAGCAAACCATGGCCCTTCTC
Organism: Balaenoptera physalus; assembly: GCF_965194825.1. NCBI lineage: Eukaryota > Metazoa > Chordata > Mammalia > Artiodactyla > Balaenopteridae > Balaenoptera > Balaenoptera physalus. The sequence continues at coordinate 33,739,240 of NC_138890.1, forward strand.
AGGGTCATCACCATAGGAATGAGCATTTTATACAAGGTGACCCTTTCTACTGACCAGAGTTGATTGGTCTAAAGCTCATGTCAACAGAAGAAGAGATGAATTCTTAAGCCCCTCCCTGGGAATTTTAAAACTTTCAAGAGCATTGAGTCAATCTCTTTCCAATAGTTTAACCTCTAAGCTGTAAACACAAGGCATTGCAGGCATATTTCCTGACTGTAATGCGATTTTGTTTTTTTGGGTTTTTTTTTTTAACATCTTTATCGGAGTATAATTGCTTTACAATGGTGTGTTAGTTTCTGCTGTATAACAAAGTGAATCAGCTATACATATACATATATCCCCATATCTCCTCCCTCTTGCGCCTCCCTCCCACCCTCCCTATCCCACCCCTCTAGGTGGTCACAAAGCACTGAGCTGATCTCCCTGTGCTATGCGCTGCTTCCCACTAGCTATCTATTTTACATTTGGTAGTATATATAAGTCCATGCCACTCTCTCACTTTGTCCCAGTTTACCCTTCCCCCTCCCCATGTCCTCAAGTCCATTCTCTATGTCTACATCTTTATTCATGTCCTGTCCCTAGGTTCTTCAGAACCTTTTTTTTTTTTTTTAGATTCCATATATATGCGTTAGCACACGGTATTTGTTTTTCTCTTTCTGACTTACATCACTCTGTATAACAGACTCTAGGTCCATCCACCTAACTACAAATAACTCAATTTCATTTCTTTTTATGGCTGAGTAATATTCCATTGTATATATGTGTCACATCTTCTTTATCCATTCATGTGTTGATGGACACTTAGGTTGCTTCCATGTCCTGGCTATTGTAAATAGAGCTGCAATGAACATTGTGGTACATGACTCTTTTTGAATTATCGTTTTCTCAGGTTATATGCCCAGTAGTGGGATTGCTGGGTCGTATGGTAGTTCCATTTTTAGTTTTTTAAGGAACCTCCATACTGTTCTCCATAGTGGCTGTATCAATTTACATTCCCACCAACAGTGCAAGAGGGTTCCCTTTTCTCCACAACCTCTCCAGCATTTATTGTTTTTTGATTGTTTGATGATGGCCATTCTGACAGGTGTGAGGGGATACCTCATTGTAGTTTTGATTTGCATTTCTCTAATGATTAGTGATGTTGAGCATCCTTTCATGTGTTTGTTGGCAATCTGTATATCTTCTTTGGAGAAATGTCTATTTGTATCTTCTGCCCATTTTTGGATTGGGTTTTTGTTTTCTTGATATTGAGCTGCATGAGCTGCTTGCATATTTTGGAGATTAATCCTTTGTCAGTTGCTTCATTTGCAAATATTTTCTCCCATTCTGAGGGTTGTCTTTTTGTATTGCTTATGGTTTCCTTTGCTGTGCAAAAGCTTTTAAGTTTCATTAGGCTCCATTTGTTTATTTTTGTTTTTATTTCCATTTCTCTAGGAGGTGAGTCAAAAAGGATATTGCTATGATTTATGTCATGGAGTGTTCTGCCTATGTTTTCCTCTAAGAGTTTTATAGTATCTGGCCTTACATTTAGGTTTTAATCCATTTTGAGTTTAGTTTTGTGTATGGTGTCAGGGAGTGTTCTAATTTCATTCTTTCACATGCAGCTGTCCAGTTTTCCCAGCACGACTTATTGAAGAGGCTGTCTTTTCTCCATTGTATATTCTTGCCTCCTTTATCAAAGATAAGGTGACCATATGTGTGTGGGTTTATCTCTCAGCTTTCTATCCTGTTCCATTGATCTATATTTCTGTTTTTGTGCCAGTGCCATACTGTCTTGATAACTGTAGCTTTGTAGTACAGTCTGAAGTCCAGGAGCCTGATTCCTCCAGCTCCATTTTTCTTTCTCAAGATTGCTTTGGCTATTTGGGGTCTTTTGTGTCTCCATACAAATTGTGAAATTTTTTCTTCTAGTTCTGTGAAAAATGCCCTTGGTAGTTTGATAGATATTGCATTGAATCTGTAGATTGCTTTGGGTAGTATATTCATTTTCACAATGTTGATTCTTCCAATCCAAGAACACGGTATATCTCTCCATCTGTTGGTATCATCTTTACTTTCTTTCATCAGTGTCTTATAGTTTTCTGCATACAGGTCTTTTGTCTCCTTAGGTAGGTTTATTCCTAGGTATTCTATTCTTTTTGTTACAGTGGTAAATGGGAGTGTTTCCTTAATTTCTCTTTCAGATTTTTCATCATTAGTGTATAGGAATGAGAGAGATTTCTGTGCATTAATTTTGTATCTTGCTACTTTACCAAATTCATTGATTAGCTCTAGCAGTTTTCTGGTAGCATCTTTATGATTCTCTATGTATAGTATCATGTCATCTGTAATGCGATTTTGGATTATCCAATACCCTTTATCCATTTTACCCTCCTTCTGGAGTGCCTTCTCATTCTGCTAAAGCTGAAGGGCTAAAACTACCTCTTCCAGGCTTCCTTTCAGTTAGGGTTCTAGGAGGGCTTTGGACTCTGCTAATCAAGTGTATTTGGATGAGACACAAGTTCAAAATTGAATTTTGGGGAAAGAACCATGCAATGAAGAATGGGTTTTACTATTGCAGACTGGGGGAGAAACAGAAGGTTCTGCGGCCAGCATCTGTAGTGGTGCCTTCCAGTTTTGTTGGAAACTTCCCAGTCAGGACAGAGGCAGTAGTTCTCTTGGTGGTGCAATTCTGCAGTGTGCCTTTGGAAGTTGCTCCTGGAAATTCAGCCTAGGTTCTGTTTTTACAGCCTCCACATTAATCCATAAGCTATTTAATAAATGTAGTAAATAACTTTCTGTTGAAATTAGCTAGAGTGGTTTCTTTTCCAACATTACCCTTTGGACAAAGATGTTTTGTAGTTAAAGAGAGGACCAGAGATAAAAGGCTGGGAAAACACAAGAATGGCATCTGGTTTTCTGATTCCAGGTGAACCTTGCACCAAGCAACATGCCTGCATTTCTTCTTGGGCTCGTTGCTCAATATTCTCCTGGATTGTATCACTCATTGAATTGCACTTGCTGCTCTTAAATTAGCTTCAGTTTGGTTCTTATCATTTTAACCATAAGAATCATAACTAATAAATGTATTTCACCAACCTCATATAACTCCCTGTCAGAAAGGGACATATGTGTACCCTAATGTGTACTGTGCATATTAAATATATGTCATGACTAAAATATATTGACTTAAGAAGTTTTTATTATTGATAATTCTATAAGTGCCTAAACTCAAATATTTTGAGCTTCTTTGCTTGTCTTTGCTCAATTTTATATATATATAGATATATATATCTATCTATATAAAATATGTATTATATATATAAAATATACATTTTATTTTATATATATATAATATAAATATATTTTATATGTTTATATATAATATATATTTAATATACATAGATTATATATATATATGATATTATGGATTAACTGTGATTGGCCTCAATGAATATTTTATATGAGAAGTGCTTCTAAAAATTTTGAACTTTTGAAGAAAATCCCAGTTACTTTACAAAGTTTGATTCAATTTCGCCATATCCAAGGATAAACCTAAAAATTACCTTGATTTTTCCACCAGTGGAAATGTCAGCAATGAAAGTTTAAGTATATTTTGCATAGCCCAGCAAAGATTCAGTTTCTTTGATGAAGAAAATTAACAGCCAAAAATTGATAATAGCAGTCAAACAGATCCACAGCAAATGATAATACCTTGGAGGCCTATTAAATATTTGAAGATAATTTAACTACTGATTCATCCACTAACGTTTTTAGTAAGTCCCTCCTCCCATTTTTTAGGGGAATGTGCAAAAATTTCTCCAAGGGCAAGCACCTAAGGGAGAGAAGGTATGTGAGGGAGAAAACTGTATAACATATCCAAGGACCAGCTAAGATCTTGACCTCATTTAAATGAGCTTGGACTTGAACAAGGCAAAAAACAGTTTAATCAAAAAATAATTAAATAAATAATCTGATAATGATCGAATGTCTTGACTCCCAAGCAAGCTATGAATCACTTCTATTGGAAAAATAAGGAGGAGGTTTAGCAGCACTACTTAAATCAAACTCCATTTTATATGCTCATTTTTACTTTGGTCATAGGATTTAACCTTTAAACACACATAAATGGAAAGCATTTTTCCAGTTTAAATTTAGACAAGGAAAATCAAAGTGAATAAAAGATTGCTTATCTTTTCCAACATGTGATGGTAGCATTTATAATTTCATATAAAAATAGCTATCCCTCAATTGGTAAATTTTTGCCTGGAATAAATCAAATTTGTCACGTGCATTTTGTATTTCGTTTGCATTGTGCTGTTACTAATGTACCAGGTTTGAAATCTCAGTGACCCTGTATCTGAGCCATGAATTCCTCTGAAAGACAGAGATATTACTCATCTCTTCACATTCTATTTCTTACTTTTATTTTGTTTCTCTTCTTCTTCTTCTTTTTTTATATTTATGGAGACTTCATAATGTGAGTAACACCATAAAAAAAAGTTAGTAGTTTTGAATTAGGATCTATATTATATGTGAACAGAGGGGAGGTTGTCTATCTGGGGCAATTTGAGAAATGTTATAAAAGACTTCTTCCCCATAATCTTTCATAATATAACTCTCTCCCAGGCCTCATAAATTCCTACCAGTCATGATTTAATCTACGTTATTGTCTTCAAATCTCCAGGAGTCCTCTTTCATAAAACAAATACTGAGAGGGCACACAGCAGAAGCAAGAAGAACTACAATCCTGCAGCCTGTGGAACAAAAACCGCATTCACAGAAAGACAGACAAAATGCAAAGGCAGAGGACTATGCACTAGATGAAGGAACAAGATAAAACCCCAGAAAAACAACTAAATGAAGTGGAGATAGGCAACCTTCCAGAAAAAGAATTCAGAATAATGATAGTGAAGATGATCCAGGACCTCGGAAAAAGAATGGAGGCAAGGACCAAGAAGATGCAAGTAATGTTTAACAAAGACCTAGAAGAATTAAAGAACAAACACCTTAAGATTTAAACAACAAACAAACAGATATAAACAATACAGTAATTGAAATGAAAAATACACTAGAAGGAATCAATAGCAGAATAATTGAGGCAGGAGAACGAATAAGTGACCTGGAAGACAAAATGGTGGAATTATCTGCCACGGAACAGAATAAAGAAAAAAGACTGAAAAGAAATGAAGATAGCCTAAGAGACCTCTGGGACATTAAACACACAAACATTCACATTAGGGGTCCCAGACAGAGAAGAGAGAGAGAAAGGACCCGAGAAAATATTTGAAGAGATTATAGTCAAAAACTTCCCTAACATGGGAAAGGAAATTGCCACCCAAGTCCAGGAAGCGCAGAGAGTCCCAGGCAGGATAAACCCAAGGAGAAACACGCCGAGACACATAGTAATCAAATTGACAAAAATTAAAGGCAAAGAAAAATTATTAAAAGCAACAGGTGAAAGATGACAAATATCATACAAGAGAACTCCCATAAGGTTAACAGCTGATTTCTCAGCAGAAACTCTACAAGCCAGAATGGAGTGGCACGATATATTTAAAGTGATGAAAGGAAAGAAACTACAACCAAGATTACTCTACCCAGCAAGGATCTCATTCAGATGTGAGGGAGAAATCAAAAGCTTTACAGATGAGCAAAAGCTAAGAGAATTCAGTACCGCCAAACAAGCTCTATAACAAATGCTAAAGGAACTTCTCTAAGAGGGAAACATAAGAGAAGAAAAGGACCTACAAAAAGAAACTGAAAACAATTAAGAAAATTATAATAGGAACATACATATCAATAATTACCTTAAATGTGAATGGATTAAATGCTCCAACCAAAAGACACAGGCTTGCTGAATGGATACAAAAAAAGACCCATATATATATATGCTGTTTACAAGAGACTCACTTCAGACCTAGGGACACATACAAACTGAAAGTGAGGGGATGGAAAAAGATATTCCATGCAAATGGAAAGCAAAAGAAAGCTGGAGTAGCAATCCTCATATCAAATAAAATATACTTTAAAATAAAGAATGTTACAAGAGACAACGAAAGCCACTACATAATGATCAAGGTATCAATCCAAGAAGACAATATAACAATTAAAAATATATATGCACCCAACATAGGAGCACCTCAATATATAAGGCAAATGCTAACAGCTATAAAAGAGGAAATCTACAATAACACAATAATAGTGGGGGACTTTAACACCTCACTTACACCAATGGACAGATCATCCAAACAGAAAATTAATAAGGAAACACAAGATTTAAAATGACACAATAGACCAGATAGATTTAATTGATATTTATAGAACACTCCATCCAAAACCAGCAGATTACACTTTCTTCTCAAGTGCACATGGAACATTCTCCAGGACAGATCACATCTTGGGTCACATATCAAGCCTTGGTAAATTTTAAAAAATTGAAATCATATCAAGCATCTTTTCCAACCACAACGCTATGAGATTAGAAGTCATAGGGAAATTAGAGGGAAAAAAAAAAAAAAAACACAGACACATGGAGGCTAAACAATACGTTACTAAATAACCAAGAGATCACTGAAGAAATCAAAGAGGAAATCAAAAAATACCTACAGACAAATGACAACGAAAACACAATGATCCAAAGCCTATGGTATGCAGCAAAGGCAGTTCTAAGAGGGAAGTTTATAGCAATACAATCCTACCTCAAGAAACAAGAAAAATCTCAAATAAACAAACTAACTTTACACCTAAAGGAATTAGAGAAAGAAGAAAAAACAAAACCCAAAGTTAGTAGAAGAAAAGAAATTATAAAGATCAGAGCAGAAATAAATGAAATGGAAACAAAGAAAACAATAGCAAAGATCAATAAAACTAAAAGCTGGTTCTTTGAGTAGATAAACAAAATTGATAAACCTTAAGCCAGACTCATCAAGAAAAAGAGGAGAGGACTCAAATCAATAAAATTAGAAATGAAAAAGGAGACGTTACAACAGACACCGCAGAAATAAAAATCATAGAAGACTACTACAGGCATCTCTATGCCAGTAAAATGGATAACTGGAAGAAATGGACAATTCTTAGAAAGGTATAACCTTCCAAGACTGAACAAGGAAGAAATAGAAAATATTAACAGACAAATCACAAGTAATGAAATGGAAACTGTGATTAAAAATCTTCCAACAAACAAAAGTCCAGGACCAGATGGATTCACAGGTGAATTCTATCAAACATTTAGAGAAGAGCTAACACCCATCCTTCTCAAATTATTCCAAAAAATTGCAGAAGAAGGAACACTCCCAAACTCATTCTATGAGGCCACCATCACTCTGATACCAAAACCAGACAAAGATACTACAAAAAAAAGAGAAAACTGCAGACCAACATCACTGATGAATACAGATGCAAAAATCTTCAAGCAAATACCAGCAAACAGAATCCAACAGCACATTAAAAGGGTCACACCCCATGATCAACTGGGATTCATCCCAGGAATGCAAGGATTCTTCAATATATGCAAATCAATCAATGTGATACACCATATTAACAAACTGAAAAATAAAAACAATATGATCATCTCAATAGATGCAGAAAAAGCTTTTGACAAAATTCAACACCCATTTATGATAAAAACTCTCCAGAAAGTGGGCATAGAGGGAACCTACTTCAACATAATAAAGGCCATGTACAACGAACCCACAGCAAACATCATTCTCAATGGTGAAAAACTGAAAGCATTTCCTCTACAATCAGGAACAAGACAAGTATGTCCACTCTCACCACTATTATTCAACATAGTTTTGGAAGTCCTAGCCATGGAAATCAGAGAAGAAAAAGAAATAAATGGAATACAAATTGGAAAAGAAGAAGTAAAACTGTCACTGTTTGCAGATGACATGATACTATATATAAAGAATCCTAAAGATGCCACCCGAAAACTACTAGAGCTAATCAATGAATTTGGTACAGTTGCAGGATACAAAATTAATGCACAGAAATCTCTTTGCATTCCTATACACTAATGATGAAAAATCTGAAAGAGAAATTAAGGAAACACTCCCATTTACCATTGCAACAAAAAGAACAAAATACCTATGAATAAACCTACCTGAGGAGACAAAAGACCTGTATGCAGAAAACTATAAGACACTGATGAAAGAAATTAAAGATGATACCAACAGATGGAGAGATATACCATGTTCTTGGATTGGAAGAATCAATATTGTGAAAATGAGTATAGTACCCAAAGCAATCTACAGATTCAATGCAATCCCTATCAAATTACCAATGGCAGTTTTTACAGAACTAGAACAAAAAATCTTAAAGTTTGTATGGAGACACAAAAGACCCCAAATAGCCAAAGCAATCTTGAGGGAAAAAAACGGAGCTGGAGGAATCAGACTCCCTGACTTCAGACTATACCACAAAGCTACAGTAATCAAGACAATATGGTACTGGCACAAAAAGAGAAATATAGATCAATGGAACAGGATAGAAAGCCTAGAGATGAACCCATGCACCTATGGTCAACTAATATAGGACAAAAGAGGTAAGGATATACAATGGAGAAAAGACAGTCTCTTCAATAAGTGGTGTTGGGAAAACTGGACAGCTACATGTAAAAGAATGAAACTGGAACACTCCCTAACACCATACACAAATATAAACTCAAAATGGATTAGAGACCTAAATGTAAGACTGGACACTACAAAACTCTTAGAGGAAAACATAGGAAGAACACTCTTTGACATAAGTCACAGCAAGATCTTTTTTGATCCACCTCCTAGAGTAATGGGAATAAAAACAAAAATAAAGAAATGGGACCTAATGAAAGTTAAAAGCTTTTGCACAGCAAAGGAAACTATAAAGAACATGAAAAGACAACCCTCAGAATGGGAGAAAATATTTGCAAATGAATCAACAGACAAAGGATAAATCTCCAGAATATATAAACAGCTCATGCAGCTCAATATTAAAAAAACAAACAACCCAATCCAAAAATGGGCAGAATACCTAAATAGACATTTCTCCAAAGAAGACATACAGATGGCCAAGAGGCACATGAAAAGATGCTCAACATCACTAATTATTAGAGAAATGCAAATCAAAACTACAATGAGGTATCACCTCACACCAGTTAGAATGGGCATCATCAGAAAATCCACAAACAACAAATGCTGGAGAGGGTGTGGAGAAAAGGGAACCCTCTTGCACTGTTGGTGGGAATGTAAATTGATACAGCCACTATGGAGAACAGTACGGAGGTTCCTTAATAAACTAAAAATAGAATTACCATATGGCCCAGCAATCCCACTACTGGGCATATACCCAGAGAAAACCATAATTCAAAAAGACACATGCACCCCAATGTTCACTGCAGCACTTTTTACAATAGCCAGGTCATGGAAGCAACCTAGATGCCCATTGACAGACAAATGGATAAAGATGATGTGGTGTATATATATACAATGGAATATTACTCAGCCATAGAAAGGAACGAAACTGGGTCATTTGTAGAGATGTGGATGGACCTAGAGACTGTCATACAGAGTGAAGTAAGTCACAAAAAGAAAGACAAATATCGTATATTAACACATATATGTGGAACCTAGAAAAATGGTACAGATGAACCTGTTTGCAGGACCGAAATAGAGACACAGATGTAGAGAACAAGCGTATGGACACCAAGGGGGGAAAGTGGAGGGGGGTGGTGGTGGGATGAATTGGGAGATTGGGATTGGAATATATACAGTAATATGTATAAAATAGATAACTAATAAGAACCTGCTGTATAAAAAAAATAAAAAAGAAATAAAATAAAATAAATACTCCCAGTAGAATATTTTTAAAGAAAAACAAACGAACAAAATCCTAAGCCATTAACACAGTTTTGTGAAGTAATTAATTGGAGATGCTATCACATGTGTTTTCTTGAAAGGTTCTTAAGGATGGAAACAGGGAAAACTAGATTTCAATACAAAAAAAGATACTTAAGGCTGAACCATGAGGCACTACTGTATCATGCTTACTAAAGACCAGGTTCAGCATGATAATTTTGGTGGCAAGGAGGAAGGAGAGATGAAAGGAACGAGAAAAGAAAAAAGTGAGAGAGAGAGATCTCTCCTTCAAATATTCTTCTCTCAGCCCTATGTATTTATACCCCCTAAGTAGCCTCTGGGAAAAGTTTTAGTATTAACTACTTGTTTACTGACTCCTAATCTGACCCCCTCTTTGAGACTATTTTTATTTGAAAGTGCTAATTTATCACAGTACATTTTTAATTCAAACTTCAATATTCTTTAAGTGAAAAATATTTAATAGAAATAAAAGTGGACAAAATGGCTTGTTTAACTGGGGTTAATATATACAGTCATAAAATTGTTGGTAGAAATGATGAGATTTTATATATTCACATACATATATTTTTTTTTAAAGCAAAGGCTAAAAGGCTGTTTATGTCAAAACAATTATCCTGATCCAAAAATATGTAAACAGAGCACTGGTATTACAAAGTAAAAATGAGCCATGGAAATCTATTCTTCAGATTCATAATGGATTCTCTAAACATTTCTTCTTTGTAGACAAAGTAGATATCATAGACTAAAAAGTATTCTAAAACTTTAAAAAGTTATTACATTTAATAATAGAAAAAAATTAGTTCATTTTAAAGAGGCTAGAATGTTATATATCAATTATATTTCAGTAAATCTAGAGAAACAATAATAAATGTACTTTGGATAAAATCTTTAATAAAAATGTAATTATAAAAAGGGAGAGAAATTTATATGAAAGAGGCAAAACTTGATAAACCATATATAAATTATTTTGCTTTGGGAAATAATATGTATTAAAAATAGAAAATTAAAAAAAATAGAGACTAGAAGTAAGTACACCTAGAAATATCATGTACACATATATTTTTCCACATCTTTTTAGAGTGATATTTTTGTTAAGTATTTACAGGTATTGTTAGTGATTATTTGAAATCTCCATACAGATTTAGTCAAAACCACAAAATAATTTTTGTGAGTCATATAATACCAAAGAAATATTAGTTGAGGCTTATTTTTTGAAATACAAACATACTGTCTGTTTCCTATAGGGATTGGAATCAGAGCTTTTTTTTTTTTTCAATGTAAGAAACATTAAACAGTCAGTGGAGCTGTTACTCAAGTATGGATTTCATTCCCCAAAACTATATATGGTCTTTCTACCTGTTATCTCAAGGGAAATCTACAAGTAGACCAAGGTACCAGGAGGCAGAGCTGCAATGTTCTCAGCCACAAGCACTTTGCAGCCATGCGACCCTGCCTCTTCACCTCGTCCCCCATTCAGGAGACTGCTTTCTCATAGCTGAGTTGGAACTAACTACACTAGTGGCTTCTCAAGGAGGAGAAACAGTAACTAAGCAGTGGCTTTGTGGGAAACAGCAACATAACATGTCTTCCTCTTCATTTAATTAAAAATATTCTGGTTGTAAAGGACTACATTTTAAAGTAATGATGGCACAAAGATACATAGCTAAAGTGTCACATTGTTATATATTTCATTCCATTTTTACCAGTTAACTAAGTGTTATGTGCTCTCTCATTTGAGTCTTAAAAAGGGTCTGTGCCAAAAGACTCACAGCCATAGAAAATAAACGTATGGTTACCAAAGGGGAAAGGGAGTGGGGGAGGGAAAAATTAGGAGTTTGGGATTAGCAGATACAAACTACTGTATACAAAATAGATAAACAACAAGGTCCTACTGTATAGCAAAGGGAACTATATTCAGGATCCTGTGATAAATGATAATAGAAAAGAATATGAAAAAGAATATGTATATAGGTATATCTAAATCACTTTGCAGTACACAAAAAACTAACAACATTGTAAATCAACTATACTTCAATTTTAAAAAAGAAACACAGACATTACAAAAAAAAAAAAAAAAGCTTTGTGCCCTATGCTGTATCAGTTAAGCTTTAGTTTACAAGTAGCAGAAAATCCAACTCAAACTAGTTTAAGAGGAAAAAAAAAAAAAAGTTGGTTCATCTAAGTGAAAAGCCCAACTAAACACTTTCAGGCATGGCTTGATCTAAAGGTTCAGATGCTGGTCAGTACTCACTTCTACTTTCCATTGGTTTCATTTTCATCCTCCCATATCCAATTTCATCTTGATTGAGTTATATTGCCTATCTTATTATTGTAGTATGGTGCCTGAGTTAAACACTTATTCACTGTGGCCAAGGGCACTGTGGTGTATTGAGGCAGATTTGCATATGAATCAACATATTCCACTCTGAAGCTGGAATTGAACCCCACCTAACCACAGGAAGTTCAAGGGAGAGTCCTGTCACTCTGAAGTCTAGATGCAGATTCCAAAGAAACAAGGAATGGTGACCAAAACACTTTTTCCTGAAAAGGAGTGCAGTAATATATTTAATCCATTTCTTGAAGAGAAAAGGAAAGGCAACCCCCCAAAACTTGGAAATATACTTGCCTTTTATAATTAAAAAAATGTTATGGAATGTTTAACTGATATCAGAAACTGAGCTATGTGCTCTATTTGAATAATATCATTCAATTTTTATAAAAACTAACACAAAGTGGTCATTCTTACTATCACCATTTAATGGCAAGGAAACTAAGGCTTAGAAAGTTACGCAAATTGCCTAAGGTCAAATAGATAGGAGAGGCAAGTGTTGGGGAAGTGGAGCCAAGATTTGAACCCAAGTAGTCAAATAGAGGAATATGTAGTTAAAACACAATTCTAACAGCACAGTCTACAAGTGCATGGATACACAAAAGCTCCCCATAAGAGGCAAGCTCTCCTCCTGATTGAAGATATGGTCACCATAAGAGGCAAGCTCTCCTCCTGATTGAAGATATGGTCACCATACTAAAGAAATAAGGTATTACTCAAAAGGAGGTTTGAAGAGCTATGGAAATGTGGGGAGAAGATGACTGTGGAGCAAACACAGACATGGCCACACAGTAATGGGGAGCTCCTTTAACTAATAGGCCTTGAGTAACTGGTCCCATGGAAAGGCCATGCTCAATAGGAAGTGGAAGACTGAGGACATTTTTCCTGACACTGTTACACTTTCAACTTGTTGAACTCTCTTTGGTCTGATTAAGATCATATCCTCCAAGGAACCTTCTGAGAATGATTTAGTTTTCTTCTTCAATAAGAAAATGAACTGTCATAAGGACTTTGAATGGTCTTAACTCTAGATTTTTGTTTCCTTTTCTAAATGATAATGGGGCTGTGTGCATTTCCATATCATTCTCAGAGGAGCCATTGTCCACATTTTCATTTTTATGAGCCTGCAAGGCAAGTTCCTAGGCTGGACAAATTCTCTCTGAGGCCTCTACTGAAGCCTCCTGGCCCTTTCCTCCTGGAAAACCTCTCTATGTCACTATGTATCGTTTTTGTGCATCTGGAAAACAAAGCTCAGACAGTTAATAGACTCAATAATGTAAAAGGTTAATAAGATATAGGGATAGGGTCAAAACTCCAGTTTCTGACTCAAATTTGTTGGTATTTTTACTATACCGTAACACCTGAGATACAGCTTTCCTTCTTTATATATTTTCAGTTCTTAAAAGTATAATTTTTAGAATTAAATGTAATGTTATATCCAGTAAAATTCATGTACTAAATAACCAATCTGAAGACATATCTTTTTTTAGAAGAATGCCATGACTGTTTGTTTTAATTAAATAAAACAAAAATAATGACCATTATTTTTAACTACAGTCTATAGGTTACTTTAGGGTTCATTCTTGGTGTTGTCCATTCCCTGGGTTTTGCCAAATGCATAATGTCATGTATCCACAACTACAGTAACATACAGAATAGCTTCACTGCCCTCAAAATCCCCAATGCTCCACCTATTTATTCCTCCCCCATCTCCTGCCTAAACCTTAGTGAACCCTGATTTTTTTTTTTACTGTCTAGTTTCGCCTTTTTTCAGAATGTCATATTGTTGGAATCACAGAATATGTAGCCCTTTCAATCTGGCTTTCTTCACTTAGCAATATACATTTTTAAGGCTTCTCCGCATCTTTTCATGCTTTATCAAGAAATCACGGCTCATTACTTTTCATCACTGTATAGTGTCCAATGTATGGATGCACACAGTTTATCGATTCACCTATTGAAGGACACCTTGGTTACTCCCTATTTGGGGCAATTATGAATAAAGCTGTTATAAAGATTTATGTAAAGTTTTTACATGGACGTAAGTTTTCAACTCCTATGGGTAAATACCTTTGAGCATGATTGCTTTATCATATGGTAAGAGGTAAGACTATGTTTAGTCTTGCGAGAAACTGCCAAATTATCTTCCAAACTGGCTGTACCATTTTGCATTCACACAAGCAGTGAATGAGAGTTCCTGCTGCTCCATACCCTCGCCAGCATTTGATGTTGTCAATGCTTTGGATTTTAACCATTCTAATAGTGTTCAGTGGTGTTTCACTGTTGTTTTATTTACAATTCCCTAATGACATATGATGTTTATCATCCTTTCCTATGCTTATTTTACATTTTCATCTCTTCTTTGGTGAAGTGTCTCTTGATATCTTCTACCCACTTTTTAGTTCGGTTGTTTGTTTTCTTATTGTTGAGTTTCAAGCTTTCTTTGCATATTTTAGATATAAGTCCCATATCAGATATGTGTTTTGAAAAAATGTTCTCCCAGTCTGTGGGCTGGTCTTTTCATTCTCTTAATAGTATCTTTCATAGAGCAAAAGTTTTAAATTTTACTGAAGTCCAACTAATCATTTTTTCTCTCATGGATTTTGCTTTTGGTGGTATATCTAAAAACTTATTTTCAACTAAATGTCACCTAGATTTTCTCCTATGTTTTCTACAAGTTTTATGGTTTTATTTTTTAAATATTTATGGTGGTATAATTAATATATAACATTATATTAGTTTCAGATGTACCACACAATGATTTGATATTTGTATACACTGTGAAATAATCACCGTAAGTCAAGTCACCATACAAAGTTACAAAATGTGTAATACAATATTATTGACTATAGTCACCATGATGTACATTAAATCCCCATGACTTATTGATTTTATGACTAGAATTTTGTACCTCTTGATCACCTTCACCCATTTATCCCACCCTCCATCCCCCTCCCTTCTGGCAACCACCAATCTGTTCTCTGTATCTATGAGTTTGTTTTCCTTTTTGTTTTGTTTGTTCATTTGTTCTGTTTTTATAGATTCCACATATCAGTGAAATTATACAGTACTTGTCTTTCTCTGTTTGACCTTTTTTCACTTAGCACAATGCCCTCAAGTTTCATCCATGTTGTCACAAATGGCAAAATTTCATTCTTTTCTATGGCTAAGTGGTATTGCATGGTCCATATATATACCACATCTTCTTTATCCATTCATCCATCAATAGGCATTTAGGTTGTTTCCATATTTTGGCTATTCTGAATAATGTTGCAACGAACATATGGGGTACTTATATCTTTTGGAATTAGTGTTTTTGTTTTCTTTGGATAAATCCCCAAAAGTGGAATTGCTGGATCATATGGTACTTATATGTTTAGCTTTTTGAGGAATCTCCATACTGTCTTCCATCATGTTTGTGCCAATTTACATTCCCACAAAAGGTGCGCAAGGGTTCCCTTTTTTCCACATCCTTACCAACACTTGTTATTTCTTTTGTTTTTGGTTATAGCCATATTAACAGGTGTGAAGTGATACCTCAGTGTGGTTTTTTTTTTTTTTTTTTTCACACCCACACACTGTATTTTATTTTTACAAGAGATAAATAGACTGACACCAAGCATTGTACATGGATGACCACAACAAAAGCAACAATGATTGCAATTACCAAACATGAAACACACTCATACTATGTCATAATATTGACATTCAGTCCAGTAATCCTCCACTGTAACAGCTCCTTTACTTTGCAGTGAAAATTGATTTGTATATTCTTTGCCTCTGAGTCCTTGTGGGATTTTTTTTTTTTTTTTAATTCAGACTGAAAGTCACAAAAATTATACTCATCCTCATCAGTTCACCCAGTCCCATGTAATTGTTTTTTTTTCATCTTGATCTTTTGTTAGCACTTTTATGAGTTCATTAGTGTTTCATCAGAGTTCTGAAAATGCTTATTCATTCAGTTCTCAGTGTGGTTTTGATTTGTGTTTCCCAGATGATTAGTGCTGTTGAGCATCTTTTCATGTGCCTGTTGGCGATCTTTCTGTCTTCTTTGGAAGACTGTCTATTCATATATCTGTCCATTATTTAATCAGACTTTGTTTTTTTTTGTTTGTTTGTTTGTTATTGAGTTGTATAAGTTCTTTATATATTTTGGACATTAACCCCTTATCAGATATATGATTTGCAAATATCTTCTCCCATTCAGTAGGTTGCTTTTTTATGTTATTGTTTCCTTCACTGTGCAAAAGCTTTTAAGTTTGATGTAGCCCCATTTGTTTATTTTTGCTTTTGTTGCCATTGTTTTTGGAATCAGATCCAAGAAAATGTCACTAAGACCAATTTCAAGGAGCTTACCACATACGTTATCTTCTAGGAGTTCTATGGTTTCTGGTCTTACATTCAAGTCTTCAATTTATTTTGAGTTAATTATTGTGTATGTTATAAGATGGTGGTCCAGATTCCTTCTTTTGCATGTGGTTGTTCAGTTTTCCCACCACCATTTATTGAAGAGTCTGTCCTTTCTCCATTGTATGTTTCTGTCTCCTTTGTCATAAGTTATTTGACTATATATATATATGTGGGTTTATTTCTGGGCTCTATATTTTGTTCCACTGATCTATGTGTCTTTTTTTATGTTAATACCATACTGTTTTGATCAGTATAGCTTTGTACTATAGTTTGAGATCAGGGAGTGTGATTCCTCCAGCTTTGTTCTTCTTCCTCAAGATTGCCATAGTATTTGGGATCTTTTGTGGTTCCACACAAATTTTAGGATTGTTTGTTCTATTTCTGTGAAATGTGCCATTGGAGTTTTTATATGAATTGCACTAAATTTGTAGATTGCTTTGGGTAATATGGATATTTTAACAATATTCATTCTTCCTCTGTGAGTATGAAATATCTTTCCACTTATTTGTGTCTTCTTCAGTTTCTTTCATCAATGTCTTATAGTTTTTAGTGTATAGGTCTTTCATCTCTTTGGTTAAATTTATTGCTAGATATTTTATTCTTTTTTGATGCAATTGTAAATGGAATCATTTTCTTAATTTCTCTTTCTGATAGTTCATTGTTAGCGTACATAAGAGTTTTATAATTTTACATTTTACGTTTATGTCTATAATCCTTTTTCAATTAATTTTTACATAAAATCAGTTCTGTACTAATTTTTTTGCATGTTTTTCCAGTATCATTTATCGAAAAGACTATCCATTCTCCATAGACCTGCCTTTGCTCCTGTGTTAAAGATCAGATGACTATAAATGATTGGTTTTTGACAAGAAACAGGTTAGGGTTTTTTTGTCATGCCACTGTGTGAATAATTGTCTGAATGTACTGTGTGCTATGCTACTATTACTGCGAATATTTATCTGAAGTTAATGCAAACTACTGGAAATCATTTGAATTTTAAAATGAGCTACAATTGGACAATGACTCTGACATAACCATACTGGCTAATTCTTTTTAAAATGAGCATTATCTGTCATGTTCCATGTAAGGATAGCGTTTTTCTTCACTGTTCCACATTTGTGTGCAAGATACATAGTAAACATAGCTTGACTGTGGATATTAGCCACATAATGGTAATTCTGACTTTGCACAATTACTAATGAATACTTAGAAGTTTGGTTTGATTGCCTTGGAGAATCAGGAAGTCACAGGGCTGTCTAGGTAGGATATGTTAGAAGAGAGCTATAGCAAGCAATCAATACACGTTCCTAGGGCTTTGTTCATGTTCCTTTTCCTTCTCCCTTTCCCTACCTGTGTCATTTGATTTCATTTGCATAACTAGCTCATGATGAAATGAATTCTGAGTCCTTAAAAATATTAGCATTACAGCATTGAACAAGCTGTGTAAATCAGAAGCCAGTAATTAAAATGCATATAGATAGATAAATGTAGATGTTATAAATTACAGCTTCACAAACTCAATATTATATTAGAACTAATGAGTTAGCACCTGGAAGGACAGGTGACAGATGAGAGTAAAGAGAAATGAGTTGTACTGTGCTGCTGGAGTTCAAGTCTAATGCCCTTGCCTTCCTTCTGAAAAGTACTCTTGCTTCTCTATGAACCATTTACTCTAATAAGAGTGAACTCACAGCCCCTTAATAATCCTTTGCTTGTACTGTTTTCTTCACTTTCTTACAGTGATTCTTATCACAATTACATGTCTTCAAGACCGACCACATAATTTGTGAGGCCCAGTGCAAAGGAAAAATGCAGGGCCTTTTGTTCAAGTATTAATAAGGTGCCAAGATCAGAGCATTAACCCAAGCATGGGGTCCTTCTACATGTGGGGCCCTGTGCAACTGTACTGGTTGCACATCAATGAGGTCAGCCTCAACAAACGTCTAGATTATACAATTCACACTCTTTCCCACCCCAGACAATGTTAACATCTCTTTTCTCTGAAGCCTTATATCTCCTGCTTTCAAACATTCCTCTACCTCTATCTCCACCAGCAGTCCCTAAAACATTACTTGACCAACAGTCAAAACTGGGAATTTTAGGATTATGTCATTTTTAAGTTAATAATTGATGTATTGTAACCACTTAAGTGATCAGATTTTACCATGTGGATAAGCATGGTGCCATTACTATCCTGTTTACAAAATGGGCAGTGCTTTAGTCAAATAACAGGTCTGATTTTCAAAGTCTATGTGTTTGACCTTTCACTAATAGTCGTTTTAGAGTATGGTGCTATTTTAATTTTTTTTCCACAGAGATTTATATGGATTTTTCTTAGAAAGATGCTTACTTATGCTCAAAATGAGCTGTGCACAGAAGATTTACTCTTATTTCCTGACACCTTTTTTATTTATGAAACCATAATTTTCCACCTGTTTTATATAGCTAACAATATCTCCTATTGAAAACTTACCCCAAATTGGCATCATATTGCATCATTAAAATGTCCAGTATACATAATTTTTACTTATGAAAAAACAGATCTTGACAGTACTAAATGAATAAAGCTAAGAGTGAGTGCTTAAATAACTCATGTGTGTTGATAGTATACAAAGGGACACATAGATATAATGGTGCTTAGTTAATAAATACTTGTTGAGTTCTGTCTAGCTACAAAGTCACCTTGCAGTTCAGCTACAAAAAAGATAGGAATGGCTCCTGCCCTCAGAGAGCTTCTATTCCAGTGTAAGAGAAAGACAACAAGCTTTAAGAGAGACATACATTCTGTAAAGCAGACTTCTGGGGGCAGAGAGAGCAAAAATAATGGTCATGTGCTTGTCTGGGAGTCTACAAGAAAGTTTTACTGTGCAAATAAATTTTAAGGGTGACAAGGAGCCAGCCAGGCAAAATTGAGAGAGATGGAAGAAGGCTCTGCATTGAAGCTCCAGAGTGAGTTCCAAGAGAACAGAACTTACAGTCTGTCAATGCTAAATTATCCATCCTTTTTTTCTTGGATTTATCACCAGCCTTGGTCACTCACTTCTTTTTGATGCAGGTTCTTTACCTGGCTTCAGGGCACCACATTGATTCCTAGCTTTCCATCTCTAGCACAAGCCTTTCTACCATATCCACACTCATATATCCAAATACCTCTCCATTTCTCCATTTGGATACCTCATAGACAGTTTTAACTCAACAGTGTCCAAAACGGAAATCTCAATCCCTTGACCTGATGACCTGACACTGTTCCAATCACACACCCTTTCTCATCCCACTTTAAGGCATCTTCATCTTTCCAGTTGTTGAATACAATGACCTTAGAGTTATACTTGATTTACTTATTTTTTCACACACCACATCCAATCTGTTAGGAAGGCCAGTTGGCTCTAATTTGAAAATATAGCCTGAAACCCAATAAAAAGAACAGAAAGAAGAGACAGCTCACAGAAATAGAACAGCTAATGGCCCTTCAATGTATGCAAAGATGTTCAATTTCACTCATAATAAGACAAATGAAAATTAAAACTACAGTGAGATGCTATTTTTCATATATCATGTGGGCAAAAGTTCAAAAGCTTTACAGCACAATCTGTTGGAATGCTATGGAAAAACTACCATGCTCATATATCTGATGTTGAGAATGCAAAGTGGTGCAACTGATGCGAAGAGGTGTTTTGCAATACTGAATAGAACTACAAACACATTCCCTTTTTGACCCAATAATTCTACTTCTAGGAGTCTACTTTGGATATAGGGATACAAATAGAGAGAGATTTATGATATTTAATCATATCACATGCCAAGGTCACTCAGCTGTTATTTTTAACAGCAAAAGATTAAAAACAATCCAAATGCCCAATAAAAGTTTGGTTGGATAAATCATGATACATCCACACAATGAAGTACTATACAGTCTTAAAAAAGAGTGAAGAAGATATCATGCATGGATATTGTGTGTGTGTGTGTGTGTGTGTGTGTGTGTGTGTGTCTATATGGTTTAAATAAAATTAACAAAGTGCACAAAAATATATATACTATGTTATTTTTAAGGAAGAAAAATAAGATGCAAGACGAAACACAGGATGAACAAGGTAGAAGCTAAGTTTAAAAAATGGTTATCTGTGGCAGAGTTCAGCAAACTGTGGTCCATGGGCCAAATAAGGTCTGCGGCATGCTTTAGTAAATAAAGTTTTACTGTAACACAGCCTCACCTACTTTTTTGCATATTGTATGGCTGCTTCTTCATTACAGTAGCAGAGTTGAGTAGTTGCCATAGAGACCGTATAGTCTGTAATGCCTTAAGTATTTACACTCTGGCCCTAGACTAGAAATTTTGTCAATCCCTAGTCTATAGGGGTGGAAGAGTACAGAGTAGGTCAGAAAGAGATAGAAGCAAGACCTCTCTAAGTGTTTTTACTAGGACAGTTTGCCTTTAGAACCATGAAACTCTTTTATGTATTCAAAAATAGAAATAAAAACAAACCTTAAAACTGAAAACAAATGGAAACAAAGTAATCTAACTGTATGTCAAATTGAAAAAATAACAACACAGAGCAAAGGAATGTTTCAAGTAACCTCTGACTGTATATCATTCTGGTATCTCTAATGATTGGATATTATAGCATTACATGCTTCTTGATATGTTACATTATCAAGTTCATAGCTGCACCAATGAAGTCTCCTTGTCAACAATATGAATCTAATCAAGACTTAAATTTTGCTTCCAATTTACAGAAAATATAGGTAAAGTTAAGTAATACCAGTATTAATCATCAGCAAAGTCTAATGGGTATAGTTTTCTACAAGACAAATGTTCTACATTTTCAAAGGAAATGTAATGACAAACAAAATAAACAACAGTTCTAAATTAAAAGAGATTTAACACTCAAATACAATGTACAAAACTGTATTAAATCCTGACCTGTAATCACATACACATACACATACACACACCATATCTTGTAAAGGATATTTTTAAAATAATTCACAAAATTTGAAAATATACTGGATATGTGAGTGATGTAACAGAATCCTTGATTTTCAGATCATGAAATATTGCAAGATGAAGACATATGATGTCTGCCACTTTCAAATACTTCCCAAAGATAAATATGATAAAATATTAAACAGTGTTAGGTTTAGGTGTTGGGTAATAAATGTTTATTGCACTATTCTAACTTTTCTTTACATTTAAAATTTTCATAATAAAATACAGAAGAAAAAAGTTTATTGTATGTGTGTGTGTGTGTATGTGTATATTTTTGTCTGTGTACCTGCCTCCAGCATCTGACCACTTTTCACTGCCTTGACTGTCAGCCTGTTAGCCTCCTGGTCATTGTCATCATCATCTCTCACCTCACATCAGTCATCTTCTCCTTAGTTTCCCTGTTGCTCTCCTTGTCACCACCAGTGTCTGTTTGTCCACCAAAAAATCAGAGTTTAAAAATGTAAGTAAGATCATACCACCCCTTCACTAAACAAACACTCTGCGATGGTTCCCCCATTTCATTCTGATTCAAAGTCCAATATTTTACAATGGCCTATAAGGCCTTATGTGCTCTTCGTACAGCAACCCCGCCTGCTTACCTCTCTGAGTCACCTTCCTACCTCTATCCCCTTGGTTCACTTCATTCTAGCCACAGTGGCCCCTTTACTCTTGCTCAAACATTTGGGTTCTTCCCTCAGTTGGGTGTTTGCACTGGCTATTCCCTCTGCCTGGAATTCTCTTCTGCAAGACAGCCACATAGCTGCCTTCTTCACTTCCTTTAAGTTTTTACACAAATATCTCACTATCCTGAGGCTGACCTTGATCACACTATTTAAATTTGTAAAATGCCAGTCCCCAATACTCTCTCCTCCTCTTATTATTCTGGCCTATTTTTTAAATTAATAGATTTATAACTGTTCTATTTAAAAAATATTTTTGATAGCCCTTATCACCTCCAGACAGACTATACATGTCATGTTTTTTATTGTCTGTCTCCCCTTTTTAGAATGTCGGCATCAAGAGGGCAGACGTGTTTTGTTCATCAACCTAGCAGCCCAAACTCCTCTAAACTTTTATAACTGACACATAGTAGGCCTGCCTTGAAAAAAACACATGTTGAATGAATGCAAGAGTCGAGTAAGTGGGTAAGTTTTAGACCATGTCAAATTGGCTTTTTTGTTTTTGCTTTGGTAGCTTTGGTGAGATGTTGGCTTTTCCATCACAACTGACACTACCAGGCCAGTAACAGTAGAAAATGTTTTCCTTCAGAAGGCAGTCAGATGCAAGACAAATCATTGCAAAGTAGTATTTCAATCTACCATGCTTCTAATTATGTTAATAACACTAAAAAAGCTTCTAGTATGCATTAAGAAGACATCTGCCTTAAAATAATAGAAATTTATTTTGTGAGAACTACTGAGTGGTTTCTGTAGTGAGTACTTTTCTGATTTTCACAGGGCAAGAAGCAACCTCAACATTAATACAAATTTTCTGTTTTAACTGTAAGTTCCTTGGGGATAGTGGTCCATTATTTTATATACCCTGAATAATAGTCAAAATGTTGCAAAGAGAAAATTGATAAATAAAACGCACATTAATGACACAATGACAGTATCAGCCCCAAAAGTTCAGAAGGCCAAATTTGGATTAAGAGTATGCCAGTTTTTAAGAGATTAAAAAAGTATGAAATATGAAAAAATCATGTACGAATGAAGGGATACTCACATAAAGAAGCAATCATATTTTCTAGGAAACACTATATCCAAATCAGACTTTTAGAATACAGAAAAATGCCTTTTACCAGACATTTATTTGGTATCTTTTAAGCACCCTGGAGTGTAAATTTCACAGTTCAAAATCCCAGTACACAGAAATTTCATAACTTGTGGTAAATAGCAGAATCTGGGTAATTTGAGACAAGCTCCTTGAATGAAGCTGGGGGAGAGGATTATCAACATTTAAGCTAAATTGCAAATGTTATAAAAGGAAGGAAGTGATAGATAATATAGGCTGACTGAGGAACCAGAAACATGGAGGGAAACATTGCCTTATGACTGGAATCTTGCAAACATGGAAAGATTGGCTGTGAATCTCAGGGAAAGGAGTCAGAAAATAGAGTTTCAAATTTTAAGGTAAGAAAGAGAGAAACCAATTAAATTAGCATAAAGTGAAAACAACGTCAACAAACTTGGGACCCAATGTATATGAACTGGAGAAGGGGCAGAAATTTCTACTTTTGAGCTAATGAATATGAGAAGGGTTACTTGAATTGGATAGAAAAGGGGATGAAAGACAACATGAAAAGGAAAAGAATACAAAATATATTATGTCTCATAAATATACGTTATAGAGGAGAGCTTCATTATGTGCTTGTTTTAGCTTTATATGCTGACCAACCAAATCTGGATTTTACAATGTGCTGTTTCTAAGATTGCAAGGGGTAAGTAAGTCTGACCCACAGTATTTGAAGTCTGTGGGCAAATAAGTCATTTTAATTTCTTTTTTAAAAATTTAAATAAAACTTTTAAGTTTTATTCAATAAAGCATAGAAGCTAAGAATTTGGATTCTAGAGTCTGATTATTTATGGTCAAATCCTTTCTTGTAAGCTGATATCTTGGGTAAATTAATTTCTCTGTGCCTCTATTATCTCATATGTAAAATGGAAATAACAGTAGCTACTTGGTTATTCACAGCATATATGATGTGTGTAATCAATGTTAGCTATTATCATTTTATAATTATCTTGATTGTAATCATGTCTTCAAAACAGCTGAAGAATTTTGGAAAGATAAATGAAGAAATGTACTTTCTTACACATTCTATTTTAGAATATTAGAGCTAAGTTTATACAGTCCTTTGATTATTGATGAAGGAACAGGCTCAGGAAGACAAGAAATTTTTCTTAAAATAATGGTGAGTCCATTTCTTCTACTCTTAATCCAGAGCTCTACTTCCACATGAAAGTGACTCTTTTTTGTTAAAGAAAAGTTAAAATTTCATATCTATATACATATAATACTTTCCAACTTCACTGTTTAATTTCATTTCAATCATTCCTATTATTATGAGGATGTAGACATGGGTAGAAAATTATTTAAACTACACAGTTTAAATTAATTTCAAGGTAAATATTTGAAAATTGAAGACATACATAAAACTCACTTTTAAAAAATTGTACCAAAGAAAACTACACAATTGTTAAAGTTTTCACTTGTTTTTATCCATTTAGGCTGCTATAACAAACTACCATATACTGGATAGCTTACAAACAACAGAAATCTATTTCTCACAGTCCTGCAGGTTGGGAGGTCCAAGATCAAGGTGCAGCAGATTCTGTGTCTGATGAGAGCTCACTTTCTGGTTCATAGACAGCCATCTTTTCACTGCATCAACACAAGGTGAATAGGGAGAGGGATGTCCCTGGGGAGATCTTTTGTAAGGGCACTAATTACATTCATGAGGGCTCCACCCTCATGATCTATCACCACCCAAAGGCCCTACCTCTTGATACCATCATCTTGGGTGTCAGGATTCCAGAACATGCATTTTAGGGGGACACAAACATTCAGATCATAGCATCACTTAAAAATAAAATAAATTGATATCAGCAGAATCATACTTAGAAAATTCAGATTTAGAACAGGCTTGCAATGGAATTTTTTCTAGATTGATGTATTAGTCTGCTAGGTTTGCCATAACCTCCCTCCCCACAAACACACACAATCCTCACAGAATGGGAGGCTTAAACAACAAAAAATGGTGTCATCAGGGTTGGTTTCCTCTGAGGCCCCTTTCTTTGGTTTGTAGATGGCCACACTCTCCTTGCCTCTTCACACAGTTGTCCCTCCATGCTCATGAGCCCCTGGTATCTCTCTGTATGTCTTAATCTTAAAAGGATACCAGTCACATTAGATTATTGGATTAGAGCCCACCCTAATGACCCCATTTTAACTTAATTCCCTCTTTAAAGGCTCTTCTCCAAATACGGTCACATTTTGAGGTACTGAGGGCTTCAGCATACAAAGTTTAGAAGAATACAATTCAGCACATAGCAGTCTTCTTTAAAATTATTTTAAACTGTGAAATGTCACATCTTAATAACTTACTGCAATGTAAAACTGGTGTTTTGGTCTCTGCACCCCTTTACTGTTCCTGTCCTTCAAGAAATATGACTTTACTTAGAAAAATGAACTGGTAGAATCTATTTCATCTGGGTACTTTAAATAACCCAGAGAGAGGCTGTAGAACAAGCTCATGAATCATATTCTCGACTTTACTTACGTTAATACCCATTTTTGGACCGTTTCTTCCTGAAAATGGTTAATGATCCATGTACTATCTGACAATTCAAAATGCCTTCAAATTCTAGGCCACATTTGTGGTTGCATTTCAGCGGTACAACATTTTAATACTACTACTGAAACTGACTAAATTGTCATACTATTAAAAAGTGAGGGCAGGAAGGACGTCAAAACTATAGCAATACTCTATGTACCTTAGTCAGAGTTTCAGCTTTACTTGTTTTAATGATCTTACCTCTTTTGCTTTTCAAACATACCTTTTTCAAATGTATCTTTTCTCACATGGTTTTCTTTCATTATCTCCCTATTTTATTTCTAGAAAATGGTTGAGAATATAGTCAGTGAGAATAGCGGGGAGACGTTTAGCTGCAAAGTGTCTTGCCTAACGATTTCCTAATATATATGTTTTCAAATTTTCTGTCTTCATTTGTGAAATAACTTATATCTTTAGAACATGATCTCTTCCTGAGAAATACCCAGTCTATAAAGGATGGGGGAAAAATATACATAAAAAACCCTAGAAGTCTGCTGAAATTTAATTGCATTAGATTCTGTGTAAGTGCAGTAGGAGTTCAGAGAAGCAAGAAGTTAAAAAGCTAGTCACTGCAGGTTTCCTGGTGGAGACAGGGATAGGGGAGGCCCATGAGCAGAGGTGTGATTTGGATACGTATAAGATTGATGGATGGCCTCGTGACGACTTTGTCACAGCCTAAACAGAGGCTTTAAGGATTTGGGGATGCCTAGGGCATGTTGAAAATTATTTGGAATAACTATGCATGTTGATGGCATTTTAAGTATTTTATGGGTTATAGGTATGTTCATTTGACAGTGAAAACATTTTGAAAATATAAATAGCCATCATTTTTCCTTCCCTAATTTCCTGAGGCAGATTCTCTTTTTGTTCTATACCACTCAGAGTTTTTATCATACCAGTGGGATTAGCAAAATGGGTAGAGGAGCATGATGGAAGAAACCAAATGACAAAGCACAACTCATACACTAACATGGATTTAGAACTACTTGATGAAGAAAATGGTAGATCTAGGAAGCTGGAGGAAGATTCTGGAGAGATGTGGGCTGAAGGCTTGTTAAGAGTCATTTAGAGGAATGCTCCACACAATGAATTAGAGGAGAGAGAAGTGGCTGAAGTGTATTTTGAAGAAATGTGGCTGCATATTCTGTTTCTACTCTCCACCACATTTGCTCTACCATCTAACTCTTCAGTGATACTCGGCAGCCGGGCTGCTTGGGTTCATTTTCAATTTTCATCACTTACCAGCTGTGGAATCTTAACTACTATTAATTTATAATTAATTAATTACTCTGTGCTTCAGTGACCTCATCCATAAGATGGAGATAATGATAACATGTCCTTCACTTCCACAGATTATTATGTGGTATAGTTGGGAGAATTAAATGAGATAACATGTAGAACAGTAAGTTTAAGATAATGCTGGTGTTTTTCACAGGTGTTGTGTAAAGAATATTTTACTGTTTCAGAAAGGATAGCCTCACAAGGAATGGGAAAGGACAGGGCTGTAGAATGTTTGTAAGCATTATGGTTAAAAATGAGACTGAGGAGCACAGAGTTAAAATGGTAGTTCTGCTTCCAAA
Source organism: Balaenoptera physalus (assembly GCF_965194825.1). Taxonomy (NCBI): domain Eukaryota; kingdom Metazoa; phylum Chordata; class Mammalia; order Artiodactyla; family Balaenopteridae; genus Balaenoptera; species Balaenoptera physalus. The sequence continues at coordinate 33,766,715 of NC_138890.1, forward strand.
CTGTATGATTGTGGGCAAGAGTGTCTATCTACATATCAGCATAACCAAAGACAGCATTTTTAATAAAAGTGAACAAAATAATGCAAATTTTAGAAAGTTAGAATTGAGTGGGATTTTTATGATCATTTATTACAATCTTCCTTCTGATATAGTAATATTATCTATGTTATCCCTGAGAAATAATCATGTAGCCTTTTTTTCAACCTTCCAAGCTTTGACGTCTTCTGTCGGATAGGGATTGCTACCTTGTAAGGTTAATGTATGAATGAGAGAGAGTTTGTTTGTATGTGCTTAGCAGGATGTCTGGGGTAATGTCAGCCCTTGATGTGCAGTTATTGTTTCTTCTATTCTGTTTCCTAAATGAGAAGTATGTTTTATTTAGTTTCCTTCTAAAATATAACTTATTTCCCCTGGGAATAATATTATTATATGAATTTTTCTTAGTAAGTGTCATATTTTGAGAAAAAACTTTATGTTGTTTTTAAGAGATGAAGCTAGTTTCTCTCAGTACTGGGCTGAATAGGCTTCATAAATGTGTATCAATGACACTATAAACACGTTAGGATGCAGATGATGTTCCTCTTTGCTTTCTATAGCTCATTCCCTTGCTCTAGGTTTGGGTTGCCTAAGTGACAGGAAGGAAGCACGTGACTTCCCTTTAGATTCCTATTTTGTTTCGGCTAACCCTCCAAAGATACAGAAATGCCATAAACAAATATGGAGACTGCAAGTGGTTATTCCGTCACTAGTATCCACAACCTCCTTTATAGTTTCATGTCTTGCGCAGCTTATGTGGCATAATCTACACTTGAACACATAGGGAATCATGGAATATCTTAAAGTAAATGTATTTTTCATCCCCTAGAGCAGTGTTTCTCAACCTTTTCTTCAACACTGTCCCTCTGAGGAGCCTTTGCTGATATTGTTCCTAGTCTCCACCTCTACCAATGAAATGTCAACACCACAGATATACTGTATATCTACTAGGTGTTGTATGCATACCCAAAAAGAGCAAGAAAGAACAAGACTCCTCCCACCACCACATCCAAGAATCAGTTTTCAAACCCTCGGGGATAATATTGCTGAGGTTGAGAATGCATTCCCTAGGATTTTCCTAAAATAATCTTGCTGGTTATCTTAAAAGAAAAAAGAAAAAAAAAAAACAAAAAAAAACAAGGCAGAAGACTGACTACCTTGATGTTACCAACTCCAGCTAGACTTCCTCTTAGGAAGCAAATTTATAACAACAAACTTAAAGGAAACTCTGCACTAAGATGGCATATGTCAAGCAGTTTGCTTCTTTCAAATCTTAGTTATATTTTATATTTCAGCTTATGTGGTAATTGTGCATAGCTTTTTCAATCACAGATCCAGTGACTTATATTTTAAAGCAAATATGAATGCTGGTTCAAAAACAGGTCAGATAGAATTACTGTCTGAAGTTTAAAATAATTCATTTATCAATCTCTGAAGTTCAGACAAGTAAGCCATGATGCAAAAAAAAGAAAACCAAAAAAACCTGAAAGTAATCCAAACAAAGGCAGAAGCTTGGCTAATCAGTATTTCTAAGTAAAAAGAAAATTGTCAGCAAACTCTTTATTTGAAAAGATGGAAACAGAACAGTAACTTGAGTAGCCACTTTTGTGGGGGAGAAAGGGAAAAGGGAAGATTTGACATTTACTAACCTAAATTTATAATATAATTTAACTTTGATTTCAAACACACACGTACACATACACACACCCATGTTTCTGCCAATATATGTTTGTATTTTCTTGAGCTGAGATTTATTTTATCACTTTAATAACTGCAAACATTTGATCAGAAAAGAGGAAAAACTTTCAGGTAGGTTTGGAATACTTTAACTCTGTGGTTGAATGTAATGAATGTTCTATATTACCTTTAATTGTAACATATATATTAGCAGTAAAATTCATAAATCACTAGTGCAGAAAAAAGAACATGAATCATAAATTTGACACATTTTACATTAAAATAGATACATCAACTATTAAAATAAATGTATCTCTTACTGAGAAAATAGATCAAAATCAAATCTAATAGTTCACTTACCAAATCAGATATCTACTATTGAATCATTACTTATTGAATACTGAAGAAGATACATCATCTATCAAACCAAATACCTTCTCTAGTAAATCAACCTCACCATCTGATTTAAAACCGTCTCCTACTAAATCAAAAAACCGCCCAATAAATCAAAGCAATATTGCATCAAAGAATTTCATTTAAAGTAAATATAGTGCATCACCAGACAGCATATATCATAGCAAAGGTATCATTTATTAGGAGAAAGATATGCCTTTTGCCACCTAATTCTTTCAAATGGGTTCCTTCTGATACAGTACAAACTTATTCATTTAGATTCCTTTTAACTATAACTTTAAAAACATTTGTTTCTAAGCAATTAATACTCAAACAAGAAGGAAGTGTTTGAGGATGCTTAAAATAACTTAATACTCTTAAATAGCTCCAGTGGGTTACATGATCTTAAATAGCGTGTACCAGTGAATCAATTTGATCTCATTTTTTTTTTCTATTCTGTTAAGTGTGATAGCTTTTTGTTATTGTTTTGTTTTGGTTTTGCTTGTTTAATCAGCTGGTAGGAAAACAATGGGATAGAAGGGAGTTGGAGTCATGTTTCTGTCTTTATGTCTCCCCGTTTTTACAAATGCAGACAGATAAGTTAAGGTCTTCTCTCATTCTTTGCCACCCCCTTCACTCATCTATGACTAACAGAATGGTGAAAGTCTGGAAATGGGATAATTGAGGAACATGGCAAGAATATCTTTGTAATTCCAAAGCTTCCCAGAGAATTTAATGGAAAACATTTTCTCTAAATTTATATTAGGAAATATTTCTGTTTTTGTTTAGTTTTGTATTTTGGCCTCAAAAGCAATACAACTACAGATATTTTAACTCAGAATAATCTTCTCCTCAGTGGAAGACATACTCAGTAATAAATCCTATGGAAAAATTCTCATCAAATTATCATTTTAACTTAAAAAAATTTTACCTCTCAATATGAAAACTAGAAGTACATAGACTAATTTGGTTTCACCTGCAAAATTGGAACATTCATCCACTGAATTATCAACTAGATAGACATACAAACTTCTAGAAGCTAAACTCACAAATATTACCAATGTATTAAGATTAATTTCCCAAAAGCTGATATTCATAACTGGTAGGATGTAGACAGAGGAAACCCATGGGTTATTTAATTATTTATTTCCTTTTATGATTGGCTGAAATTGAGATAATTGTCCAAATTTAAAATTAAGAAATTCTAATAGAATTTTGACAATAAATTTTCTGGAAAAACTGGAATATTTTACAGTATTGGGCCCAAGTTTTCTTCCAGTAATAGAGAGTTGGAGTCGAATAGTGGCTACTGTTTTGGAACAGGGTTTATATTGCCCATGCAACTGCAGCCCCCTTTCACCTTCAAAATCTTTCCAATTTTGAAGTTGAGTTGCCTTCTCACATCAAACATCTATTAATTTTATTTGTTGATATCGCCTACTTGGCCCCTGTAAGCCTTGGATTTACAATCTTAGCTACAAAGCCTATCACTCAGTAAATAATTTTGAGTATGACTTTGTGCTTAGTATATTTCTGAGAACTCTAAGGATGTGAATGAAGTTTAAGACCTAGCTCTTGCCCTTAGGTAGCTTTCTGTCTTGCTGAGGATATTAAGATACCAATGAAAGGTTTAGAGAACAGGCAAGTATATTATAACAGACTATTTGCACAGTATAGATAGTAGCTGTTATGTAAACAGAGACCACGTATGGGTGAAAATTAACACTTATATTGGATTTGATCTTTGGGAAGAAGGAAGAAGAATACATTAAGCAACATTTGCAGATTTGATTTTACTCTGATTTTAAGAACAAGTAAGAGGAGTAAGAGGAGTTAGTTAACCAGTTAATACAAAAGGCCAACTCTCTTGGAAATAATTGAGGCCAATCTGCTGGATAGGAAATCAAAGTTAGACCATACTTAGAGGATGATTTTGCAATTACAAATCTGAGTAAAATACCCTTGTGTTATTGTTACATAAACCTTGATTTACCCTTATGTCCATTCCCTGGACCCCACTTGCACCCCTATTCCACTCACAGTCTCAGTGATAAGTTTTGCTTTTCTCACTAGAAATGTAGCCACTCTACTGTTTGTTTTGAGATACTCTTGCCTGGTTAAGGCTCGAAAATACATTGTAAGTCATTTATGAGTTAGTCAATAACACCAGCCTTCCCTTACTGCAAGCTATTTATAAAATGTGGCCCAAACATGTTTATCACTGATCAGCAGTTTCTCATTATTGCTCTGTCTCTGTCGATATGAACACTGATTAACTGTAATTGCAGTTTTGGCCAGCATGGATTGATTATAACATAAAGTAACAAGAATTGCACAAGAATGTCAAAAGGAAGGAACAGTTCCTTAGAACACCTGGAGGATATGCTGTTCCATTCAAGCTGGAAGGCGTATGCTGCTAGAGCCAGCAGAAGAGACAGAAAAAAACATGCTACTCTAATTTAAGAAACAAAATGGATAATTAAAAGAAAGTGTTGACCTCTATAAAAAATATATTCCAGTTTTCTATTTTATATAGAATAAATTACTAACAGAAAATGCAACCCTTTTAAAAAAGTTTCTTATTGACTCTGAGGTTAAGTTTTATTGTCTTTATTTTGAAAACATTATAAAATAATAAGATATTAATGCACATATCGAACTTTGTAACTTTTTTTTTAATAAATAAAATGGTATATTTTAAAACATAAACACCTTATAGAAACTCTACTGATTCTCCAAGCACAGCTATTCATAAATTGCTTAAGAGGCTGTGTCACATGCTGAATATTCTTAGGGAATGAGTTACTATGACTTCCTTGAAAAATATGTGCTAGTGTCTTGACATTCTTTCTGTTATATATTCAGCCAATACATTTGTGTATGTACCAGGTTCAAGGCTCTATGCTAAACTTACTGGGAAACTATGAAAACAAATTAAGACCTTATCTTTGCCCTCAAATAGCTCCTACCCACCCCCCAAGAAATGTGACACACACATAGGAACTTACAATACAAGAGAGAATGGGATATCTCCAAAGTGCTTTGAAAGTTCAGAGTGGGAAGAAGTCAGAGTTCACTGGGAAAAATTCAAGAAAGCTTATCAGAAAAAAATGCCACTTGAGTCTGGACTGAAAGAATGCTGGCCATGCTTTTTATTGGAGTGGAAGGGATTTCAGAGAAGAAGTATCAGCCTACACCAACACTTAGGAGCAACAAAGCAACAGGCATCGTGTTTGAAAATATTAGGTTCAAATGTTTGTGAAGGGCAGCAATCTTTAAAACTTCAGTTCTCCAAACAAAAATATCAATGGTAGTTCAATTTGTACGTCACATAAATATGAAGTTGTTCTGATTGAAGCCAAGGTGGAGGCTCAGAACTCTGTTGATTCCTATCTGTACCAACACTCTACCACTTTCACCAATTACCATATCACTCCCGTGGCTGCTGAGGACCCCTACCACACTTTTTTTGTAGTTGGTAAGTGAGTGTGTGCTGAGGAAAGAGAAACAGTGAGAGACAAAGCTGAATAAGAAAAGCATGAGGTGATAGTGGATTTTAGACTATATTGAGTATCAACACTTTTGACAATTACTCAGCAGAAAATAGATGGAGTTGCTTGGAGTGACTTGTTTTTTGATTTGTTTTAACACAGCAGTGATCTGATCAGAGCTACACCTTGGCCAGATGCTCTTCTAAGGGAATGAGTCTCAGAAGAGTTTGTAATGAAAGGTCATAGTGTCCTCAATTTAGTTTGGAGATGAAGAAATGAACAAAGCTATGCCCGAATGGATGCAGGGATTTGAGGATTTAGTGGAACTGTGATTTGCTGACAGCATTGTTTCCATACGTTTAAAAGAACTGTGTTGCTATGACCAGATTGTCAGGAGCAAAAGTAAGCGTGCGAAGCAGAATGAGTTCAGTGTTTTCCGTGTTGAGTTTCTGTCACTAAGTGAATATACAGAGAAAGTGAGTATACTAGAAATCTGTGAATGTATGACTCATTGTCATACAGGAAGAGTAGAAAATAGTGTGATGGAATAATTCATTAAGAGGGTGCATAAAGAGCAGTAGGGAAAAAAGAGCCAAGAACAAAAATTTTCATAATGAACAATTAATTTGAAGTCCAATGTAGTTAATTTATTTTTCTCAGGGTTTGAATTAAGTTGTAAAATTCACCCAGCAGTTGTTTAACTATAATACAAAGCACTTCGAATAATAATGATTTGCTTGTAAATGACATTCCTAGAAAAGTTAACTCTACTCCTTTCTTTAAAAGTATCTCCTCCTCCGGGCTTTGCATTCAAATACTTAGCCCTGCAGATAAAGCTTTTTGCTATTCACTTAGCTCTCAGCATGTTGTCCATTGCAACCCTTGTAGCCCAACTATGAGTAGTATAGACCTGAAATCAATTAAGCACAATTCATTGAGTCCATTACGAAACTCTAAAACATTACAACTCTCAAAGCCTTCTTTGTTTCCCTTAATGAAAGAAGAGAAGACAAATTCTTCGGTCACTAAATTAGTTTAAAAAAACAGTTGCCTAGACTTTCAATCCAACATAGGGTTTTTTTCTCCACGAGAAACAAATCTGCAAGATTTTGAGATTATATCCAATAAGTGATATTTTTAACAATGAGTAAAAAATTAACTTAGATAACTGTGTAATACAGCAAAATTTATTCTGTCCCTGAAGATGCACTACTATTTATCTCTGCTTCCATTTTTAAAAATTTCTTGTCCTGTAACCATTTAGGCAAGGGCTATAGGTAGCATTGGCTTTGATCAAATACCTAAAACCTATCTCCCAATCCTCTCATTTTAAAGAGGAAATATAGTTTGGTTTGATTTAAATTAGTACTTTTAAAAATTTTAGTCATCTTATTTCCAGTTCATCTTTTCAGACATATACAAATGTTCAGTTATTCTGATTTTCTGGTAGGTGATTTACAGAGACAAATGAGGGTCCCACCCCAGTCACTTGTACACTATTCTTATGAAACACTGATCACCCTGAAGAGGTGGAAGAACAGATCAATCAAATGTATTAAACAGGTTAATGGTGGTGATTCAAAGCATTCTGGAGACAGACAAACTTGGTTTTGAGAAGTAAGATGCTCATTAAGTTATTTAACCTTTCTTAGCCTTAATATCTGCCTCATAGAGTAATTGGGAGAAATGTATGGAAGGCACTTCTTAGCATAGAGTCCAACGTGGAGTAAGCCCTGAATAAATAACACCTATTGTTATCATTGCATTTCTGAGTTTCAAGTGACTCACAATAATGCTTTCGCCAGAGCTTTTCTCATTTCTCTACAGATAACTGCAACAAACTCTCCCCCTCTCTCTCTCATCAATTCCTGTCACAGATTTTGTTTTCTCCCCCTGATTTCCTGTGGAGTTCATGTAGCAGACACTATTTCCCCCATTTTAAAGATAAGGAAAATGAACCCACGAAAGATTAGGTTTTTGCGCCAGCTGTCCAAATAGAAAATGGTTGAGGTAAACTGAAATCTGATTTCTCAACAGACACTTATTGTAATAAATAATATCATTTAAAGTATAAAGAGTAAAATAGAAAAAAAATTATGTCTTCTGAAAATGTTACTTTCTTTTCTGAGTTCAGTAGAAAACATTTATTATGGTTGTATATGTATATTTTATTTGGTAAACAAGAGAAATTACAAAAAGACTTAAAGAATCTAATAGAACTAATATGGATTATACGTTTAAGCTTCACTTTATAGTTGTAAAATGCTATCATACACTTTAATTTGTCTTCCCAATTAACACTTAATTTTTATCCTTCATCAATGAGTGGGAAACAATTCATAATGTTAGTGTGAAATAAAATTCATATTTTATGGCAAGACAAGAAAATTTAAACAAAAAATCTTCTCTGCCCTTTGGCTTCCTCTTTCCCCTGACTATGCCTTGTGTATCTGCACTATGCATCGACTAAATCTCCCCCATCAGCAGAAATACCTTCTCAACGATAAACAGCAATAGTCTCCTAGCATCATTAAGACAACTCCTGAAAGATAACATTCCTTCTTGATCTCATAAGGAGTCACATAGTGCGTAGATCTGGATTATGTAGACTGTCAATAATATGCCATTTAATATACAGCCCTCTGTCTCAAAGACCTTATATAACTGTGCCTTGACTTCTAACGGGCATAACAGGTCTCAGAGCTTTCTGAGGTGCTTTTCCCAGATTATAATCTTCAAATTCAGCTTGAATAAAATTTTCCATTTCTTTTTTAGATCGACTGATTCACTTTTTGTTGACATTAGGAAAAAGACACTGACCTAGTAGGAGGTTAGTATGACTGCCCCATTCTCTAATGGAGCAACCAAGAAGGGGAAGTTCTTAGATTTCGGGTTCTTTCTCCCCAGACCATGCTATCACTCACTCATTAAAGCTGAGTAGAAGGAGAAGTCTGGGGAGAGAAGCTGCAATGGACCTTCCTGTGTTCTTTTATACAAAGTTTGGATACTGTTTGTGACTCTTGGAGTGATTGAACTGGTGGCTATATCATTTCTGTTTGAAAAATGTAGGAAGATCCTGCTGTGTGAGTTGGAGGATGTGAGCAAGGTGAATATGATTCCATGAATGTTGATTTATTGCTGAACACAATGGTGTCTTAATTGAAGAGCCACCTGTGTAGCAGATAGCAGAAGAAGAACTTTGTTATTAGGTTTATCATTTTTTTTAAATAAACAAGAACCGGTAAAATTTTTAACCTGGAAACTTGTACTACTTCCCTTCCTCCTTAGAAAACAGACTCGTTTCTCTCTTTTTTCAACTGTAAAATGTATGAATATTATTTTTTCATTTTATCAAACCATAATTTAAAGGGAAAAATGTCCATTATTCACAACTAAATCTTTAATTGAAACCTAGAATTCCAAAAGAACTAGAGAATTGGCAAATACATGCAAAACCCAGTCTGGAACGATTTTGTTTCATTTACAAGGAGCCTCTTGTCTCTATGTTTAAATGTAAGCATGTGACCCTACAGTCATCTGTCAGACTGGAAGAATTTCTAGATAATCAAAATGTCACAAAGTTAGTACATTTAATTTTTATTTCCTCTTCCACAAGTATGAACTCTGATTGTAATTACAGCTTCATCTGCTCTCGAATAATTTTGTTTTATCAGACAAGGACAGTGCTCTAACGACACAATGATGGAGAATAAGAAAACTGCTTAAGAGAGGAAACAATAAGAATGCTATGCTTTGGGAAGCAGAGAAACCCTGATACTATAAAGTACACAACACATGTCTTGATGTCACAATTAATGGTTAAACTCCCATAACTTACTTCTACAATAGGCACATGTTTTCTCTGGCCGAGATATTGAATTGGAGGGGACAAAACATAGAGCAAAAAATGCTCTAGTGGAAAAAGCAAATTTAAATATTCAAGAAGTCTAATTCAATAGGACTGATCAATTGAGGTAACCATATTTAATAAGATAAGGAATCTGAGGAATATACATCTCTGGCCTCATTCTACCATGCTTTTACCAGTTAGATGCAAAATAAAAGTCAGGTCTACCCCACTTACATCCTTGATCAGATGCCTAAGGGAAACTATTCAGGGTTGGATGATACCTTTATTCTACTTCAGCTGGAGCTGGACCTTAATAAAAAGGCTTAAATAAAAAACAGGTTTTATTACTTACATAACTGGTATAGCTACGTGATGTTCAACAAACCATCAGTATTGATATGTTAAATTGCTCCTCTATTAAAAGTAATAGTAATACCTGTCCTACTAGGACATGGACTTATTTTGATATGGAAATGAGATCATATAATTTTGATAAGTTTGAAATAACATGAAAAGAAGTGGTATCAATTGTTGGCTATTCTTTAAATAATATCTGTCTTAGAAGTCAGCTTTTTCTCAGATTTATAGGGAGGACAAGCAGAAGACATAAATCCTGTGAGGAAAAGGGAATGAGAAACGGGTGCAGGTGAATGTGGATGGGCATTGTGTTGCATAAAGGAATTTTGATGTTGCTAAAAATCCTGATTTCATCTACTTCAAAACTTCTTGTTTGGAAGTGGCAGCCTGGAAAAGTTAACAAGAGTCATACCCAATGTCCCACAGCCAATGTGAAGCACAATTTGGACTAAAGTCTCCAGAGTTTGAGCCTAACATCCTTTTCGTTATGCCAGTACACCACAGTGCAAAATTTTCTTCCCACTTGCAAAATTCCAGAAGAGGTAAAGGCAAATCTTGTTGAAGAGGTGTGAAGTGTGTGTCCCACAGGCTCACCTCATCATAAGATCTTAGAGTAGGAAATACTCTTTGAGCCCATCTAATTCAAAGAATTATTTCACACATTTCCACTGTCCTTGGCAGATGATGATCCACTTTCTAAGATTATCTCTAGAGAAAGGAAATATTTTTTATTGCTATTTGCATTAACATGGGAAATATCTAAAGGTAGATGATTATTCTTTAAGCATGCACATGACTATACATTTAAACATGAGATTGGCATTATAATGACTCCAAGTAGCTTCCTGACTTCCAGTCCTCACTCACTCTGCTCCAGGCACAGTGACCTCCTTTCATGCTGTTCCTTAAGTACAAGAAGCCTTCTGCCAAATCAATGTCTTGCTTCGTCTGCCTAGAAAGTACCTCCTCCAAATAGGTACATGAATTCCTCCTTCTCTTCATCCAGGTCTGTCCTCAAATGTCTCTCACACATTTGACCACCTGATCAAAAACAAGATCCTTCTGCACTCCATCACTTTGCTGCCTTAAGCTGGTTTGCTTGACACTTATTTTATAAATGTGTTGTCTGTTTCCCTCCATCTTAATGTAAACTCTTTGCAAGAGGGACTTTGTTTCATACTATGTTCTATTTATTCTCAGCACATAGAACAGGGCCTGGCACATGGAAGAAGAAGAGAAATACTTTTAAAGAAAGAAGATTAATATAATCTTTTAATATAATCCTTTAACAACTTTAGATTTTTTATTTAACCACCAAAGAGAAATTCTATCAGAAGGGATCTATTAATTGTCTATATATTTTAAAAGAAATACCTTAATTTCTCTTAAGGGATAATTATTTCAATCATTTCAGTCACTGTATAATAATTTCCAAGTATATTTGGAATTCTTAATCATCAATATCCTGTACTTCAACGACTTCACTTCTTATATGGAACACCTACATATAATGATAAATATTTGAGCAATTTAAAATGTTTTGAAATGAGCAGATGTTTACAGATATGTAAAATACTCTCCAAGTACTGACTAAATTAATAACATTTTAGCTGGCATCTTGTCATGCATATGTGATGGGCCTATATACTTGTGATTTATGGATTTGAAATATTTCCTTATGGTGCATAGTGGCTGGCAGAGATCCCAAAGTTGGTTTTTGCTGACAATGGTGGTGATGAAGAATCAGCAATTTTAATATCCATGTTATATGATGATGAGGAGTGAGAACAGAAGGAGAAAGAAGAAAAGACACCATCAGAATGCAAAATACATTTCTTAATTTTCAGAATGTCTAGGGAAAATGGTGAGCTGACAAATGTGAAAATCTCAAACACATAAATAACTAAAACATATTCAAGAAGTAGAAAATGGAATAGACCAACAACCGGAGAAGAAACTGAAAAAAAAGTAGTGAAAGAATTGCCTCCCAAAACAGCCTCAGGGCTAAGCAGTTTTATAGCCCAGTTCTTTCCAGCTTTCAAAACACAAATAAGGTCTTTTTTATATATAAGCCCTATGAAGCATAGAAAAAGGGAAGGTTCCCAATGTGTTTTATACTCAGCATAATACTAATAAGAAAATCTGAGAGAGCAAAAATCAGAAGACTTCAAACCACTAATGATTATAAACATGGAAACAAAAATGCTAAGCAAAAAGTCTAGCATATTGAATTAACCAGTGTATTAAAAGAAGAACTCATCATTTCCAGGATGAGTTTGCACTAAAATGCAAGAATATTTAATTTCAAGACTTGTAATATAATTGATCTCAGTATATTTTAAGGAAAAAGAATGCCTGACCATTTGAGCTGACTTTAAAAAACATTTGATAATATTTTTTATTTTTAAAAAATTCTTAAAACATATACACCTTAATCATAATAGGGATATTCTAACCAAACTCATATCCAATATCATACCCAACAGTGAAACAGTAGGAGCAATTTCATTAAAGTCAAGTAATAGACATGAATGTTGCCTTTCAACTTTATTATTTAAAAATATTTCAAAATTTCTATCCCATGTTATACGATAGAATCTGGGACAAAAGTCCTCACTCTCTGAAAGAAGGAAACAAAATTTGTACTTGCACATGTTATTAGATTTCTAAAGTATCCAAAAGAGACATCTGGAAAAAAAGGTTAGTAAGATATCTGGTTACCAAAAAATATACAAAAATAATTTACTTTATTACCTACTAGCAATAGTATATTAGAAAATACAATAAAAGACTATCAACAACAGCAAAAAATTACATAAAATACCTTTAACAAAATTAGTAAGTATCCAAGGCCTATATGGAGCCAACCACAAAGTTTTACTGAATGATATTAAAACAAAATTGATAAATTGGGAGGCATGCATATTCCTGGATAGTCAAACTTGATACTGTCAAACCATCAATCCTGAGAAATAGATTTATATATTTGATGCAATATCAACAATATATATTTTTCTGCTCTTATGTACTTTTTATTTCCAAATGAATTTTTAGATGATTTCATTAAATTCTCTATAATTTCTTTGGAAGTATTATTGGAATTTCATCCAGTAATACTATTGGTTGTTCTAGTCGATTTTTCAGGTATAAAGAAAAAAAATATCTTTATTCAGGAATAAAGAAAAAAAAAAAGGAAACCATAAACAAGATGAAAAGACAACCCTCAGAATGGGAGAAAATATTTGCAAATGAAGCAACTGACAAAGGATTAATCTCCAAAATATACAAGCAACTCATGCAGCTCAATATCAAAAAAAACCAACCCAATCCAAAAATGGGCAGAAGACCTAAATAGACATTTCTCCAAAGAAGACATACAGATTGCCCACAAACACATGAAAGGATGCTCAACATCACTAATCATTAGAGAAATGCAAATCAAAACTACAATGAGATATCACCTCACACCAGTCAGAATGGCCATCATCAAAATATCTACAAACAATAAATGCTGGAGAGAGTGTGGAGAAAAGGAAACCCTTCTACACTGTTGGTGGGAATGAAAATTGATACAGACACTATGGAGAACAGTATGGAGATTCCTCAAAAAACTAAAAATAGAACTACCATCCGACCCAGCAATCCCACTACTGGGCATATACCCTGAGAAAACCATAATTCAAAAAGAGTCATGTACCACAATGTTCATTGCAGCTCTATTTACAATAGTCAGGACATGGAAGCAACCTAGGTGTCCATCAACAGATGAATGGATAAAGAAGATGTGGCACATATATACAATGGAATATTACTCAGCCATAAAAAGAAACGAAATTGAGTTATTTGTAGTGAGGTGGATGGATTTAGAGTCTGTCATACAGAGTGAAGTAAGTCAGAAAGAGAAAAACAAATACCGTATGCTAACACATATATGTATGGAATCTAAAAAAAAAGCTTGTGAAGAACCTAGGGGCAGGACAGGAATAAAGACGCAGACATAGAGAATGGACTTGAGGACACGGGGAGGGTGAAGGGTAAACTGGGACGAAGTGAGAGAGTGGCATGGACATATATACACTACCAAATGTAAAACAGATAGCTAGTGGGAAGCAGCCGCATAGCACAGGGAGATCAGCTCGGTGCTTTGTGTCCACCTAAAGGGGTGGGATAGGGAGGGTGGGAGGGAGACGCAAGAGGGAGGAGATATGGGGATATATGTATATGTATAGCTGATTCACTTTGTTATACAGCAGAAACTCACACACCATTGTAAAGCAATTATACTCCAATAAAGATGTTAAAAAAAAAAAATCTGCCATATGTCATGGAAGCATCATCAGCTTTCTTTTATCATCGTTTATTAAACTATATCTGGAGAGATACAATTTGCTTTGATAACCAGTATCATAGCAAAACCATGAGGTAAAAATCAACATGTGTGGCTCTATTAAGTTCTACAAAATTTACAGATAGGCTAATTAATTCATTTGTTCATTCAAGTAACATTTAATATCAACTTTGTTACCTTACTGAGCTAAATTTTAGGGCCACAAAGATGTACCAGAAAAGTCACAGTGACAGTCGGGCATATAAACTGATGCTGAACCGATGCGTCTGTGTCAGAGATTTATCCAATACAATTCTAGAAGCTATAGTTTCAGTTCTATAGAAACCGAAGAGTAGTACAAACTTCCAGTTTCAATCATTGGTGTTAAGCACTTAAAATTGTGCTGTTATCGCTCTACCCTTTTCCCTTTCACAACTAGCAACATTTTGACAACAGTAAAGTTATGCCACAAATATTAAAAGAACTAAACCAGAAATGCAAATTAATATCAATGCAATAAAGTATGGTTTGGATAACATAACCCATTACCTTTCCTTCTTAACAACAACAGGCTACTCTGGTGTCTCTATTCAGATACCACCAAGTAATAGGAACATCTTACTCTAGCAAAAATATAGACGATTGGACATTATTGTGTACTTAAGCCGTCTGCTTCCAGAGTAAAAACTTAAGTGGTTTTCACTTTAGGGGTTCAAAGCATCCTGCATTTTAATTCATGTATGTACGAATCCAAAGAGAAAACATTTTTCATTTGCCAGTGGAGCAAGTTAATTTTGAGAGAAAAGTTTAATTAAGATTAAACAAACTTAGACTGTGTGTTAGCCCAAAGGCATAAAGCTCTGAAAGCAAATTAGTTTCAGGATAACTGCTATTGTGAAAAATATTTTCTTGTTCACAAGCCCACTACTGTATATTTTAAACTAAACTTTAAATGTCTCCATCTTTACAAGGAATTCATAGAATAACAAAACTACGAAGGTCCCTTAATTTTCAATTTTCTACCAGGCAAGCCATTGTTGCTATTTTTTCTTTTTACTTTTGAACTTGGAAAAGTTGCTTAGATTAAAAACTGTATTAATAAAAACATGAACAAATTTGGGTTTTTGAAAATATCGATTTAAAAAAATATGCTTTTCCCTTTGGATTAAAACTGATTATTAACAGTTAAAAGTGGAAATATCAACCTACGTATGGATGGGGGGTGGTCAGATTGAAAGATATGAAGACAAGTAAAAAAAATGAAGATGCATAAGGACTGGAATCATAACTGTGTATACTTATTTTTTTTTATGGGGAAAGAAAACTGGTACAAGCATTAATATCAATCAGTAGAAGGTGTTTCTATCAAGAAGAAATAATTTAAAGGAAACACCTTTGTGGAGTAAAAAATTAGAAGAGTTAGACTCTGCCTTTTAAAAGAGAAAACCCCAAACTCTAATTTCTCCCAGATTCTAACTCTATAAATTACTATGATACAGTGTGACAGCAGCAGGTGCAAAATCCTTTATTATTAATCTCAAGAAATGATGATACAATTCTAAACCTCATCTCAGGAATTTTAAATATTTCAGATGTTTCTTCTTTTGAATCAGTAATAAGATATTTAGCTTTTTAATTGAGTGGAAACTTTTAGATTATGGTTTCAGCTGAGCTGATCTGTCAGTACATTTTATTATCACACATTAAGGTGAATTTTACTTATTTGGAATAACCTCATTCTAATAATCTGTATCCTGGCAAAGGATTAAGGACAGATTTAAGTAAGGCTGGTTGACAGTCTAATAACTGGGGAAATAATCGATTATTATTCATCAGGTAGTTGTTAGCCTATACACATTAGTAAACAATCAGTGACATCCTATAATTCCTGAAAAAGAAGGTAATTGAAATGACATTTGCCCCATTCCAAGGAAACAAACCTTTGCTTTATGTAGGGCATTCTCTGTCCTCTCTGGCTAATGTCACACATAATCTTTAAGAAAATGCCAAAGCAGTACTCCCTGGTTATAAAAATTAGAAAGCATTGTGGGAGACCCCAGACTTTTGTGTGTTTGCATGTATGTATGTGTGTATATTTTTTAACGGAAAATCAACCATTTGACAATGTAACTCTGGGAAACGGGTGGGCAAGTCATTGATCCTCTCTTTGCTTCCATTTTTTTAACTTTTCAAGAGTAAAAATACACTTTGTGTTGTTTTAAAAAAATGAGTAGTAAATGAGTAAGGTATTATGAGCACTATATAAATGAGAAAGATATACATATATTTAAATAGAGATATACGCAATACATGGTATAGATAATATATGATGCATGATATTTGATTAATATATATGTGTATATGTATATATGTATATATCCATAAATAACAATTTGGTTTTTTTAGAAATCTGAATAGTATGTGTTAAATGTAGAATGGGATGACTTGAGGAACACAGGCAAAGGTTGACCTTGACACCCAATTAACAGGTCACCGGAAGCTCCACAGGGAGGATAAACCTATATTCAGTGACTACACAACCCCCCCCCCCCGACCCCACCTTCCTATCAGGGAGAGGTGACGTAAAGGTTAAGATCATGGATTCTGGAGTCAGCCTGCCTGGGTGTAAATCCAAATCCTGCATCTATTATTTATATGATCTTACGATCATTTAAACTCTAGTTTGAAAGCAGAGACAACATATTACCTTATACATAGATTTACTGAGGGGTGTTGGTTATTGGCATAATTCATGTAAAGAATTTGAGTTTCAATTAATGTTTAGTTGTTGTTGTTGTTCCATGGGGACTACTTATTCCAGGTCTCACAATGGCTGGTTACCAAATATTGGGCTGTGTTGTGATCAAGGAAAAGAAGGACAAATGGATGTGAGATGTGACAAATATGTCATTCCTCAAAACATTTTTAAAAACTTCCCTGTCAGTAGTTTTACTCAGAGAACAAGTTTGAGAGTTACTATATATGTCATTAGCAGGTATTAATTGGAGTGAAAACATCTTTTCTCAATTTATGAAATTTCTTTCATAGATGAATACCATAAAATCATGGCTGAGAACTAGATATGAACTTCAATTTATATTCAATCTTTTAAAAATTTATCAAAATGTCTTAGAAGTTAACTTTTCATAAATTTTAAACTTATCTCCAGTTTCAACATTGTCTTCTACTTTCCAAAATGTCCAGATTTACTTTGACAGCTTAAGGTCTGGGACAGAAAACACAGCCAAGAGAAAGAAAGCTGGAAGCAGAAATAGAAATCCTGAGGTCATTAGGCTGGTTTTTGCTCTTGTTTCTTTTCACCCTTGGGACAAATGCACCAGTAATACACTTATGCTGGGAATTGTACTTTTTTCAGGTGGTTGGAGGAGGGCCCTGCTTTGCCTTAGGAGTTGGGGTGCAGGAGCCACAGGCAGAGAGACTAAAAAGTTGCTAGTGTGGTCAACCCTGCAGTGACTGATTTAACAGAAGCATTGTGTTCTGTAAAAAGGGGATGACAGCAGCCCCTGAGGCTGCTTATGATGTCACAGGGCTTGTGTAAGGCTTGTGTAGGATGAGGTGCAAAATGCCAGCCCTCAACACCTTGCAGGCAATCGCTGTGTTTTCATCAGTAACAAGCCCCTAGAACTGCCTCCTTCCAGGCTGGGGTCTCCAAGCAGCTTGAGCCACGTAGGATTGGACAAGGCCACCTAAGCACTGAAAACAAGCTTCCAAACTCTCCAGTTGAACCATCAGCCATGATATCTCGGTGGGTTTACTGCTCCACAGATACCAGTGTGTGCAACAGAGTTCTACTGTCTTTAAAAGCGGTACCCCAATATGGCCACATGATGGATACGTTATGGCATGGTAGTAGAGCCATATCTCTATATCTGGCTATAATTCACGTTTATTAATGCAGAAGTCTTCAACCTCACCACACAGCTAATAATTATGAACACTAGCATGGCAGTTTTCAAACTCAGTTGTGTTTATTTTTTTAAGCCTAGTTACTCTATTTGAAAAGAAAAATCATTTATCTTAATCTTTACCTTCTCAACTCATCATACACTTTCTCTTATGATCCTATAAAGCTTCTAAGGAAAGCAAATTATTTGTTTCCAAACTTTGAAAATATTTTACAGAAATTAAAAAGTTTGCAGGATATTCCTATTTTTAATCCCAGTGGTCTTTTAAATTATATTCCTGGAGCATTACAAGTTTTCCAAGCCCCTTTGCAGACTACGTTAGGAGAGAGGAAAGAAAAGTAGATCAAATTCCAGACCTTTGGACTCAACACAGAACAGCTGTTCTTTACCACATACATATAATTGTTTCTTTTTTGCTTTAAAAAGTTATCGGATGCATAAAATCAGTGTTTCTAAATGTGGAGAACAGGTTTGATGATTTTTTTTTTTTTGCATTTTCTGTAAGATAGAGCGCTAAGCCCCATATTCACAAGAGTTTACACATTGCCAAAATTAATAATAGAAACCTCATTTAAAATAGAGTCGCAAAAAGGGGAAGATCTCTGGCCCTACCACTTGATATTAATTGTATTATGTATAAGAAGAGAGGTAATTTTGCATCTCCAACAGGAAAAAAGTTACTACTTTACTACCTCACTGGAGGAAGGAAGAATTTCTCCTTGCCTGACCACAGCCCAGTCAATGAGAGACTGTCACAACTCAGACAATGAAAAGCCACTACACTTCAACCTCCCAGTTTCTTCCAGTGGACTCTTTGTTTACAACAAGCCACTCCCAACTCTCCCTTCTCCTCTATAAAAGAATGATCCTCTCCTTTGCTCTCCAGACTTGCCGTTGGTTTGCAGTAGAGTACATGTTCCAAATTGCAATTCTTTGCTCTTCTTGAAAAAACAAACATTTTTTCCAGTAAAATAACTGGCTGTTTATTGTTTTAGATCAACAATACCATTTCCATAAATTCAAGATATGTAAAAATAGAGTTGATTATGGTATCTACTTAAACATAAAGGAAATTTTGGCTAAATAATTCCTACAAACAGGTTGTAGATAACTTATTTAGAAAGTACCTAAGGCACTTGATTATAATTAATTTGAACACATGCAGCATTCAAATCATGAAGTGAGTAGCATGCCAATACTTTCTAAAATTATTTTGATCAGTTGGAAAATTTTCTGAGCTTATTTGGCTCTTGGAACCAAATTTCAGAAAGATAACAAATATGATCCATTCAAAACTCAAATATGCAACTTTTTTAGTTTGATACATATCAAGACTTAACCTCAACATGTGTGGACTATGTAAAATAGTCCAAACTCACATCATTCTTCAGTGAAGTAATATAGCTATAAGATAGAAATCCTAACCCATATTTATAGTAGTATATTTTGGTTCCATTTGCTCAAATGTGAAGTCACTCTCAAACTAGGACTATGTCTATAGAGTGCCACTTATACAACCAAACCCTGTTTAAGTGACATTACTGGTCTTTGTAGTCTTAGACTGGATCAAGTAGAATTAACTAAATTTGGCCTTTCCAAAAAATGAAATTAGTGAATGTGACTTAGGTTCAGCTCTATAGTTATGAGAGTAAAATCAAGGCATGTATTGATTGAGTGAGAGCTTAATTTTGAGCCAGACACTGTGCTAAATGTTTTATACACATGATTTCACTCAAACATCTTGGAAACCATGAGAATTAGGTATTATTATGGTCTCTCTTTCTAAAGATGAGGAAATTAGTGCTCACTATGGGGAAAATTATTAACCCATTGAGTCAGCTGATTATTTGATAAATAGCCACTCATGCTATAAAAATTTAAAACTGTTTTTCAAACAGTTAAATTGAATGGTACAGCAGAGGGCTGAAGCAAAAGGAAATTAAATTATTCCTTCCCTCAAAGAGCTTACAATCTATCAAGATAAATGCAATAATGCAGAAGAAGAAATATGAGAAAATACAAAATTATCATGTTCAAATTAAGCACATAATTATTGAGGCACTACAGACTAACGATTATTTAAAGTAGGAATGTAAGGTAACATTATTAGTATGTAAAAAGATATCAAAATGGAAACACTTCCTCATTTTTATATATATTAAGTTTCATACATGTTAAGTTTTCTTAAGAATCTATTTCTAATGACAATCTAGCTGATTTCTATTTCTCTTTTCCTAATCTAATTTTTGCTGATATAGGAAAAATGTCTGTTTGTTTTGGTAATGAACCCATCTTCTTTGAAGGAATTCAAAAGACATTATTTCTTTGATAGCTTATGCTGCCCAAAGAAGCTGTTGTGTCTTAAAACAGAAATCATTTAAGCCTGAATTGTATCGATCATGCATTGCCCAGTATAATTTGAAACATTAAAAAAAAATTGTAGAGTTTTTCCAATACACATAACATAATATTATCAAACACAGACAAGAAGTCTTAGCATAATGAGAGGGTTTGCAAATGAGAAATTATAGATAATTGCTGTTTGTTCTTGTTTTCATAGAATGGAGTGTAATTATTATCAACAAGAGGCTTGTTTCAATAATTATTTCTGGTTATCCCAGGGCACAAATGCATTGAAGCAGAAAACAATGCATTTTCATTCAGAGTTTTTGTTCCTAGATCATCTCTTATCACTGCCAGAGGTTATGTATAAATGCTTGTTCTGAGTTTGCTCAAGTCTTGGTACTGTATAACCAAATATGTGTTGTCTGAGGTGAATATTACATCATTCTCTTCAAGATTAAATACACTCTCTTCAATATTCAAAAGGAAATTATCTAACCACACATAATATTGTAGGATTGCTACTTTACTTAAGGGGAAAAAAAAGGACTCAAAGCATATACATCCAAAGGGGATTTGGGATTCTAGGTAACAAATAACCAAGGATTAATATATTTTTAAGTGTTGCCCATGTTATATATCTGATTTTCTGATTTTCATTCTAAGATACCCAAAGTCTGTTTTTAAGTAGTTAATAAATAAAATTTGGGGAATAATCAGGGCTGGTATAACATACATATTGAGGTATAGTCAGACTGATTAGTAAATAGGCACTGCCGAGGGCTCCACCTCATCCTTAGACATCCTCCCAATCCAATGAGAAATCCCTCAATCCAGAGACTAAAGGTATGGTAAGGAGCCTCCAGGAGCTGTCACTATGGCCTGATACATTCTAATTGGTAGGTACTGTTTCTGTCAGTACCTCCCTAAATTCTTGCTTTTAGTGTACTTCTCTTTGTTTCCTCAAGGTACACAGGAGACTTACCTAGCTTCAGCCATGACCCCCACTCAGCTGGTATGCACTGCTCTGGAGTCACCCTGGGACCTGGGCTCTCACTGTGACTCTCGTATTTCAGCTCTCACCACAAGTTTCCTTCTAATGAGCAGGTATGGACCCCAAAGGAGGAGATGGTGCCCTTGGCAGTGACCTTGGAAATCTAGCAAGCAAATGCCTGTCCATACCAGTTGTTAAATCTTTTGCATATTACCCCTGGACATAATAATAACACAAGAGTTATTGAGTCTTTGTTATGCATAGGCACTATATTCTTTATAGGCACATTTAATCTTTTCAGGTATTATTATTATCCATCTCTTTTACAGATGATGAAAACTGAAATATAAAACATTTAGGCAATTTCCCCAAAGTCATCCTGCTAGAAAGTGGTGATGCTGGGTCTTCAACTTGGCAGCCTGGCTCTATAGCCTAAGCCTTAACACACTTCTGTAAATTTATTCCAGAGTTACACAGTATATGGTAATATTTTACATTTGATTGCTTCTAAGTCTTTTATAAAAACTAATTTATGATAATGACTGCCAAAACCAGGGGCTCAACTAAGGTTGAAAGAGGAAAATATCTTCAAATAATCTAAAATTCACTTAAAAGTAATCACAGAAAGGAGTCTAGCCAGGCAGATGGAATGTCTCATTTCTGGCAGCAGGCAAGAGAAGTGCCATAGTGGATACAGGAAATTATTTTAGCAAGTGTGGGCAGAGTCTTGGCAAAAAAGGGGGGGAATCAGTTAGGCCCTTCTTGGTTCAGGTGGTACCAGATATCTAGTCATGAGGCTGGGTATATAAGGCCATTATTCTACCCACCCTAACAGGCAACCTCAAATAAGTCAACCTGATAGAACTGTTATCAATAAAGCAATATCCTTCCTTCTTCCAGAGAAAGAGGAATATGAATCAGGTAGCTTAACAGAGACTTGGAAAGGCTCAAGTACTCAACATTTTGGATGAGAAAAATGTTTATCTTGAGAGAATGAGCTATTCCATTTTTGCATATGTAAGACTATAACATAATGTGGAAAAAGCATAACCTTTGACTCCTATAAACACTTTAAGCTTTGGGAAACTACAGAAATATCTCATTGCCTAAGAGTCCTGTTAGTAGACTTTTAAAAATTATATAACATGACCAAAGAGAGTTATTTGTGCTTACAGAACAAAATGTATTATGCATATAAAATGTTAAATGGTCCATCATATTTTATGGCTTTTAGGAAGAAAAAAGTAATATGATATACCATATATCATATTACCTATATTCACCAACATGAAGCAAGAGGGTGTAGATACATGGACACACCACACAGTGCCTAGTAGATATTTGAATAGATAAATGAATGAAAAAATGAGTATAGCTTATTTAGCTTACAAAAAAAGAGAGAGAGAAAGAGTTACTCAGAAATTAACAAGCTACCTTGAGTATATATCTCTTTGAGAAACAAATGCAATTTGGAATTGATATAAAATATTAGAGTGGAAATCTTGAGAAAATTTCCAATTATTTTGGAATTTAGTGGTAATCTCAGGCTAAGATTAGGATATTACCTCATGGCACAAAATCATCATACCTTTTTATAAATTTGTTTAAATTAAAAGGCATCTACAAAGCTACTAATTTTTTACACTTTCAGAACCAGAATGAGAAATGTCTTCATTAGTAACATCTTGTATCTGACTGTAGGCATTGATAAGTAGGTTTGCTACTCTATATGTTAACTCTAGTGTTTGCAATGCCTACATGGTTGAATAGGCTTATATACAAATATGTATTCTGTGTGCTTGTTTCTTATTGTAATCATGTCAATTAATTATGCATTAAGTTTGTGAATCTTAATAACTTATTTAAACTCATTATACAAGTATAATTATATTACAGAAAATATATATGCCATAGCTAAAGTGAAAGGAAAAGCTAGGACGAAAATCTTTTCTAAATAGATATTCCTGGATAAAATTAGCAAAGCAGAGAAAACTTCAGTGAAGATGTGGTGGCTGATTGGCGTTCTGCGAAAAGTTTCACACAAGGCTCCTTGACTGTTCCTCTTAACACTACAAAAAGTTGCTTTTAAACGCTCACCAGATCTAAGAATAAATAGCAGAAAATATTCCTGCCAAAAACAGTCTGAACCTTCCTTTCCCTTATTCCATCCTCTCAGAACATTTCAAAACTAATAATCAACAGATGCATTTATAGCACCACGCAGGATCCTTCCCACCAAACACACTAAATACACATGCACACACAGGGTAAGAAAATTATTTGCCTTGGGGGAGTATGAAAAATGGTAGCATGCATTCCAATGTGGTCTTTATAGATTTTGCGTCTCAGCCATAGAAGAATATTTCTGTTTTGCTACACCGCTACTGTTTTTCTACACCAGTAGGAAATTACTGAGCGCACCATACACTGTTTAAAATGCTTCATAGACAATATCTCATTTAGCACTCACTGTAAATACACACAGAAGTTGCTATTATCATTTTATAGGTGAAGAAAACGAAGCAGGGAGAGACTGCTGATGCTACTCACCTAGAAAACGTCACATCAGGTGGCCTCATGCTGAAGTCTGCTCTCTTGACCATATGTCACAGAGATCAAGGAGACAAAGCTCAAGTTTGTTACACTGTTTTAGTTTTATTTTTAATAAAATGCACAGAAGGCTCTACTATGAGCTATACATTGCATGAGGGCCATGGATAAGGGCCAGGTTAAGCTATTGAAAGAAAATGTATAAAAGTTGCTCAGGTGGTTAAGTTTCTTTGGAGTCATTAATTAGTGTTATCAAAACTATTCTATTTCATGTAAACATGGGCTCACAGCAGCACTGCAGAACTTGAAAATTTCAAATAAATACATATAAAATTCTGATGAAAACTGCAAAACCCTTTTGTGTTCTTTTTAAACAAAAATCACAAAGCCTCTTTGAAAATGATGTCATGAAGATGATTAGTTTCCAGCTTGAGAAAACCTGCCTAGCATGAACCTAAATAGGACTTAGCAGCTGAATTATCTCATGATAAACCTATTAAAGATTCATAATTCCTTGAGGTTTAATTGGGTGTAATTGATCCCCATTAGAGTATTTGTGGGTAGTAAAGTAGCCTAAGTAGTTCTCCCTCCCTCTGATTAAAAATTGCCCGTGTTTACTGAACTTGATTACTCAAGACAGCATGAAATATTATTTTATGAAAACCCTCTTGGTAATGACAAATTTCAGACTTTGAAAAAAAGGAATGATATTTTTGAGATTAGTTATCTGAAGAAAAATTGGGCTGTTCAAATTATTTTCTTAAATGCCCCTTGCTATTACTTTGCTTAAAATAGTAAACAGTCATATTTCTTCTCTTTTTTTGTGTGTCCATATACTATAGAGAGAACTGTATAATGAAACTGCATGTACCCATCATCTAGTTTCAACAATTATGGGCTCATGGTCAGTTCTGGTTCATTTATATTTCTATCAATTACTCTCATTACAAATTATTTTGAAGAAAATTCAAAATATATCATTTCATCTATAAATATGTCACCTTATATACATAAAAGATAGGGACTCATCAAAAATATCTAATGACGTGCCAATATTATAGCTAAAATAATTTAACAATAATTCCTTAATGTCATCAAATACGTGTTCAATTTTCATTTTCCCCCAATTTTCTTATAAAGATACTTTAACCCTTTATGTTCATTTGAATTAGGATCTAAATAAGGTCCATTTACAGATAAGTTTTAAAATTATCTCCTAATATAGAGATTATCACTCTCTCTTTTTCTTATAAACTTTTGTTGAATAAAACAGAATGTTTGTCCCATAAAGTTTCCCAGTTTGGATATTGCTACTGCACCCTCTTGCAGAGTTAGCGGGTACTCTGTCCCATGTATTTTCTCTAAGTTGATAATTAAGTTACATCTAGAGGATGGATGAGATTCAGGTTTGCTTTTGGTGTGTATGTGTGGTGAGGTGTGGGTTAAGACTACAACACAGGTAGTCATGTTCTCTTCCACAAAAAGTTACCTATGTGTTTTTTCCATCAGAAAGTATATGTGTATATAATGTGTCATTTTGAAATGTTAGCCATCATTGATTATCATTGCCTAGATTAATGATTATATTTTAGCTTGCAAATAGTGATATTTTAATCCTATCATTTTAAACTTATTTATTAGCTGAAATATTTCAGCAAAGAGGAATTTTTTCCCTTATCAACTATTTGTTTACCCTGAAGCACAGTTTACATACTAAATGCAGCAGAAACACTTGATTGTTTCCATTTATTTGCCAGTTTTCAAAATAATGAGTTTGTTCTCTAGCATCTTGCAAAAGGAATGACAGTTTTGGGGTTTTATGTTTGTTTTTGTAATTCATACCATTATGAACTAATGGATGTAAACACATTCTAGTTGTTATTTTTACAGATGTTCAAATTTAAGTAGTGGAACCTATTCAGATGGACTACTCAAGCCCTTTTGAAAAGCTCTTAATAGTAAATCAAAGGTTCCTGGCTTTCTGATATCGCAAGGCTCATCTTGATGTTTTCTGTCCTACACTTGATTTGCCATTTCTCAAAGGAGCCCTAATTACTTTTAGAAGAGAATGGCATTTACATTCCAGTCTGATTACTGCTTTTAAAGCACACTAGAGGAGAAAGAATAAATGTTTTCTCCAGCCTTATTCAAATAAATATAGTTTCAGATGATTCAAATTTTGCCACCTTTTTTGAATTTGCGGTAGCATTTAACTAATTCTTCTTTTGTTAAATGAGTTAATGTTCACATTATTTCTTATGCAATATAAATTTACTTATAAAGAACAAAAGCAATAACTTTTTTCTGATTCAAAATTATATCAAACTAAAATTAACAATTGTTTTTTCTTTTTTTTTTATAGCTTCAAAATGTAGGAGCAATTTCATTCAAAATGGCTTAGCAGGCCTAGGAATTGACTCTAATAATTTCATATATATGTAGGATTTATTTTTCTAAACTTTGGGAATTAGGCTATACATGCTTTTCCTGATTTGAAATAGTCTCCCTTTCCATCTCTTTTATATAGTACTTTGAAACTATAACTAGACATATTTTTTACATAATAAAGATGTGCATAATAGCATTATACAAGCAAAAAAAAAAGTGATACATAATAATCATAAAAGGACTGCCAAAAGTTAACATGGATTAAGTTTTTCTATCACAAATATATTTCTGAGACCTATTTTTTCTATTTTATTTCCTCTTTTCTACTTGTTGTTGTTGCTTCTTTAACCTCCTTCTATGCTGTGGCTTAAAAATGATTTTTGTGAGCCTATATTCTGTTCAGGAATTTGGGAGGTTTCCATTCCTGGTTACTATGGAATAGCTTGATATAGGCCAGTATCCATCTACTAAGAATAAATATGAAATCTAGATTTAAAAGAAAAAAATGTTTGATGGCATCAGAGAGAAGCCAAGGCAGCCAGTCTTGAAGTGTCAAGATCTTAGAAAGAAGGGAATTGAACTACAGTGAGCCTGGCTTTCTCTTCTGTATTTTTGTGTGTTGGTGGAGGCAAGGACTGGTGGTGCTAAGGGGCCTAGAAACCAAGCAGAAAATGGTGGCTTGGTGTCCTTGATCATTTCACAGGACTAGAGGACCCAAAACAGTAGTACTCTTTATTGATTTTACCTCAAGTAATGTGTTGATTCTTAAGATTTATAGGACAAGAAGTAACAAGCCAAACAAACAAAAAAATGGTTCCTAAGTAGCTAGAAACTACCAAGCAGAAACAAAGATAAAATTGGGACTCAAAGATCATCAAAGAGGAGGTCAGCTATGGGAAACAACACTGACATTTAGTTAATATCCTTGATGGGTTTTACTCTGTAGGAAAGTCAAAACAGAAATAAACTAGACCTCACATAGAATGAAATTCAACCTTGAAAAATCTCGATCTCCAGTGGATCAAGGCAATCTGCCTCTGTTTTAACAGCCTGCCAGAAGGAAAGCAGATCATCTCTAGAAGGTTAAAATCTAGAACTTCTGTAATTTTTCATACATCCAATGAAAAATGCCCAATAGACAGAAACAAGTGACTAAAAACCGAGAGAAAAAAATCAGACTGCTAGATGATTCAGACATTAGGGTATCAAGCACAGATTTTAAAATAATAGTGCTTACTAGGAAAATAAATGACAAGATAAAGAATTTTATCAACAAACTGGTATCTATAAAAATGAATCAAATCAAAATTCTAGGCAAAGAAGTAGAATAACTGAAATCGTGAATTTGATAAATAGGTTTAACAGCAAAATTATAAAAAGCAAAAGAGATGTTAATGAACTGGAATGCAGATCAACAGATGTCTAGATTGAAAAATAGAAACCGTAATTTGAAACATTCAGAAACGAATATGAGACATTTAAGAATGGTGAAACTCTAAGGCAGTATAATTAGAGTCTCACAGAAAGAATAGGACCAAAGCAATATTTACAGAAATATTAGCCAAGAATCTCCCAAACTGAAGAAAGATCCTGAAGATGCCAAAGCTCTATAAACTAAGGCTGAGAAAATGCCAAGAAGTCCATATCTAACCACATCATAACACAATTTCTGAAAGCCAAAGAATATTTTAAAAACTCAAAAGCAACCAAAGGAAAAGTCACACATTATCTTTTAAAATGCAAACAATGAGACAGCTGCCTTTTCAGCAGAAATTGAATTTATACCAGAAGACAAATGAGTGACATATTTAAAGTGCTGAAAGAAAATAACTGCCATCACGTGAAACTATTAAGGTAAACTTAAGATTTTCAAATAATAAGGTAAAATAATTAAGGTAAAATAATTAAGGTAAAATTAAGATGTTCTTAGAAATGAAAAATTGAGAGAAACTGTCAATCACAAAGCTACATTAAAGAAAAAGCTAAAGAGTTCTTTAGACAGAAAGAAAATGACCCCAGAGGTAGGAGGAAAATGATAAAAGAAATTTAATAAATAACAGAATAGAGTGAATGTGTACATAAATCTAAATGAATACTGACTGCATAAAACAATAACACTGTCTCACCTTTAAAATACATGAAGAATTAAAAATCAACAACAGCCAAAAAGGTGAGGGTAGGGAAGAGATAATAAACAGTTAGGCATATTATCCCATCTAGAACACATCTGTTCTAAGAGAATGAACTAAAAACAACAGCAACAAAAGGCAATAGACATATAGAAAATTTGAACGATACAATTTACAAAAGGACCTGGTTGACAAAGATAGAACACCGCAACCAAGAATTGCACAATGCATTTTTTTTTTCAAGAGTATGCAGAACATTTACAAAAGTGACCATATTATGTGTCATAAAGAAAGTCTCAACAAATTTCACAGGACTGAAGTCATTTGATATATTGATAGTATCTGAACATAGCAAAATTAAGCTAGAAATCAATAATAAGACAATGAGAACAGTCTCAAATGTTTGTACATGAAGGAAGACAAAACAACATGAGTCAAATGAGAAATGACAATGGAAATAGTTCAGAAATACTCTAAAATATGGTTCTCAGGAGATCAAAATATAAAAGTGCTTAAAAAATGTCATAGATGTATCTTGATAATGGCATCTATATGACACACAAACAAGCAAATAATTTTCATGCTAGCCAGTCATGTTGGTGTCATGTAGACAGAAGAGTCAAGTGATGGAGTATTTCACATTACAAGTGCTTCATTTTGCATTGTATAAATTCAGTTTGGGTTAGATTTAATAGAGGCAAGTACTACAAACAGAAGGTGGTCACAGTGTCCTAGAGCTACAAACTCTTTGAATCCTATTGAAAAGAAAGGCCTTGCTTTTAGTCAAATGATTTCACGTGCATGCCTTGAAAGACAAATTGCTCATCTAACACTTAACATGAACTGAAAATGAAAACGATTAGTATGGTGGATGCTACTTTAAGGAAAAAATGTTTTCTTCACACAGCAGATGCGGGAACATAAGGCCAGCAGTGGGTATCAATGCTGAACTGTCACTGAATTGCACAAAAACAACAGGCTACAACAAAATAACTAATGTTTTCAAACTCACGATTTTAGGTTTGAGTCCTTTCCCAATCTCCTTTAAAGAAATATGATGTCCATCTACACTAATTTGCTTTGACATACATTTGTGCCAAATGGGAAATTTCAAGATCAAGCAGGAAATCTAACGTTTGTGTGATCAAAAACATGTAGTAAGATTATAGTGTAGGTTGTTTTGCTTTTTTTTTCCTTTCTAGGAAGAGTCCATTCATTAATTTAAATTCTTGCATCTTCAGCAACATTAAGCCGTTCTACAATGTTGCTTCTCTAACCTGATAGCTCTGCTTTGCACTTATATCACATAATTCACATAAGGAAATTTGACTTATTTTTTAAATAAATTAGTTGACATTTATAGAGTAGTGGGATTACTCACTTAGAATCTCAAATATAAAATGGCCTCTTCCCTGCAAATTATCCTACAAAGTAAGCACGGAATTTTTAAATATTATTTTCTGAACTCTTTTCAAATCATATGAGAGTGACAGCTTACTCCTGGTTATGGTATCAAGTTAGAGTATCGAAAACCATTATGGTCAAAATTACCCTTGCAAATTCCCTAAATCCCTATAAAATGTACATGTATATATAATTCTATGTATACAATCCTCTACAGTAATTTTAAGCACACTAATATTTGAGAACCACCAAAATAAGCTAAAAAACTAAAACAAAAACAAAGGAATGCTTATGTGAAGACGTCTGCATTTATTTCTATGTACCCTTAAAAATAAAGAAAAAGGAAACCCAAGCCAACACAACAGTTTTCGTCATTTACCCTAGAGGTAAATGAGGATGCTTGTAGAATTCTATTTTAATATAACCTTGATATCTGTTAATAATTGTGTTTACTAGTAAACACATTTGAAGGTGTGACTTTTCAGTATCTTCTCTTAAATTGTTACTACATATTTAGTGCAAATGGATAAGGTAGTGCCACCTGAAAGTTTTAACTGAAAGAGAAATGGAAAAAAAAAAAAACCTTATTGTTCATATTTAAAATATCTCAGTGCATTTGATTTCTAATTGCTTTTTTTTTTAACATCTTTATTGGAGTATAATTGCTTTACAATGGTATGTTAGTTTCTGCTTTATAACAAAGTGAATCAGCTATACATATACATATATCCCCATATCTCTTCTAATTGCTTTTTTATAACCCCAAACTGTTAACTTTCAGGTATGAGCATCCATATTTATATTTACTTTTCTATTTTATGAGTGGTGGCATTTCATGGTTTGACAAAGGCATCACAATTGTGAGCTTTGGCCTTGAAATGATAAATGGCCTTGCCTGCTTTCAGGTTCTGCTGCAATTCATTCTTTACATTCTAGCCAAACAAAATCTTTCCTTTGGTGTTATTTTCATATTTCCTATCCCCAAACCTTTTCTGCCTCCTTCTGTTTTTTCTAACCAAATTACATCCAAACTCTTTTCTTCATCTTTTGACCTCTGCAGTTTTCAATCTTTCACCTCCCATGCTAATTATCTATTCATGCCCTCCAGGGTTACCAGCCATTCTCCTTCTATGCCTTGAATTTTCTCAATCAGTTGCATGGGTTTTGTCCTTTTCCTGATATGCAATATTTTCCTCTAAATCTCTGCTCGTTATAATCTTTAAAATTTCAGCTAAAGTACCTTCCTCATGACAATTTACCCAAAAGCAGTCTGTATCTTTAGGTTGTTTTATGGTACACACACAGGCACACACACACACAAAAGGAAAAAAAGAAAAACTATCTTATTTTTCTTAGGCACGCCATTACACACAATTACTTAGACACATAGATTTTACTTCTCCCCCTAGTTCTTCTTTCTTCCTCCACTCATCATTCTTTCTCTCATTTCTTGGAACCCTACTATCTGCCATAAAATGTACTAGCCATTTCATACACATTTGTTGTAATGCACTCAACAATATTGTGCGATATCATTAGTGCCATTAGACAAACATATAAACTAAGGCTCAAAGTAAGTGACAGTGATGAGAATCAAATCAAAGTGATTTTACAAAAATGATGTTAACTACCCTTTATGGTATATCTACTATGTTTTAGTTTGTTTCACTAAAGAGCAATTGTTTTAATATGTTTCACTAAATAAACTGTTTTGCCCATGTTGCATAATTTTGTCTCCAAGTGACAACTCAAAGAGGTAGTTATTATTACAAGCAAATAAATTCCCTTAGTTTGCTTAGAATACTGTACGTGATTGCTTTCTTCATATTATGGTAGCTAAAATTTAATGTGACCTTTCTGAAAACAGCTTTTTGTCTCCTGAGAGTCAACTAGGTGATTTATGAATAGCCCACTGCTACTGAATGACCACTCATTTTAGAGATTAATGTTCCCCAATCCCTCACCAGCTGGGGATGCCAGGTGAAAAAAGTGAAAGAAGTGAACATCACAAAGGGATAGAACAAAACCAAAACTTAAGGCCTTAAGAAAGGCCCCTCCATTTCTTCCCCCTCCATTTCTCAGTCACCATCTCCTTCCCCACAAGCCTCCTTCCACAGAGGATATAACACTGTGAGCTGCCATATTTTAATCAGTAGTACCATTTCCATAATCACCCCCACCATGCTGAAGCATTGCCCTCTATTCAGTTGTTATTCCCTGGTTTCTGACAATTCAAGAATTGCCAGTAGACGTGACTACATACAAAGCATGTTGCTTTGCCAAGTAGCACTTGCAGCTGTGGCATATTCAAATGTCACCATTTAACTGCAGGGCTCATTGTTCACTCTGTTTGGGACATTAGCAAGAGCTAACTGTTTATGTAACTATCACTTTGAACTTCTACATAATATTTATCATATCAAAATATCCTCCAACTTTGATGAAAAATGGAACTCTTATAACTAGATAAGTCTCAAAAGTTTCTCACAATAAAATCAGCTGTGACTTCAGAAGCTGAAATTTCAGACCTATCCCTAATCTAATAGCACTGAGATCTCCATCAGATCCCTTGCTGGATTTTCTGGAAATTTTAGGGGAAATTTAGTGGAAAGGAATAGGGGTTTATCAAAATAAATTACATGTCTTTATTGTGTTTGCATTTATTTTTTTCCCTTGGGGGGTATATTTTAACAAGAACTTTGCCATAATTACAAAGTCTTATTTTCAAACACTGAATATTTAAAATGAGAAATGCTAGATATACTAAAAAATGCCATTAGCTAGTACTGAAAATGCAAGAATGTATCAACTTATGAGTTCAAATGAGTTCAAATTTTAATTCACTTTTTGCCAGTAAAAATATTATAGAAGAAAAAGAATTGGAGTGTAAGGTTCGAAATTTTTCATTAGTTAAAAAAAAATGGAAGAGAGAAACTGTGGAATTATTTAGGAAGGAATGATCAAAAGGGTCTGTCAAAACTGAGCAATAAGTTTTCCTTTTTGGATGTTCAACTTCTCTGACAACTTCTTCTCTCTTTCTCCTTCTTTTTTTTTTTTTTATGATTCCCATTATTCTGTCTGTTCCTAATATTTTTTCTCCCCCAGAATTATATTATGAGCCGTCTTTTCTTCCAACCCTACTTGATTCCATCTTTCCCATAGCACCAATTAATCCTAATATTCTTAAATATTTCCACATCTTTATCTCTGGCCATGATTGTTTTTTGTTTTGTTTTTCTTTTTAGCTACAGTCCCCGTCTTGGTATAAGAACACTAGAACAATTACCTCTAAGGATCAAACCCCACCCCTCTCCTCCCCCAACTCCTCCTCCAAGTAAATATCTCTTTGAATGAGGCTTAATCCCTTTGGTCAACATACTGCACCCCAAAGTGACCGAAGTCCAGCTAATGTAACATTTTTATAGTACAGGTAACACTACATTTAAAATATGAGAATATGACTTTTTAAATACAGATTATAAAGAGATAGTTCGCTATTTGTGTCCAGGAAGCCGGACCATTCTCAGTAAAATAATAGGACTATACTCAGTGGCTTCAAAGAAGATGAGACACAATGGTCCTCTATTCAGGGAAGCTGGCGACAAAGGGAGATGCACACATCATATAGCTACAGCTGAGCTTGACGCAACCCATAGAGAGAGTTTGTTTATCTCCTAACCAGAAAAAATAAGGACTCAATAGCATCCAGCCACCCTTCCACCTCCAGTGCCAATATATTCTGTTCTGCTATTGGTTTGAGCCATTTTGTTTGGCATGGTGAGTAACTGTAACCCTTTATTCCCTATGAAGAAAAGGCAAGGGCATTAAAACTTGTTCGTGTTTAACCCATAACCATAGAGTCTGTATTCCACATGTAAATCCTCACTTACTTGGAGGAAAAAAATGAACTTAACACCAGTTCTACCCCTAAAACTAGAAATGAGATCAATATCATCCCAGATGGCTATCTCCATCCTGTAGATGTGAATCTGGATAACCTGCAAACACTAAACCTCAGCTCTTTCAAACCTGAGCTTATCTCACTCAGGTGAAGGTGAATCACAAACCTGTTCTTCCTCTGTTTCTTGTTGCTGGCATCAGCATTTCTTCATCCCATTTATAAACCTTGAAGATAGTTTTGACTCTGCCTCTTTCATCTTCCACACCTTATCAGTCACAAATCCAGTGGATATCTGGAACTCATTCCCACTGTCACTATCTTAGACCAGGTACTTACCATCTCTCACTATTCTACATGGTCTTGTAACTTTCTCCATATCTTCCCAGTGGTTTTCCAAGTATGGTACCCCTATCCACAGCATCAGAAACAGCTGGAGACTTGGTAGAAATGCAAATTCTTGAGCCCCATACCAGACCTGCTGAATCAAAAACTCTATGTTTTAACAAGTGACCAGATGCTTCTGATACATGTTCAAGTTTGAGAACCACTGGTATAGAGTTAACTTTGAAAAACATATATTATATCTTATAAATTGTTTGGTCAAAATATTCAATGACATACACAGACTCCTGATCACATCAGACAGTGGCATTTCACCATCATCTTCCTTTATTCCCCTTACATCTACCACATTTTAGCTACACGCATTTCTTTATCTCCATTTTATAAGAAATCTGAGATTTAGGGAGACAAGTAACTGGCCCAGGGATAAACAATTAGCATATGACAGAACCGTCCAATTTTCTTATCACTTAGCAATATTAATTATTTGTTGGTTGGTTGGTTTGCTTGCTTATTTGCTTGTTTGTTTTATAGAGGGAGTAGATAAATGAATGGAAGTACGAACATAAGAATTACTGGTCTCATAGAGAACAAACTTACTGTCACCAAAAGGGAAAGGGATGGGGAGGGATAAATCAGGAGTGTGGGATTAACAGATAAACACTACTATATATAAAATAGATAAACAACAAGTTCCTACTGTATAGCACAGGGAACTATATTCAACATCTTGTAATAACCTATAATGGAAGAGAATCCAAATATATATATGTATATATTCAGATTCTGAATCACTGAATCACTTTGCTGTATACCAGAAACTAACACAACACTGTAAAGCAATAGTCAATCAAAAAAAAAAATTACTGTTCTAATCACCAAATTCAGTATAGATAATAAATAAGTACTCTACTAAAATTTTTCAAAATAATATCTTCGAAATAAATAGGAAAAAAACATAGGTCAGATCTCAATAGATGAGTCCACTTGATTAAATACAAGCTGGTATATATACAAAAGTGTTTATTAACACCAATATGTGGGAAACTCTCACTGGAGAGACCCTGTCCCCTTTCTCCAGCCCTGCGCTACTGCATATTTTCATGGGGGTTTGGATAAGGACATTGGCAGTAAACTAAATATATGTACAGGTGATAAACAGCTACATGAGATATCCAATATGCAGAATGAGAGAATTTAAATCCAAAAACCTAACAAGATTAAAAATAAGAACCTTCAATGATTCTAATAATAAGGAATTAATGGCAATATATTCAGTCTAAGAAAAGCATGTGTATAAGCTTAGGATGGTTAAGAGCCTAGGCTTTCTAGATTTGAGCCCTATATTCTATTTAACTTCTTAAATGAGTGATCTTTGGCATTTTATCTAATTTCCCTGAGCTCAATTTTCTCTTTTGTATAATAGGGAAATTGCTGTAACTACCTCTTAGAATTAGTGTTAACTAAGAATTAATATGAAATTCTCAGCATAGAAGCTGAAATATAGTAAGTATGAAATCAGTGTTATCTAGTAACTCCTTTTATATACCACACAGATTTTGCTACCTGGAGGGAACATACCACCTAAGTATCTTCAAACCATCTATAGATCTGAGTATCAAATTATAGGAGAAACATTAAGAAACTGAACCTCATCCAGAAGCACTAAAAAACATGACAGAATGATAGAAAACTAAAAAAAAAGAAAAGAAAAAAGTCATAAGGAGATTTAACCAGGAAGAGTAACTCCTAAAGGATATGACTGAATACTTCAAACTTCTAAAGACTGCTTTCTAGGAAAGAGACTAGAATATAGAAATAGAACTTGAAGTAAAAAATAAACATTATGGGGAGATAGGTTTCCACTCAACAATTAACAAAACTGTCCAGGAGAATTCCAGAAGTGTATACTTTTCATATGACTGGTAATATTCAGATAGAGGTGTCTGAGGTCACTTGCTGGGGTTGAGAGAGGATAGAAACACCAAATCGGTAGTTAGAAGAGGAGAAGTTTTAATGGAAGGGTTTGACTTTAGTGACTGTGATTTGCATTTCCATTTGTATCTTAGCAGTGTCAAAGAAGTGAAAACATTACCTCTTGTCCCTTCATTACTAATTTTTGAGTGGATTGTTAAAATACAAATCCACTCTCCATATGGTAAACTTATTTTTATGATTCTCCATTAGCAATACGGAGATTCATTTAATTGGAGGTGTCTAATCTACTTTGGTTATGAATGAATTCCTCTCTCTCTCTTTCTCTGCTCCAAAGCAGGTAGGTGAAAATATAATTTTCAAGGACAGGAGGATTTTATACATTATCGTTCATACCAGGATTCTTTTAGGAGTGAAAGGGGGCAATAAACTGATAGGCTGCTGGGACAATAGGAGTCAACCAGAACATTCTGGGCAAGTTGAAATGATCATCCTAAATGTAATTAACTAAAATTATTACCATTCAGTTTGTTTTTCTAATTATTGAGAAAGATTTGTGGGAAAAGAGTGCTGAGTTAGAAAACTACAGACACAACAAACCTCCCCAAGAAATGGCTATAATGGACTCTGATCTTCCATGGGGGTTTATTCATTTCTAAAGGTACCAATGTGATTCTTTTTTTTTAAACTGAAGTACAGTTGACTAACAATATTACATTAATTTCAAGTGTACAACATAATTTTATATTTTTATAGATTATAGTCCATATTAAATTACTATAAAATATTGGCAATATTCTCTGTATTATACATTACATCCTTGTATCTTATGTATTTCTCCTTTGTTCACTGATGGGTCACCATATCAATGCCACAAAAAAGGTGACCCTAAGTAACTAATAATGTCTCAATGTAAATAGAAACACACCAAAGTATCAAGAAAGAATAAAATATAAAATTATCTTTCATTTTTTCCATATTTCCATTTTTTTTCTTACCCCTTTTTTAAAGAAAGTACTTAACTGATTTAACATTTTATTTCTTCTTCTTGGAGGAAGAGGAGAGAGGGAGAAACTTCCTGCCTTTATAGTATGTTTCCAATATACTTTTGTGAATTCTGCACCTTTCTTTAACATGGTTAAAGACTGAAGCTTTGGAGAAGCTTCATTATCCAAACACATTTGGACTGATGGGAGGCTAAATGTATAATCTGCTGAGAGAACAGATTGCTAATGCTGAATAAGGTGGAATATTTCAGTTCCATGAATCATTCTAAATGTATAAAACTGGGCAGACAGCCAGAGAGGTACAACAAATTAATGGGCTGGTCTTTCACTTTTGAAGATACCAGTTCAAATCCTGATGCCAAGATCAGGGAAAACTGAGCTAATGATTGGCCTTTTTAGGCCTTGAGCGGCAGATCTCCAAAAAATGTAGAGAAGGCATAAGCTTTAATAGAGAAAAGAGTAAATTGTTTGGAAACTTCTTAATTTGGAGGGGAAAAAAAGGAACAAGAAAAAAAGTAGCTAACTTATGAATTCCCTTTATCTAGACAAGATATAAACTATCAATCTTAGCTCAATTAAAAATGTGATAATAAAAATAGAGGAGGCTCCTATATGCTTCTGCATTACGGATCATCCTATACTAGGAATGGATTTGGGGAAATAAAAGGCAAATGCGCAATTCCTCCAAACACAGTTTTTATTTTATTTTATTTTTTAGTATTACTTAAGTCCATAAGTAGCCTCTATTTAAAATTAGAAGTAGCTTAAGACACATTTTCTATACAATTTGAAGATATTTTATGATTTAATAGAATGAAATATGTTCCCAATTATTTATCCATTTAAAATGTATTAGGTTGAATCATATGAAATGGCCAACACTTGACCATTTTTAACTTCAAAGATGGCAATTTTACATAGTTCAAAGTAATAGATTTGTACATACAAGGGTAAGAGGAAATCTATATTGAACATTATGCTATTCACATTAAATATATTCCTTCATTTAATCTTCACTGCAATACTGTATGGAAATTTAGATTTGGAAATTTCCAGTAACTTTCCTAAATCATGTGGCTAAAGAGTGGAAAAATTGTTATTAAACAAAAGCCTTTTTTTTAAAAAAATATTTTATTTTTATTTATTTTTTATTTATTTATGGCTGTGTTGGGTCTTCGCTTACAAAAGCCTTTTTGACCCCCTAAACAAAGTCACCATATATGATGATGGAGGTTATTCACTGCACGAGGGTAACGGCCAAGGAGCAAAGTGAGGGCTCAAATTGAGCAAACTGGAAACCCTGAGGTGGCAGACAGTATTTTGCCAAAAATGGCTGAACCAATATATAAACCATCCCACATGTATGCCTTATAATCGTAACATCAACTCTCCTCCATTGAAAGGTGGAGTCTATTTTCTCTCCCCTTCAATCTGGGCCAAACTTTATAACTGACTTCAACAATAAAATAAAGCAGAACTGACACTGCGTGAATTCTGAGGTTAGGTCATCAAAGGAAATAGGACTTCACCCTAGCGCTTTCTCTCTCAAAGCAAATACATTGGAAGGCCTGCGTTAATGTGTTTTTTTTAATTATTAAATTTGCTTTTGTTTACCAAGGCAGATTGCAATTCACTTGGCATACGGCACCTTTTATTTTTAGGGGGGAGGGGGAGGGGTGCTGATGGTGGGAGTCAATCTAGAAGATGGCAAAAAGTGATCTTTTTGAGAGATCTTTATATGTGAAAAAAAATAAATTCAGTTTGAAACTCAGTGGAATACTAAGCATTCCTCAGATAAATAAAATCAAAATGAAGCTCAGACTCAGGGAATAAAGTTCTTTTTATCACTAGAAACAACCTATGTTTATATAAAATATTGATATAACAGTCGTACCACTTTCTTAAGTGATAACATTGATAAAAGACATGATGAACTCGAAAACGTGTCTTTGGCAAATACAGTCAATATTCCCCAAAGGGCTCTACATAAATTAAACATGTAGGCAAGCATAGCACAAGGTAAAACGTGTAGGGATTTCACCAGTTATCCACATCTGTGACTTATTTTAAGCTCTAGATACAGTGACCAATGAATATTTTCATGGCTGTTACAGATCCATAAGAGTGCTTAAGATTCAAAGTTATATTCTGTTCCAGAAAAATAGACTTTTAACCCTGTTACTTTATCAAGTTAGGTTGTACACTTTTATAATGTATTATAGCATTGTGATAGAACAGTAGCTACTTTTTATTTAAAGACGGTTCTGTACATTTTCCATTACTTTTACTCTTTAACATTTAAAATTATTTAAACATACTTTCTTTTCTCTTTTATTGGCCAACATTTAGCCACACTGTTAATCTAGTTTTCACTTGAGATGGTTCAGAGCTATCCAAATCCATTCTCTATTCAGTTGACTTGCAAATCAGATTAATTTGCTTTCGTCATAGACTTAGAGATAAGATTGTTGCCTCTGGGGCTTTGGCAGTAAAAAAAAAAAGCTTCCAATGTTTACTATTTTTTTATTTCAGGCTTGGCAGTATATCTCCACAGGAATGTCTTTCGGCAGATGAGTTTTCTAAGACAAGGATATACTCAGGAGGCAGAGAAATTCAGCAAAGCAATTTTAGGAAATCAGAGAAAACATTCGAGGCTGAGGTTTCAATGATAACATAAGGGACATAGATTAGATATTCAGGCATGCTTGAAAAGAGGCCTACAAGAAATTTTAAATCGTGTGTGTGTGTGTGTGTGTGTGTGTGTGTGTGTGTGTGTGTGTGTGTGTGCACACGCTTAATTTTCAGTAGATATACCTGTCTATAATAACTGAAACATGATTTAAAGCAGGGACATACACAAAATAACCCGTCTGAACTTATGCGTCCAGTTGCCAGGTGTTGCCAATCCTGTTTGTTTCAATCAGCCAAAGCACTGAAAAAGAGTATTTTCTCATAATTATATGCCAATTTAAACACAAATGCTCAAACAAGAAAAAGGGGAGTAACATTCTGTCATGAACATGAATAGAGTCCAGTTTGCTAAAGGCCTAACTCCAGTGTATGAATAAACTGGGGAAATAAATCTCCCCTTCCTCAGTCAGTCTCAGTTCCTAAGTGCAGCTCCCTAGTAAGATGCTACTTTAAAAGCTGGTATGTTTTTATACTATATGTGAGCCAATTACTCCAGCCAGGATGTCCATATTTGACTGGACACCTAGTCACCTATCCCAGAGCTGGAGAGAGAAGTGGGTTTAAAGTTGCTGGGAGGCATTGTGTCTGTCCTCAATGATGTACCATCCCAAAGCATTTTCCAAAAGTAGTTTGGATGGCACCCCATGGAGTTTGCACCCTTAGATTGAGTTGAGATTAAAATTTGCAGAGCAAATTAAGTAGTAGGAGTACTAATAGGGATCCGTAGCAGTTCTTAAGAAGTATTGTGCTACATAATATGTTAGACACTTTGTATTCATGTTCTTTAATTATCTCACCAATCCGGAAGGTTATAGATTATTATTTCCATTTCAGAGATAAGTAAACAGAGGATCTGAGAAGTTAAGAAAATTACCCAGTGGTAACCCAGAATTGTATCTATGATATGGTTCCAAGGACCTCATATTTTTAGTCATGCAACGCTATTATAACTCTCTCTTCATAACTACTGTAATCATGACCCTCTGGATATTGTCTATGATCTGCATATTTTACTTGCTTCACTGAGCAGATTACACAGTTTGATACAATTGTTACGATAGATTTGTTTTGACTCATCACAACAGCCTGGAAGAGTGGACATCTGTTTGCTACTATATTTTATTATTGCCTTTAAAATAGGACTTTGACATGAAAGAAAATGATAATCCAAGGCTCTCAAACTCTTTGTAGGGACAGAAAAACGCTTCTGAAGAGTAAACATGAGATTTTATGTTGCAGGCCACTTTTTGTATGAAAGCCAGAAATAAAACAGATAATTATTTTTATACTGCTTAAATATGTCTATTTAGCATAAATAGTCATATTTGATACTTGCCATACCTAGTTTTTCCTTACTGAAATCCTCAATGAATACAGTGATGTCAGTTACATTTCCAGGAGCAGGCCTTAAGACTGTTTGCTCAAATGACAGCTAAACACATTTTAAGGTCCTGCAACTTAATTCATTAATGCCACAGCTCTGTGCAACCTTTAGTTGGGGTCATATAACTCCTTACGGTCCTTTAGCTTGAGATATAGTGGGAAGCTACTCTGTCTAGCAAGGAAATGCCCTTGATCCTGCAGGATATAAATCTGATGGCACGCCGCTCTTAAGACTGAGCCTCCCTCTAGTTTCACTCAAGACCCTCAACGGCGTTAACCTAAAGCACCCTCAGTCTCACCAAAATGTGCTCTCTCACTCCTGCCACTTAAATGCCTTCTGCACTCAAGAATTACCCTTCCCTTAAAAGAGAGAAAACCTGTTTTTATTACATTACCATTTTACTTTATATTATTATTTCATTTTCGCTCTCCAACTCTGAAATGGATGAACTTCCTTGGCTGTATTGATTTCTGCTTCTATTGATTTCTTCATGGCAAGAATTTATTGCCTATTTACCCCTTAACCTGCTGCACTTTGCCTTCCTGCCTTTCCTTTTCAGTTGGCGGAAGCTGCCCTTGGAAAGTCACCTGAGACTTGCTAATGATTGAATCCAACAGTTTTTCTCAGGTCCTCCTTCTCCCCCACCATCACCCCCATTTTTTAAAACTTCTCTAAGCCACCTTAATAGTGATGGCTAACACTTATTGAACTTTCACTGTGAGACATGTGTAAGCTCTTCTTATTGAAGCTTCATAGAAGACTACTGCGGTGAATATTCTGCGTAATATCCATTTGCAGATGAGGCTCACTCAGATAAAATAAGTCATGCAGCTGCATTTTAAATACAAGTCTAACTCCTTAGCCTACACTCTCCAATTGGTAGTCCCTTATATTGCTCTGCATTAACCTTTAATAACTTGGCAGCAATCATGATGACAGTCATCCTCTGCGTTGCACAACAAAATTTTCCTTCAGATATCTCATCTTCCAACCTAGATCATAATCTCCTAGATTGCGATAACTAGATTTTTTAATCCCCCAAAACATGTTGTTCTGTGGTTTAAGTAGTGTATAGTTGTTATATTCATACAGCTGAAAGAAGTTAAGGTGTTCTTCATTCTTCCTGACATTTAGTAGCATGCAATAACCAGTGCAACAGATTTGATTGACCTGCTCTTCTTTTTTTTTTTTGGATTTTATTTTATTTTTTTATACAGCAGGTTCTTATTAGTTATCCATTTAATACATATTAGTATATATATATCAATCCCAATCTTCCAATTCATCACACCACCACCACCACCCCCCACCGCTTTCCCCCCGTGGTGTCCATACGTTGGTTCCCTGCACCTGTGTCTCAGCTTCTACCCTGCAAACCGGTTCATCGTTACCATTTTTCTAGATTCCACATATATACGTTAATATACGGTATTTGTTTTTCTCTTTCTGACTTACTTCACTCTGTATGACAATCTCTAGATTCATCCACGTCTCTACAAATAACCCAATTTCGTTCCTTTTTATGGCTAAGTAATATTCCATTGTATACATGTACCACAACTTCTTTATCCATTCGTCTGTTGATGGGCATTTAGGTTGCTTCCATGACCTGGTTACTGTAAATAGTGCTGCAATGAACATTGGGGTGCATGTGTCTTTTTGAATTATGGTTTTCTCTGGGTATATGCCCAGTAGTGGGATTGCTGGGTCATATGGTAGTTCTATTTTTAGTTTTTTAAGGAACCTCCATACTGTTCTCCATAGTGGCTGTATCAATTTACATTCCCACCAACAGTGCAAGAGGGTTCCCTTTTCTCCACACCCTCTCCAGCATTTGCTGTTTGTAGATTTTCTGATGATGCCCATTCTAACTGGTGTGAGGTGATACCTCACTGTGGTTTTGATTTGCATTTCTCTAATAATTAGTGATGTTGAGCAGCTTTTCACGTACTTCTTGGCATCTGTATGTGTCTTCCTTGGAGAAATGTCTATTTAGGTCTTCTGCCCATTTTTGGATTGGGGTGTTTCTTTTTTTTAATATTGAGCTGCATGAGCTGTTTATATATTTTGGAGATTTATCCTTTGTCTATTGATTCATTTGCAAATACTTTCTCCCATTCTGAGGGTTGTCTTTTCGTCTTGTTTAAGGTTTCCTTTGCTGTGCAAAAGCTTTTAAGTTTCATTAGGTCCCATTTGCGTATTTTAATTTTTATTTCCATTACTCTAGGAGATGGATCAAAAAAGACCTTGTTGTGATTTATGTCAAAGAGTGTTCTTCCTATGTTTTCCTCTAAGAGTTTTATAGTGTCCAGTCTTACATTTAGGTCTCTAGTCCATCTTGAGTTTATTTTTGTGTATGGTGTTAGGGAGTGTTCTAATTTCATTCTTTTACATGTAGCTGTCCAGTTTTCCCAGTACCACTTACTGAAGAGAATGTCTTTTCTCCATTGTATATCCTTGCCTCCTTTGTCATAGATTAGTTGACCATAGGTGTGTGGGTTTATCTCTGGACTTTCTATTCTGTTCCATTGATCTATATCTCTGTTTTTGCACCACCAGTACCATATGGTCTTGATTACTGTAGCTTTGTAGTATAGTCTGAAGTCAGGGAGTCTAATTCCTCCAGCTCTGTTTTTTTCCCTCAAGACTGCTTTGGCTATTTGGGGTCTTTTGTGTCTCCATACAAATTTTAGGATTTTTTGCTCTAGTTCCATAAAAAGTGCCATTGTAATTTGATAAGGATTGCATTGAATCTGTAGATTGCTTTCTTTGGGTAGTATAGTCATTTTCACAATATTGATTCTTCCAATCCAAGAACATGGTGTATCTCTCCATCTGTTGGTATCATCTTTAATTTCTTTCATCAGTGTCTTATAGTTTTCTGCATACAGGTCTTTTGTCTCCCTAGGTAGGTTTATTCCTAGGTATTTTATTCTTTTTGTTGCAATGGTAAATGGGAGTGTTTCCTTAATTTCTCTTTCAGATTTTTCATCATTAGTGTATAGGAATGCAAGAGATTTCTGTGCA
Organism: Balaenoptera physalus; assembly: GCF_965194825.1. NCBI lineage: Eukaryota > Metazoa > Chordata > Mammalia > Artiodactyla > Balaenopteridae > Balaenoptera > Balaenoptera physalus. Next base: position 33,810,867 of record NC_138890.1, read on the forward strand.
TTAATTTTGTATCCTGCAACTTTACCAAATTCATTGATTAGCTCTAGCAGTTTTCCGGTGGCATCTTTAGGATTCTCTATGTATAGTATCATGTCATCTGCACACAAAGTTTTACTTCTTCTTTTCCGATTTGGATTCCTTTTATTTCTTTTTCTTTTCTGACTGCCTGACTAGGACTTCCAAAGCTATGTTGAATAATAGTGGTGAGAGTGGACATCCTTGTCTTGTTCCTGATCTCAGAGGAAATGCTTCCAGTTTTTCACCATTGAGAATGATGTTTGTTGTGGGTTTGTCATATATGGCCTTTATTATGTTGAGGTAGGTTCCCTCTATGCCCACTTTCTGGAGGGTTTTTATCATAAATGGGTGTTGAATTTTGTCAAAAGCTTCTTCTGCATCTATTGAGATGATCATATGGTTTTTATTCTTCAATTTGTTAATATGGTGTATCACATTGATTGATTTGTGTATATTGAAGAATCCTTGCAGCCCTGGGATAAATCCCACTTGATCATGGTGTATGATCCTTTTAATGTGTTGCTGGATTCTGTTTGCTAGTATTTTGTTGAGGATTTTTGCATCTATATTCATGAGTGATATTGGTCTGTAATTTTCTTTTTTTGCAGTATCTTTGTCTAGTTTTGGTATCAGGTTGATGGTGGCCTCATAGAATGAAGTTGGGAGTGTTCCTTCCTCTGCAATTTCTTGGAAGAGTTTGAGAAGGATGGGTGTTAGCTCTTCTCTAAATGTTTGATAGAATTCACCGGTGAAGCCATCTGGTCCTGGACTTTTGTTTTTGGAAGATTTTTAATCACAGTTTCAATTTCATTACCTGTGATTGGTCTGTTCATATTTTCTATTTCTTCCTGGTTCACTCCTGGAAGGTTATACCTTCCTAAGAATTTGTGCATTTCTTCCAGGTTGTCCATTTTATTGGCATAGTTGCTTGTAGTAATCTCTTAGGATGCTTTGCATTTCTGCGGTGTCTGTTGTAACTTCTCCTTTTTCATTTCTAATTTTATTGATTTGAGTCCTCTCCCTCTTTTTCTTGATGAGTCTGACTAATGGTTTATCAATTTTATTTATCTTCTCAAAGATCCAGCTTTTAGTTTTATTGATCTTTGCTATTGCTTTCTTTGTTTCTATTTCATTTATTTCTGCTCTGACCTTTATGATTTCTTTCCTTCTACTAACTTTGGGTTTTGTTTGTTCTTCTTTCTCTAGTTCCTTTAGGTGTAAGGTTAGACTGTTTATTTGAGACTTTTCTTGTTTCTTGAGGTAGGCTTGTATTGCTATAAACTTCCCTCTTAGAACTGCTTTTGCTGCATCCCATAGGTTTTGGATCGTCATGTTTTCATTGTCATTTGTCTCTAGGTATTTTTTGATTTCCTCTTTGATTTCTTCAGTGATCTCTTGGTTACTTTGTAATGTATTGTTTAGCTTCCATGTGTTTGTGTTTTTTACGTTTTTTTCCCTGTAACTGATTTCTAATCTCACAGCATTGTGGTCTGAAAAGATGCTTGATATGATTTCAATTTTCTTAAATTTACTGAGGCTTGATTTGTGACCCAAGTTGTGATCTATCCTGGAGAAGGTTCCGTACACACTTGAGAAGAAAGTGTAATCTGCTGTTTTGGGATGGAATGTCCTATAAATATCAATTAAATCTATCTGGTCTATTGTGCATTTAAAGCTTGTGTTTCCTTAGTAATTTTCTGTTTGGATGATCTGTCCATTGGTGTAAGTGAGGTGTTAAAGTCCCCCACTATTACTGTGTTACTGTCGATTTCTTCTTTTATAGCTGTTAGCAGTTGCCTTATGTATTGAGGTGCTCCTATGTTGGGAGCATATATATTTATAATTGCTGTATCTTCTTCTTGGCTTGATCCCTTGATCATTATGTAGTGTCCTTCCTTATCTCTTATAACATTCTTTATTTTTAAGTCTATTTTATCTGAGATGAGTATTGCTACTCCAGCTTTCTTTTGCTTTCCATTTGCATGGAATATCTTTTTCCATCCTCTCACTTTCAGTCTGTATGTGTCCCTAGGTCTGAAGTGGGTCTCTTGTAGACAGCATATATATGGGTCTTGCTTTTGTATCCATTCAGCAAGCCTGTGTCTTTTGTTTGGAGCATTTAATCCATTCATGTTTAAGGTAATTATTGATATGTATGTTCCTATGACCATTTTCTTAATTGTTTTGGGTTTGTTTTCGTAGGTACTTTTCTTCTCTTGTGTTTCCAACTTAGAGAAGTTCCTTTAGCATTTGTTGTAGAGTTGGTTTGGTGGTGCTGAATTCTCTTAGCTTTTGCTTGTCTGTAAAGTTTTTGATTTCTCCATGGAATCTGAATGAGATACTTGATGTGTACAGTAATCTTGGTTGTAGGTTCTTCCCTTTCATCACTTTAAATATATCATGCCACTCTCTTCTGGCTTGTAGAGTTTCTGCTGAGAAATCAGCTGTTAACCTTTTGGGAGTTCCCTTGTAGGTTATTTGTCATTTTTCCCTTGCCGCTTTCAATAATTTCTCTTTGCCTTTAATTTTTGCCAGTTTGATTACTATGTGTCTCGGCGTGTTTCTCCTTGGGTTTATCCTGCCTGGGACTCTCTGCGCTTCCTGGACTTGGGTGGCTATTTCCTTTCCCATGTTAAGGAAGTTTTCAACTATAATCTCTTCAAATATTTTCTCACGTCCTTTCTCTCTGTCTTCTTCTGGGATCCCTATAATGCGAATGTTGTTACATTTAATGTTGTCCTAGAGGTTTCTTAGGCTGTCTTCATTTCTTTTCATTCTTTTTTCTTTATTCTGTTCTGCAGCAGTGAATTCCACCATTCTGTTTTCCAGGTCACTTATCCGTTCTTCTGCCTCAGTTATTCTGCTATTGATTCCTTCCTGTGTATTTTTCATTTCAGTTATTGTATTGTTCATCTCTGTTTGTTTGTTGTTTAATCCTTCTAGGTCTTTGTTAAACATTTCTTGCATCTTCTCGATCTTTGCAGAAGCAAGAATAACTACAATCCTGCTGACCTGCTCCTCTTGAATGAAGGGTAAAGTATATGATGTGACAAATACTAGGAGATGATAGCAATATCTAGGCATTTAGAATTGGGAGGAGTGGCATTTTTATGGTTCACGTTCATAAAGAGGAATGAATATTTAACTGGATATGGATAGGAAGTATTACCATCCCAGGAAAGAGATAAGTTTATCTTTCATATTTCTTGTTTAACCCAAGGAGAGCTAAGCAATCCTGTTTATTACCACCAGTGGACCCAGTTGTGGAGGAGAGGGGAAGGGTCAGCATTACTTTGGCCTATGTGTAAATAAAGGAATTGAATTTTAAGAATTTAAAAGCCCTATCCTGCCTTCAAATTCTATGATCTATGAAAGACAGAAAAATTAAGAGGAGGAAAAGGGAGGAGAGATTGGGCAGTTTCACCTAGGGGATTTTATTCTTTAAGCATAGCACCCTCCAGGTCTTTGGCAACCATCATCTGTTGCCTGGTTACTAAGAATCCACCTTGAGGTGAGGGTCCCGTATTTTGCCTACTCTCCAATTTAAATAGCAGGGGAGGGGTGAAGGTGCCATGCTCTCACATTTAACTGTCTCCTCCTCCTGTATTAAACTTCTCTTTCCCAAAACTTATGAACATGCAGTTTTTCAGAAAGAAGGTATGCAAATGGCCCTTATGTTAAAAGGATGTTCAAGATCATTCAAACTAAGGAAAAAAATGCTAATGAAAATTTCACTAAAGCACCATTTCTCACCCATCACATCACCAAATTTCTATTCCGTTGACAATATATTCTGCTTTTGAGACTGTGGAGAAAACACTTGCTCATACTTTGATGGTAGGAATGCAAAATGGCACAATCCCCAAGGATTCCACAAGGGGAATATGGAAATATTTAGCAAAATTGTAATGCAGATACCCGTTAACTCAATAATCTTCCTTCTCGGAATCCAACCCAAAGTTATACTGAAAAAAAATACGAAATGATTTATATAAAGGGTTATCTACTGTGGTGTAATTAGTACAAGCAAAAGATAGGAACAATACTAAATGTCCATCTAGAGGGAACTGATTGAATAAACTATCTACAGAACAGAGTACTAAGAAAGTGGAAAAATGCATAAGGAAGCACTCCATGTATTGATATGAAATGATATCAGAAATAGGTTATTAAGTGATGAAAACAGAGCATAGGGTAGAATACTGAACGTCACATGCTACTTTTGTGCCAGAAAGATAGAAAATACAAATACATACATATGTTTTCTAATTTTTGCTGAAAGAAACAAAAGCGATCAACCAAAAGCTAATAATAACAAGGTTAACAGGTTGCTTATGGGCAGCATAGGACTCCTATTAGCAAATAAACACCATCTTGTGCCTAGAAGGAATCCTTTAAATAAAAGGAACCAAGACTTCTTAGAAGAAAAACGGCTAATCCCAGTCTAGGGCAGAGACTGTATAAGATAAGCCTGGGAAAACTTTGTGTTACAGATTTCATTATAGAAGGAATGAAAGAGAAAATCACTGTTTTTCAACTACTAATGAAATATTAGTACTATAACTAAATGAAACAGCAGTACTAAAAGATTGATGGGAACTTGTAAATAGAAGGATCAGGCAAGAACCACCTGAACCAAGGATCAATCTTCGCATCACTAGAAGTGAGACCACCAGACATTTATGCTTCCTGAGGAGCAAATTGCTTTACACAAAGTGAAGTGGAGAAGGGAGTGATAAAGGAAGAAATGGTGGCAAAATGTTGACAGTTATTGAGTGTGGATATGGGTATATAGAGATTCATGAATCCCTCACTCCTTGGGTTTGTATAATTTTTTTTTTTTTAATTACAAGTTTAAAACAAAAAAGTTCCCCTTTGGAATCTCACTTCTCTCCAATCTAACATGTTCAAAATTCTAGATAAAAAAGTACTTGGGTTTCTAAAAAGGAGTCTGGAGAGAATGACTTTCAATGTGTTTTTCTCAGAAAATTAATTCCTCTAATTTCATTTCATTGTAAATCTCCCCTTTTGGAGTAATTCCATGTACATTGGCACAATAAATGTTCTGAGCAGCTCTAGTAAAGAAACTGGTTTAACCTTGTTTTAACCAGGGTTTCCTGAAGATAATCAGTCACAGCATCTTTGTTTTTGGTCTGGCGACCCCTTTTGTTCCACAGAAAGAACTGCCTCTCTACACAAGCAAGGGGGTGTGATGGTAGGAATTTCAGTACTAGTGGAGGGTGAATCAAAATAATGTTCTTTAATCATTCCCCAGCTCTAATTCCTTCAAGGGATTCCCAACACATTCCTTTTAAAACAAAACAGACACACAGATCAGTGGAATAGGATAGAAAGCCCAGAAATAAACCCACTCACTTATGGCCAATTAATCTATTACAAAGGAGGCAAGACTATGCAATGGAGAAAAGAGAGTCACTTCAATAAGTGGTGCTGGGAAAACTGGACAGCTACATGTAAAAGAATGAAATTAGAACATTCTTTAATACCATATACAAAAATAAACTCAAAATGGATTAAAGACCTAAATGTAAGACTGGATACTGTAAAACTCCTAGAGGAAAACACAGGCAGGACACTCTTTGACATAAATCGCAGCAATATTTTTTTCGATCCTTCTGCTAGACTAATAGAAACAGAAACGAAAATAAACAAATGGGACCTAATTAAACTTAAAAGTTTTTGCATAGCAAAGGAAATCCTAAACAAAATGAAAAGACAACCTATGAAATATCAGAAAATATTTGCAAATGATGTGACTGACAAAGGATTAATTTCCAAAATATACAAACAGCTAATACAGCTCAATATCAAAAAAAAAAAACCCAACCCAATCAAAAAATGGGCAGAAAACCTAAATAGATATTTCTCCAAAGAAGATATACAGATGGACAACAGGCAAATGAAAAGGCGTTCAACATCGATAATTATTAGAGAAATGCAAATCAAAGCTACAATGAGGCAACTCATACAATTCAACAACAAAAAAACAAACAACCCAATCGAAAAATGGGCAGAAGACCTTAACAGACATTTCTCCAAAGAAGACACACAGACATCCAATAGGCACATGAAAAGATGCTCAACATCATTAATTATTAGAGAAATGCAAATCAAAACTACAATGAGATATCACCTTACACGGGTCAGAATGGCCATCATTAAAAAGTCTACACATAACAAATGCTGGAGAGGGTGTGGAGAAAAGGGAACCCTCCTCCACTGTTGGAGGGAATGTAAATTGGTGCAGCCACTATGGAGAACAGTATGGAGGTTCCTTAAAATCTACAAATAAGAGTTACCATATGATCCAGCAATCCCACTCGTGGGCATATATCCAGAGAAAACTGTAACTTCAAAAGATACATGCACCCCAATGTTCACAGCAGTACTATTTAAAATAGCCAAGATATGGAAGCAACCTAAATATTCATTGACAAATGAATGGATAAAGAAGATGTGGTGTATATATACAATGGAATATTACTCAGCCATAAAAAGAATGAAATAATGCCATTTGCAGCAACATGCATGGACTTAGAGATGATCACAGTAAGTGAAGTAAGTCATACAGAGAAAGACAAATATCATATGATATTACTTACATGTAGACTCTAAAAAAATGATACAAATGAACTTATTTACAAAACAGAAATAGACTTACAGAAATAGAAAACAAACTTGCAGTTACCAAAGGGGAAAGAGGGTGGGAGAGGGATAAATTAGGAGTTTGGGATTAGCAGATACAACCTACTACATATAAAACATATAAGCACTAAGGACCTACTGTATAGCACAGGGAACTATATTCAATATTCAATATCTTGTAATAACCTATAATGGAAAAGAAACTGAAAAAGTATATATATATGTGTGTGTGTATATATATATATATATATATATATATATATATATATATATATACACATATATATAACTGAATCACTTTACTATATACCTAAAACATTGTAAATCAACTATATTTCAATAAAAATTAAAAAAAAATAAAGACAAACAACAGCCACCAACAATAACAAAACAAAGTTAGAACTTCTCAAGAAGGTACCTGAAACCCTTCCTAATACAGCCCTTATCTAATCTAATCTTCCCTTATTCTCCACAGAACCCAGGGCTGTAGCTAAAGTGAAACATTCACGTTTGCATTGTTTGCCCACAGACTGTGCCCTCTGGTCTCTGTATGAAGTTCTTTCTGACGGAACCATCTTTCTCTTCTTCATCTTGCTCAGTGTAAGTTCCAGTTCAGATATCACTTCCTGGAAGATGCCCCAGGCAGAATAAATTGTTGCTTCACTACCCTCTCTTAGCACCAAACTCCAGCCTGATTTGTAGCACTTATCACAGATTTCTCTGATAGATTAAGATCTCCTTGAAGACAGTGTCTGTAGCTTACTTTCACTGTAACCTCAGAGTATAGCATATTTGCTCAAAACGATTTGTGGAAGAGAAAGAGGGAAAGGGTAATATCAGTAAGAATATGCAAAGAGTTAAACTTTCATCATTCACCATTCCTATAACTATAAATACTTCTGAGAGAAGTATTGTAGGTAAAAATTCACAACAAGGCATAAAGAAGTGGTATTTGATTATTTCCAGAAGACAGAATATTTTATGAGGGATGAAGGCAGGGAGTAAATGGGCACTATATTTCTGAAGACTAAGGACACAGGGGTATGGGCCTTCTAATGGAGAGGGTAAAAGTTAACAAAATGAAAGGCCAAAGCTTATAGACATAAACTTGACACAGTCTGCAATTTAACCAAATTCTCAAGCTATGCAGAACCAAAAAGGCACTAGCATTGACAGTATCAAAAGGATGCTCAATTGTAGAGGAGGAAGGGAGAAAAGTGGCTCACTTAAGCTTCTCTCTTACATTTCATTCATATGGACAACTGCTTTTTTATTTTTTAATCTTATATATGTCAAAAGCTCTGCAAATGCTATTCCTAGGTAAGTCCCCTGTATTCATTATCAGTCAGCTACCTGCCCTGAGCCCAGGACCTCCTATATAGGAGTCTTGGACACACCACCCTGTTCTAGACAGGCTGTGTCACATTCTCACAAGTGGAGTTTTTGTTTTATTATGAATTTGCATTCTATATCTCCACAAACCTCTCAACTTATTTCCCTTTTTAAACAAATTACTTAACGCCAACTCGTTTTTTAAAGGCAGATATTTTGTATTTCATATGGAGCAATTAAATACCATTTCCAATGCACCATTTCCTTCCATTCCAGGGACTGTGTCTTAATGGGTCCTTATTATTTTTCAAGAAAATTACAAATGGAGCAGCATGAGAGAGTGACCACTCAATCCATTCTCCTGTTCCCACTAGTATAGGATATGTCATTTTCCCCCTCACAGCTGCCAACAAGCTTTCAGTTTCCTGAGTTCCATCAAAACACTCCAGGTGCTTTGGGCTTTTGCTTTCTGTTTACAGATTGGGTTTATGTACATTGTTTCCAAATGTGACAAAAAGCAAACAAACGATTATCCACATGGTCTAGACTTGGCTCCTCTTGTAACTCAAATGAAAAAGGCCTGACAATGTCACCCAGCCCCTGCTCTCTCTGCAGGCTCAATGGAATGCAGGAGCATGGCACTGGGAAGCTGCCAGCCTGGCTGATGAGCCCTAATTGCAGGAATGCAGATCACTGCCAGCAATTATGCAGGCATAGTTAAGTTAGATGCATTTGCTCCGTTTAGGTCATAATGCCACTTTTTCTATTGCTGGATAAAGTTTTAGCCACAGTCTCAGAAATAATGTTCCTTGGTTGAGAAATGTATAAATAATTTTAGTGATTTAAACCATAACAATTCTTTCTGGGGTTAGCCTTAAACAAAATGGTGAGAGGTACATCTTAGTCCCATTTTTTTTCCACTGGCACCTCCAATTTATCTGTACTATATGCCGACTCCTCTGGCTTATCTTTCTGTATTCCATGTCCCTGGCCAGGAATGCCAAACAGATGTTTGTCAACTTTGAGAGCAATTTTTTGGAAATTGGTTGACTAGCGTTTAGAGGTTGTGTATCGGAGCTCAGTGGGAAAAGTGCAAGCATCAATTAGCCATGCCTCCTACGGCATGTGACATCTCTATTTTGTAGACATCTCCTCCCACCCCACTCTCTAGAAGATATTTTCCCAAAGTAGCCTTTTTTCAATTATTTTAAGGTAATATACTGCCATGACGACTTCTCAGACAGCAACAAGGATGAGGTGGCAGAGAGTAAGTAGACTGACTCATTTTACATCTGTCCCAGTTTCCTTTTCATGCCTCTTCCTGTACATCAGAGGCTACAAAGGTAAAAACCACACTTCCTATATTCCCTTGCATGGCAGTTTCCAGATGTGACTAGATTCTTCCAGTTAGTTTCACTCTTATGAATCTTGATTTTCAGAACTGAGTTACATGGGAAGAAGGGCAGCGCTTGAGAAAGCACGAGTGGCCTGAGTGGAGAGTGGCTGGCGAGGCATGACTTTGAATTCAACAAACATGGAAGCAGTTTCCTGGTTCCGGATCACAGCTAACGTGGAGCCAGCAGTTTTGTGTCCCCAGTTTCTTTACTGTAGCAGGAGAAACAGTTCCCTGAGCAGGCCAGCTCCGTGGTATTGTTGGGGAGCCAACCTTGGAGGCCCACTCTGGAGCTTTTGCTCTTGCAGTCTTCCCACCCTTTCCATGAGCATGTAACTATTAAACTCCCTAAAATGGTTTCTGTTATCTGCAAATGTCCCCTGGCTGATGCCCACTGAAGTATATTAAATCATTATGAAAACAAGACCATGAGACACAGAGAGAAGCAATGAAACCATGAAGTTGTGCCAGGCTTACCTTCAGCCTAACCTTGTTCGTAGACCTACCGACCCTTGATAATATTCATACTTCCTCACACCGGACAAAAACCTGTCTCTCAGGGCTCAATTCCAATTTCACCTTCTCTAGGAATCTTCCCCCTAAACTCCACCAACATTAACTATTATCTCCAAGCAAAAGGAGACTTTCCCTGTTCACATGACATGACATGTTGCTTGTATTTTGAGCACTTTTCCTCTTCAATCATACATACTTTCAAACCTAGGTCCTTGTCAGGCTGTGGAATCCTCAGAAGCTTGGATTGTAAAGATACAACTTTGACTTTGTGTGAGTTTTCTGTGGGTGTATCCAAGCTCCTCTGCGTACACAATGATCCTAGCACAGTGGCTATAATCCTGTATATGTTCAATAATGCTGGTTCAACTGGATCAAAATAATTCAAAATCAGTTTGTCCTAAATTAAAATGTGTAACATACTGTTCTTACCAATAACCTATTATAGTTTAACAGACAGAAATTAATCTCTAATGATCGAAGTTCAGTTTTAGTTTAAATGGAGAAGATATTTTTCAATATGGATCTGTGTAGGCTGGTGTAGCAGGGTGGATGGTCAGAGGAGAAAAAGGGTAAAGTAACTATCCTCTAGCCTCTCAAATTCATTTAAATCTGCAGCTACCACCTTTATTGACTCCAAATCCTGGTTCTTTTGGTGCTGCTTCTACAGAGTTGGTCTCTTTTATTAGGTCATATCCCCAGAGCCAATATAGAGTGGTTATGAATCCAGGCTGTGTAGCTAATCTGCCTGGTTTCAGATCTCATCTCTACCATTTGTGTGACCTTGCAAAAGTTGTTTAATCATTCTTTGTTTCAAGTTACTTGTCTGTAAAATTGTAATAATAACAACACATGACTCATGTTACATATATGTCAAGCAAAGTACCAGAGATCTTGACATAAATGTTAGCAATTATTAGTATATATCTAATGGTGTTTTTCCTGCTATGAAGATGCATGCATCAAATTCCATTCACATAGTTTTAAGAAACTCAAGGTACATATTTGTTATCTGACAAACTATAGATTAAAACTGAGCTAGAATGCTGACTAGCCTAATGTTCACATGTCCCTTTTGACCTTGAACTTACACATTAAATTTCATTAGCTTCATTCTGTAACAAACAGAAGAGGAATACATGAACAAGTCTGTGCAGCTAGATTACCCAGAAAGTCCTCTTTTCACAGATTACCTTATGGATCAAAGGTCTTTGGGGAAAGTGAGCTGCCATCCTTTGGTCTTAAAGAAAAAATGATTAGCTTCCTAGCACTGTGGCTGGCAAAATCAAACAATCACAATGTATATCTTAAACTTATGCAGTAAAATATGTCAATTATTTCTCAATAAAACTGTGAAATGCAATGTTTTAAAAATTATATTCCCCAAGAATGTACCTCAAGGAGTTACTTTAGAGAACTGAAGAATGGGGCTGGTGAAGAGAAACTGGAACAACGGTGCTGCTCTTATTTAAGTTCATATATTGAGCATCTGCCAAAGCAGAAAGGATTATAAATCTAAAAGTTTGCCAAGCATTGCTGTAGAATCCCAAGGATTCCTCTTCCCCACTCCTATTCTTTAGTGTAGCCAAGATATACCTTCTCTTGATGTCTTAGTATTAATTTAACCCAGTTGTAATGGAGGCAAAAAAGCCAACTTTGTTCACATTAATGAAATTGATTGATAAATTCAGACTATTGGCTTCTTGCGGTGTCAGATTTGGCAGCCTGAGGGCAGTAACAGAGTATTTCTATTGCTCCCAAAAAGGAGGTAAATAATGGAGTCTGGTTTAGACTTGAGGGCGGGATGGGACACACTTCCAGACCAAACCACTGAATGGAAAGTTGCGAGCTCTGACATGCGGGATACAGATCTTGTCCCTTTTTAAACCCCTTGCTCAAGGGGATGACCGAAGGTTGTTTAGAACTCTCACTGAGCTGCTTCTCAGCTGAGGGCCATTTGTGTGTGTTTTTCCAATTGGCAATTCAAAAGGTCAGAAAAAAAGATTGGATTAACTTAAACTTTACAGCAGCAAGATTGCAATGGGCTCTTTGTGTCCGCCTTTATTAATATCTCAGCGGTGGAAAATACCCCTCTGTGTTCACCTGCCCTTGGAAGGATGAGAAGAATAATGCAGTCTTTAATTTCGGATCTTGCTTTAAGTCCATCCTGCTGTGATTCTTTTTCCTGTGGAAAAAACCCATTTGACAATTTTTGGCATTGCCTAACCAGTATAGGGCTGCTGTGTTTGATTTTAAAACAGACCTCATCCCTGCTACTCCTACTCCAGGTCCGTACAACCTGTTTCTGTTCTCTGAATATCTTGCATCATCCATAAAACTGAGGGGCTGCTCATTTGCAAATCACTTTAAAAATAACCAGACTCTGCAAAATTGAATGAAATATTTGTTAAAATTTTGGGGGGTGACGTTTTTAATGGGCTTTTTTTTTTTTTTTTCCCTGCACAACTAGACCAGAAATTTCTAGAGGCCAGTTTTATGCAAAATGTCTTGAGATGGGCTGTTGCATTCCGGATTAGAACTGTAAGGTAGAGGAGGAACATGTTTGAACAGTGAAAGCCTTGGCTTGTCTTTAGGGTACGGAAGGGGACAGCATTAGTTCACAGCTCATGCTCGGGGTTCAGGGTCCTTCTGCCACCTCCAGTGGAACTTAGCTGCAACAAATGAGCAAGCCGCATCAGATCAATTTATCCCTGGAAGCTTGTTTATCGTTCTGCTTGCACGTGAGTTTATTTGTTTTTACCAAAAATCAGAGAAAGAACTAACATCCTCTGCTTAATCTGTAATATGAAGTTTTGAAAAAAGTTTATTTTTTTCCATTTAATTACTTCTTTACATGCATTTACAGTAATTAGACATCAGATGCAGTAGCTAAAGCAATTACTCTATGTCATTTCAGAGAATTACAGTATAGACATACAGTAAATACTCAATAAACCATGACAAGCTACTTAAAAAGTAATAAGGAAATTTAATTTAAAATGTGGGAGCCAAGATGCATGATGTACTTCTAAATGAAATGCCAACAGTTACAAAAGAGAAATCCCAGCTTTGAAAATCCACCATTATTAATTTACTACCCTTCACAGAGTGGGTCATTGGCCATCTCCCTTCAAAATTAACATTAACAGTGCATGATAAATAGGCTCTTATAAAATGGGACACTCTCCTCTCCTTCTCTCTCCCTCCCCTCCTTTCTTCATCCCTTCCTTGCCCTCTCCTCCCTTCTTGCTCTCAGACACACCTATACACCTTCCCCACAGACACTGAAAATCAGGGGTCACTTAAAGCCCATTAACCTGAGAACACAAAAGTTCAGTTTGTAATAACATCACAGTAGCTAACAGCACAGTGGTACTCCTTGACTTTCACTTTGAAATGTCTCTTTCCCCTTATATAACAACACTCTATAATAAAATGCATAGGGAATTTGGAACTCATTGGAACTGAGTTCACGTCTCGGTTTATTTAATGAGGAAATTTGGGAGAGTTGTTCAGCCTCTCTGTGTCTCACTCAAGCTTACCCTTAAAGCAGAGGTATAACTATTTATTAGTGAATGAGTTGTCTGATATTACAAGAGCGAAGTATCTATCTGGGGTGGAGTGGGCACTGAATGAATGGCTGCTAGTCTTGTGTTATCCATTTATTTACTTAAATGCATTTAATAAGTTTAGAACATTTACTCTTTTTCTGTTTAGATTTTCCCAGCCTTCATAACTTCTTAGAATAATCACTTTGATGTGTTTGTCAATCTATGGGATGTAAATTTTTTCTCCGTTCATTAAAAAAATTAAGGTGCAATGTTCCCCCAAAGTATACCAAAGATTGAAGGCTAACTCTATGTTCACCATTTTAAATACACTTATGGATTTATAAATTCCTGTCTTAACTATTCTTAGGCAGTTTCTCAGGATTGTAGAATTTTTTTCTCTCCCCGCCTCCCACTGCCTCAATCAGACCTCCTTCTCCAGTATGGTATAATGAGAAAAGCATAGAGGAGAGATAGAAGCAGACCTGGGATTGAAGTCTGGATCTACCACTTAGACCTGTGAATTTTTGGAATGAAGACTAAACCTCTGGAAGCCTCACTTTTAAATAAAATTGGGATGGTAATACCTACTTCATAAGGTTGTTATGAGGATCAAATGAGACAAGACCATTCATTCATTTATTTATCATATTCTTATTGAATGCTATTCTATTGTCTTCTTCCACCTACCAGGGAACCTTGCATGTAGAATCTAATTCATAAGTGTGAGTTTCTTCATTCTTATGCATAAATTTTTGCCTACTCCCCAGATCAGCTTTGCCCAAGCAATGTTCTATTGAATAGTTGTTACAGGAAATATTTTGCCAAAAAAAGGGCTCCATAGTCAACTAGTTTTGAGAAATGTTACTTAATTTATCCCCTGCTTGGTTATTTCTAGTATAGTTGGGCATATAAAGGCTCCAAAACTGTCAATAATGGTTAAACAGAAATGTTAGTGCTTAGAGTATGTGCATTTTTTATTTTGATCACTGATAAATTACCCTCCAAATTGCCACCCAAATTGTAGGAATATGATCTTATAACAATTTGGAATATACTGATATCACAGATTCTTTCTTCCTAACCCTTGATTTTCAGGTGAATAAAACTGAGGACGAGAGAGGGAACTACGCATAAGACACAGTTTACAAAATGCATTCAAATAAATCCCGTAGTGAACCTGTGAGAGCAGGTTTCTAAAGTTGGAAATACCAGTTATTGAGATCTTTCTAAATGTTAATCATGATGTTAACTATCTATTTACACAATCTTTTCGGATATCCTCTTAGACAGTCACTAACAAATTTAAATATTCACAAAGCTAGCTCAGAGAAATTAAGACAGCTGCTGGGTATCACACATCAACAAGAGGTACTCTCACTTCTTCATGCCTCTCTACCCTGGTCTGCCTGAAACTGATTAGACATTTTTAGTGCACGCTCTGTTGAACTCTGCTGCTATAGTAGGTAAATCAGAATGGGGCTTCAGGTTACATTTAATAATACAAATATTTGATTCTACCATAAAGTGTCAGATCATTCAAGAGAAACATTAGTCCTATTAGTCCATGGGGAATAGAGGTAAAGAGAAAATTGGTTTTCTGTCTTTATTTCCTATTATTTATGATAAGATCTCCTGTCTATCAGTGATACCTCAGCCAATTGAAAAAGCCAGTATTTGCTTCAGAATGATTCCCTTCCCACAGAAAGGCACAACCTCATCAGAGATGTCTGGATACAATCCTTGAGAGCCAGGGCACTGCCCAGTTCACTGGGACTCAGACCATGACTGTGTCCTATTTCCCATCCTCCTTATAATTGTATCTGGACTCATCAATCATGGTAAATGCACTGCATATTACACCTCCCACATCTTTCTTTTATCAGAAGTTCCCTAGGTTTCACTTTTTCCACATATATCAATTCAAAAACGGTCAAGTTATTTGGAACAGGTCAAAAATAGTGACAGAAATAAGACAGCTCCAAAAGCTTCTCCACTCTTCCCCAGGGAGCCGATACAGAATCACTACCTACAACACAGTTTCCAGAGCTGGGTCCTGTCCTGTTACACGTGTACTGCATAATGGATTTTCCACCATTTCCCTTAGGACAGAACTTCTGAATCCAATTCTCTCTGTCAGAACATTTTTTACCTACATTCTATCAAGATTCTCTCTCACCCTCACATTTCAGCATTCCATCCCATTACTCGTGGCTCTGTTTTCTCTGCCAGGGTAAATAATCACAATCTCCTTCGGCTTCTCTCTTTGTCGCCCTGCCACTGCTTCCCTTTGTTGTTCATTTTATCTCGTGTTTTCATGGCTGGTGACTTTATTTCACTTTTGTAGTAACACAAGCCCACCAATCCCTTCATTTGCATATTTCCCAAATATATAAGAGATGTTTACAATTCTAGAATCCCATGATTTGGATTTGTTTAAAGAGCAGTTTTAGAAATAAAGCAAATGCATTCTTTAAATTATGGGAAGCAAGATGAGCATTATGAATTTTTTAAAAAGAAGAAGAAAAGGAAAAAAATAGGCTTGTCTTTAATACTTTCAAATGCAAAAACCATCTACAACAAGTGCAGGTACACTCTCCCAAGAATGAATATAGATACTTTTTAAGCTTACTGAGGTCTTGTGGAGAATTATGATTACAACAAACCTGGAAAATGATTTTTGTTTCAGAATGCCTGCGAAAAGGTTTATTTTATGCCAAAGAGCTTGGCTGATTTGGAACTAAATCAAAAGAGCCTTTGTGTCTCTGAGGTTGAGCAGTTTGTTGTTTTCTTTTGGCAAAGTATGTCGAGGTTCAGCCGACGTGGTCTCCAGCTCCTTCACCCCTCATCCCCGTGGAGAGCATGCCAAGGTTATATTGTGGAAATAGACATTCTGGCAATTTGGCTATATTTGAGGACTGAAACCATTTTGTGACTACCATGAGACACTCAGTGCAGTATTTCAGTGGTTCCTTTTAAGTTGTAGGTAAATGCTCCTTTAAAAATCATTATTATTATTGTTAACACAAACTAATGTGTACAGAAAGAAGCTACCTGCATTCTTTCTCCCTCTTTACATTTTCTAATAGACTTTGACATTTTGTGCATTGCAAAAAAAGTTCAGATTTCCCATAAGACAGTATTATCTCATTACATTTTCGTGAGTAGTCATTTAAAGACTTTAGGGATTCTAATACTCAAAGTTCGCTCAAATTCAGGACATACGTAATCCAGTGTGGCATAATAGCAAAAAATATCCTACTATGGTTTAAAATACTGCTCAAGCAACCCTATATGAATTAAATGAGGTGTATGGAATATTCCAGAATCATTCTTTAGCCAATACTGTAATTTTTTTCTTTTCTCTTTTTCTTTTCTCCAGCCTCTTTGTCTTCTTTCTCAGTCTTCTCCACCTCCTCCTCCTCTTTGCCAGATCAGATGATAACTTGATTAAAAACTATAGTATTAAAAATTATATGCAACTCCTCAGATACACTACTGTTTTCTCCACCGAAAGTCATCATTATAACTGAAGGTAACATGTTACATCCAGCAGCATCGAACCTTCAGAAACAGAATTAAATACCCATCTGAACAAGCAGAAGCCACTGGCCCAGTCTACAAGACACATTTTTTTTTTTTTTTTATAAATTTCCACTTTAATTTTTATTTATTTATTTATGGCTGTGTTGGGTCTTCGTTTCTGTGTGACGGCTTTCTCTAGTTGCGGCAAGTGGGGGCCACTCTTCATCGCAGTGTGCGGGCCTCTCACTATCGTGGCCTCTCTTGTTGCGGAGCACAGTCTCCAGATGCGCAGGTTCAGTAGTTGTGGCTCACGGGCCCAGCTGCTCCGCGGCATGTGGGATCTTCCCAGACCAGGGCTCGAACCCGTGTCCCCTGCATTGGCAGGCGGATTCTCAACCACTGCGCCACCAGGGAAGCCCAGACACATTTTTTAAGATGCCAAAAACATGACTGAACAGTCCTTGGCCATCTCATACCTCGTTTTATCATCTACCAACTAGTGACAAATTTACTTTAATAACTACTTGGTAGGATAATCAAAAGGATGAATGCTGTGATAAGTGGAAAAACACTTAAAATTACTGAGTGGTAGGTGGTAGAAATTGGGGTGATTTTATATTTGTATATATTTTATAGTATTTTCCAAATTGTCCTAATTTTATATTGGGGGAAAAAAAAGTCACACACTATAAACTGTAAAGTGCAGTGAAACGGCATTATTAATTAGGGTAACAGTATGTGGTAGAGGTGGAAGTTCTTAGAAGCAATTGAAAGAAGAGTAAGAATGTAATATTATATAATGGTGATAGTGTAAATAGGAGGAATAACTTTGCACATGTAAGGTGAGGGAGTTAAACCATAAAGAAATATTTGAGGATGTTCTCAATTCTTCGCACGGGTAGTTTTACTTTAAAATTAACTTATTCTCATTTCAGAAAGATGGATTTATAAAAGAAAATCACAGCAACCTTCACATTTCATTACTTATGGCATTTGTAAAATATGTCAAATACAGGTTCTGATTCCCCTTCCCCGTGGGGATTAGTTTAGCGATACAAAGAAAAATCCTACATGGCCCAAAGGCACAAAACATTTTACACCGCATCTTTATTTTCTCACAACAATCTAAGTTTTAGCCACCAAACCATTAACATCCATTTACTTTGAAGGAAATTACTATTGGTCTAATTTAGACACTTCACCCTGGATTTGCTCATATTCTGCCTCGAGAGGAAAAACATGCAAAGTACACACAGGGATGAAAACCTAAAAATTTGTCCAAATGTTCCTTCCACTAGAAGAAACTGGCTGCAGGACTCACAAATGTATTCAAATGTTAGCACAAGTCTCAACACTCCACACGCGAAGCAGCGAGGACTGACCATACTGGTCCTTCTCCACTTAGATTATAAAAATAAAAATTTCAAATGATTTTGCATATAATAATTCAGTTTCAAATAGTTCACCTGTCCTATAATTATATGTAGCAGTTGTGTGAGCAGACACAAAACGTAAATAATTTTCACAAATTCACATTTACTTCAAACAAAGTTATAAAAGTCACATGCTTGTAGCTAATATTTTATCTAAAAATATTTTGGGCTTTCTTTCAAGCAGGTGTGTGGGGTTGTGGTTGTGGGTTTGTGTGAGAGAGAATATTTCTTTAACTTTTTTAAAATCAGGAACTGGATATGTATTCTGGCAATTTTGAGGCATACATTCTCATTATTATCTCAAAGTTAATCTTTCTCTGAGTAAATCAGAGCTCCAAGTAAAGAGAGAGAAAAATATATTCAATATTGTGTAATGTTTATGCAAAATATTACTCTTAGTACTTATCAGCTAAACTATAATGTCTTGTAGAGCTTATACAGCAATTTCCAAAAGTATATTATCCACTTTGGCCTTTCCTTTCTTGTTCAACATGTATAATGCCTGAGGAGAGTACAATTTCATTTTCAAAAACTGTAAATAGGGGCTTCCCTGGTGGCACAGTGGTTGAGGATCTGCCTGCCAATGCAGGGGACACAGGTTCGAGCCCTGGTCTGGGAGGATCCCACATGCCGCGGAGCAGCTGGGCCCGTGAGCCACAATTACTGAGCCTGCGCGTCTGGAGCCTGTGCTCCGCAACAAGAGAGGCTGCGATAGTGAGAGGCCCGCGCACCGCGATGAAGAGCGGCCCCCACTTGCCGCAACTAGGGAAAGCCCTTGCACAGAAACGAAGACCCAACACAGCCATAAATAAATAAATAAATAAATAAAAATTAAAAAACAAACAAAAAAAACTGTAAATATTTGATGGTAATTAGTGTGATTCTACCATCTGCATTCTTTAACACAAAAAGGTACAAGTCTCATTCCATGAGCACTCACTTTTCTCTGAAAAATCTCTGGCTTTTCTGGACAAGACGTTCACAGATCTACCTGATTACAAACTTTATTGTGTTCTCGAGAGTTAAGGGCATCTGATGTTTTCTCTCAAGAGAGGATTCATGCCATTAATTTCTTCTATATGGTATGTTTTTAAAACACAGAAATCCAAGAGTTGATACTTATTTCTGAATTATTTCACTAGGACTTTTCGCATCGCCCCCCGCCCCCCGCCCAAAAATGAAAGAAAAATTGTATAGCTGTGCACACAAGCTCCATTATCAAAATAAGAAATGACATCCTGGGCTTCCCTGGTGGCGCAGTGGTTAAGAATCTGCCTGCCAAGGCAGTGGACACGGGTTCGAGCCCTGGTCTGGGAAGATCCCACATGCCGCGGAGCAACTAAGCCCGTGCGCCACAACTACTGAGCCTGCGCTCTAGAGCCCACGAGCCACAACTACTGAGCCCGTGTTCCACAACTACTGAAGCCCGCGCGCCTAGAGCCCGTGCTCCACAACAAGAGAAGCCACTGCAATGAGAAGCCCGTGCACGGCAACGAAGAGCAGCCCCCGCTCGCTGCAACTAGAGAAAGCCCGTGCACAGCAACGAAGACCCAACGCAGCCAAAAATAAATTAATTAAAAAAAAAAAAGTAAGAAATGACATCTTAATTGTGTAGGCTTTAGGAGTAACTAACACTTTATTACTGGATAGATGCTCTATATGAACACAGAAAATTTAGATATATAATTTCTGACTTCTAGAATATTCTCAGAGAGCTTTAAAGTAGCTCCTCTCTCATTCTCTCTCTCTACATATATGTATATGTATGTATATATGTGTATAAACATGGCATTAGTAAACACATACAGCTTAGGCTTTGATCATATATACTAAATATAAATTTTGGCAACAGGAGTGATTATACTCGTATCTACTAGAGTAGATTTATGGAAGTATTACTTAACACACCTGTGTCAGAATCACTGAAGCACTTGCAAAAATGCAAATTAATGACCACATTCTAGATCAAATGAATCAGAAGCTCTGGAAGTACAACCAGAAATTCTTCATTTTTTGTAAGTTTCTCGATTTTTATGCCTAGATCAATTTGAAGAACACTGGTAAGTGGATTAGCTGTTGGGTCAGGACCTAAGAAAAATATGGACTTTTTATCTCCTGCAATTATAAGCACTTAGTCCCACTTCTTCCACTTCATCTTTCTTTACCAGAGATTGAATTTATAACTTTAAAATCTTCTTACACCTTCCTCATCAAATACATGGCTTTAAAAATTCTTGGCCAATAAAGTTTTTGCTAATACTTGTAAAAACCAGTTAAAAACGGGCCACACTTTTCCATTTGAAGAAATTTATTTCATGTAAATATTGAGAAAAAATCATCTCAGACTGTATCTAATCAAATAAAAAGCTATTTAAGTGCAAGGGGCTAAGTGATAGTTGCTCTGGAAGCAGTGATGTTGAGTTTTCTGGCTTTTGTAGATTTACGTTCTAAGTCATAATGCTGAGTTAACACTTTTGCTTTGGGATGAATATATAAACACCTGTAAGATGAGGATTTCAACCTTCCTGAGGATCATATTAGAAATGAATTGAGGCTTAGAATGCAATTACAACATTAAGTCCCAAACCACTGTATAGTTAGAAACTGTTAGAAAAGATTGTCAATCTGCACTGGGGGCTCTAGGCCAAATTTCTGTAGGAGACTCAAAAGTCTGTAACGTCTATCCTGCTGGAAGGTAACACTGCTGACAAGGGCTATTCTCCAGAGCCAATCTGTCAACATCAGAGACACTGGATTGCTTGCATTGATTAGTAAGATGTGGGATGATAATGTTTTGGTTCTATGCTTCTGTGAATATCCTGGGGGCATAGAGAAGACATTTAACAATAGTGTGTGTGTGTGTGTTCCTTAACCCACAGATGCACCAAAATCATTAATGTCAGCAACCAAGTAATTGTGTAATATCTTCCAAGGGACTCCCAGCATTTATCTGTTAAGTACTTTGGGACTTTTTTGACTGAACAGGTTTCCTTGTATTTTTACAAGAGAGCTTGCAAAGGGTACTCTGACCTGAGAGTTTGATATAGTACTAGAAACTCATTATTTCCCCCAACTATTTATTGATGTTTAAGTGTCTTTCAGCCTCCCTATCTCTGAATCAATCAAATGGAACTTCATTATATACATATTAGCAAAATAATAAAAAAATACTAAAAACACCCAAATAAGTAACGATATTCTCAATTAAATTCCTAACACTTGCTGAATACCTGCTACTACTTGCCCAGCACAATATGGAATATAAAAATGTGTGACCAAGTTGCTATCTTCAAGTAGCATTAAATTAAATTTAGGGAGGAAGCCTGAAAAGGCACACCTCTTAGAGTGTGTATACAGCCTGGTGGGAGGATAGGGACATCCTCCAAAAACAATTTGAGTACACTTATTTCTAAGCAAGTAAAATGATTCATTCATTTCATATAAGTGGTACAGGCAGGATAGTGAGGTTTTTAAGAAAGAACATGAGAGTCAGACTGATTGGATTCAAGTTACTTACTAGCTCCTGATCTTAATATATTACTTGTTACTTAAATTTTCTGTGCCTCATTTCCACCTCTATATTATGGGTCTAATAACAGTAGCCACTCCTTAGAGCTATTATAGAATTAAATGAGATGTATCTACAGGCATGCAGATATATAGATATATGAATATATCTGTTTATATATATGAATATAAACTGCTTAGAAACCTTAGACGAGCACCTCAAACATAAGCAATTATGTATATATTTATATTTGTTTTTTAAAACATACAAATAAGCATAGAAAGAGCTTATGAGCTAGTATGAAATCAGGTCCAGTAAATGTCCACTTGTGATCATTATAAGAATTCTTGACCCTCTCAAAGCTCTTTCTATGGAATATCAATTTAAAATAATTAGAAGATCTTGTCATTAAGTTTACACATTAGTCTGAGTTTTCAGATATAATAGTAGACTCTGGTCAGATAATAGAGAAGATTAACCACAGTCTTAAAAATATATGTAGCTGAGATGATGGATATTCACTAGACTTACTGTGATAATCATTTCATGATGTATGTAAGTCCAGTCATTATACTGTACAGCTTAAACTTATATAGTGCTGTATGTCAATTATATCTCAATAAAACTGGAAGAAAAAATATGTAGCTGGATTAGAAGAGGCAAAAGAAGCACTTAGGATATTGTTCCACTTTTTCAACATTTATTTAGGAATTCTTTAGTCTTTTTAGTGCTTATCACACATTAATCATTAATTTGTTTTATAAAAACTTTTTACATATAAGTTTTCTTTTTGCGATGAAGGTTCTACTCTTTCACCTTTAACAGCTCAACAATATGAAAAGGATTAAAGTTTTATTTCAGAAGAAGTAGTTATTTATCAAGAAATGCTAGTTTGAATGAGACAATAAAATATGTATTTGTATCAGGGTTTTCTCTCTTGAAAGCATTACAATACACATTAGAACCTGACTACGGAGAATAAACAAACACAGAGGATGTATGGCATCCTGTATTTAGAAAGCACAGCAGCTGGGAAGACTTCAGGTGAAGCTTTATTCAAGGGCTTCAGACAATGTTGTCAGGACTCAGTTTCTCTCTCACTAAACCCTCCTCACGTCCACCTGTTTCTTTCATTCTCTTAGAGTCTCTCCCTTCATGGTCATAGGAAGACCATCAACATCTCCTGGGGCTATCTCCTTTGGGATTCAACAAATACAGTGGAAAATGTAACACACGCAACATTTTTAAAAAATTCAGATTCTTAGCTCAAGCAATCCCAACAAAGCTCTAATTTACAGGCTTCATTCACCAGCCCATACCTGAACCAGTCACTGTGGAGAAGGAACTCTAATATGCTGATGGCTACTGCCCTGTGTTATGTCATCTACCCATGAAACAGATCATAATGTCTCACCCAAACCATGTGAATCAGCTGGGGTAGATGTGGATCCTCCAGTGAACCCTGAGGCTATTTTAAGAAAGAACAAATTTCTGAAAGAAAATTGGACCTCTTGTGTTGGGTGACAAAGATCCACTTCTAATATAGGATCAAATAAAGGCGACCCCAGAAACACAATCCCTTCCCTCTAGTTTGCAATTGTGCTGTAATTTTATTCAATTCAGTAAATAAGATTACAGTGCCTACTAGCTGACAATGAAATGGATGATGAGAAAAATCCAAAGATAAATAAAATAAAATTCTCTCCTTAATAAATTCAGGACCTAAGAAGGGAAACATGCACATATATTTTATACATATATATATATATATATAATATATAATATGTATATATGTATTCAAGGAAAACTAGGTATTCATGCATTTAACACAATGATTCTCAAACTATCTGAGTTAAAGAACTAGTTATTGTCCTGTATTCCACTGTAGAATAATACTTTTGTAAAATACAGTAAATTAATTAATAGGGAAAAATGATCACACACCTGGACAAATAAATACCAGATTGCTATTAAACTTTCTAAATGCTTTCTCTTAATTCTACACTTATTCTATCCTTACAAAGCGTTCACAGACTGGCTCCTGTATATAAATCACACTTTGCAAAGCAAAGGTTTATAAGTACATATTGAATTTGTTAATGATGCTTGTTAGCAATGCTAAGCATTGCTGTCAAGAGGGTGAAAAGTGTGAGGGGGTGAGATACTCATATAATAGATATTTAGATCCTTGTCTTAAAGGAAATCTTCTTTAAAAGGATCTCTTAAACGTCTATTTGGGAAAAGAAAACAACTCCAAAAAATTAATTGTTTATGAAGTGATCATCAAGAGTCAGCAACTTTTTAAAATAAAGGGCTAGATAATATTTTAGAGTTTGAAGGCCATACAGTCCCTGCCACAACTATTCAACTTGCCAACACCTGGTCTAGGTCTTCAGTTGCAGCAGATCGAAAACCCACCACACACTGGTATAAACAAAACAAAGAATTTATTAACTCTGGTAACTAAAAATCCAGTCTAGCTTCAAGTGAAGCTTGATCCAGGGGCTCAAACTCTGTTACCAAGATGTGTTTTCTTCTATATCTCAGTTCTATCTTCCACTATTTCAATCTCAGGCAGGGGACCCAAGAAGGTTCCAGGCTCATATCATTTCTACTGTCATAGTCCCATTAGAAGTGAGAGAACCCCTCTCTACAGATAGAAGTCTCATTGCGTTTTGTTGGCTGTAACTATGTCACATGTCTATCCCTGGACATTGGTCCAGGGAAAATGTATGCTCACATTGAAAAGATCTCAGTGTCCTCTTCACAACTGAACCAGAGGATGAATTTAACTGTAGCTGAGCACACAAATTTAAGAGTTAGGTACGAGTTAGTTCCCCAGAAAAAAAATTAGGGTGTTTCTGCCCAAACTAGGATGAATAGATAGCAGGTGCCAAAAAGGAGTAATGCCCATAAAAGAAAACAAAGACCACAAAGCCAGAAACACCACAAGATTGGATTAAGTTTCCTACGTCAGTGTATGCATTAAATTATAAGAAAATGGTCAAGGGCTAAGATGTCCATCTTTGGCTATCTGAAGAAGGTTGTAACTGGAACCAAAATAAAGGGTGAGATTTGGATGGGCAGTAGAAATGAAGGAAAACAACATTTCCTGTGCACAAAGCATGAAGAATAGAAAGACACTGGGCATTCTGTTGACTATGCCTAGCCTGGTAGAGAGAAACACAAATTTTGGTATCATATCTGGATTTAATTCTTAGTTGTACCAATTAAGAGTTATATAAACTTGGACTAATTGCTTCTGAGCTTCAGTTCCTTTACCTTCAAATAAAGATACTTAATTCAAGGGGTTATACGAGGAATAAGTGCACATTACGTTCTCCAAAAGTAGTGGTACTCTTCCTATAATCACACAAGTCTGGCTGAAACCACGGTTTCATTTCAAAGGAGTCAAAGAAAAGGCCCTTGGAAAGGAGGCTTTGGTTGATAAAAGAGCAGGGCCTTGAAAAGGAAATAAAATTTGACCCTATTCTATGTAGATACGAGTAGCAAGGAAAGATTTTTCAGCTAGAAAATGACATAATGCAATTGATATTTTAGGGAGGCTTTCTGGCAATGAGAAATCCATGAAGAACTGAACAAACAAGAAGCTGGACAAAGACAGTTCTGTTCAGGGAACTCCATGATCAATGTTTTTAAATGTCTATCATGAAAATAGAACTTTCTTTTAAAAGCCTGTCCCCATATATTTTATGTGACATTTCTCAATATTCTATGAAATGTAAAGACATTAATGCCAGATCCTTACATTGTGAAAGTAGCAGAAAAAGATATTTTCTGGCAATGAGTGAGGAACTGAATGACCTTCACCTTCCATTAGCAACAACTGGAATCTCTAAAGTGGCATCAGTAAGAAAGGAACAATGAGAATGGGAAGTGACCACAAAAAGGAAAGTCTATTACGAATTTCCTGTAAATGGCAGGAGTAATTATAAAATTACTTTCTTTCAATGGTGGGCGTAATTATAAAATGCCAGATTTGACGTCAGAAAATATTTAGAAATTTTAAGATAAAGGAAGTAAACATAACACAGAAAATCATCTCCTATTATAATGGCAATGCCTCTTAATTCCATATTGGTGAGGGCCCCAACCAATGACAGATTCACATTTTCGTAAGCTGGTACATGCTTAGTGTTCACTGAATTCCTAGTATTTATTCACATATGCTTTAATCACCAGAGAGAAGCATTTACCAGCTTGATAAGTTCTCATCCATTTACTTGGTCTTTTCTCTGCCTCTATTTCTTCCTCTATTTCTCTGTCCATAGGGTGTTATTTGAAACATGACAGATTACAGGTCACCATAATGCCATTGTTGTGGAAAACTCAGTTATATAGACAAATATTCAACCTATTTATTTTTCATATTATTTGATTTTAACCAAATCTTAATCCTTTATGCAAATATGTAGGTGGATTATGTTCTAACAAAAATGTATGCATCGTGGCTTCATAACCACAGGTGCTGGTAGAAATCACAAATCTTATTTTATAGATTGGGTGTCTCAGAAAGGGAGAGAGGGAAAGAGATTAAGTGGATTGCCTAAGGTCACAAGCTAAAGCTGTCTCCTAGTAAGGTTTCTTAATTCTGCCTTTTGTGCCTGCAATGATTCAATCCATTTTGATGTTGGAAACTGTAGAGCCAGATTCTGTATCTCCTACACTACATCTTCAGGCAGTGTGAGATTCTGACAGGTGACAAGACTACGTTTGAAGTGATACTTCTCTTTCTTGGATAGTGCAGGAAAGTGGAAATGGAATTTCCATTAGATTCCATGCTCAACTATCTAGGAGGGACTACATAACAACAACAACAAAAAAGTTTAACTTTGAGAAGTTTTAAAAAATTTTGTAAAATAGGGTCAAATCATTCAAATGACTGAATATGCTCAGACTTGGCATGCTGTATTATCAATGGGTTGTATTTAAGAACTAACATTAAAATTTCAATATGCGTCTTTATATTTGGGGAAAAAAACCTTTGTGTGTCAATTTGCTTTTTGCCTATATTCTGTTGTGCCTTATATGATGAGTGGTAGTTGACAGATGCTTTAACATAAAATCAGAACAATCAGTCCAGGTTTCCTCATTTAAATACACTGTGCTCTCTAGCCAAAGAGCAAGCCCTCTCTAGTCAAAGACTAATAATGATGATGATTGTATCTCTACATGTCTGTAACCCTTTGAATTCCACAGAGCACTTTTACATAATCTATCTTCTTTGGTTTTCATAACTCCATGAGTTGCTTTTATATTATTCCCATTTTAAACACAGAGAATGTCAGACTTCTGGAGGTTAATTATCTTGCTCAAAGCTTCCCAATGAGTTACGCTTTTTAACCATTGAGGGAACAGTTTTTAAATTAAATCTAAAAAGACCATCAACATGAGACCTGCTATCATTGTATCTTTCACTAAGAAAAAAAAAAAAACCTATTATAATGATGATATCATTACCAATTTTATGGGACATCCCAATTTCAGAGATGTTAAAAATGTTTAAAAATATGTGTAACACAGATGCAACATGGTTAGTTATTGTGCCATTCTATCAATGGAATCCTGGTCTTTACCACCAGACTTCTCTAAAAAGTGATCACCATGGACCATTTCCTTCTTCTTAAAATGTGTTCACCACTAATTTCCCTGAAATCTGGCATCTGTCACTCTCAGATTTCTCTTTTAAATAGTTACCAATGTCCACACGAACAAAGCTGAGTCTTTTTTCAACTGATGTATACACACACACACACACACACACATATTTGTAACTTCCAAAATGAAACCAACTTCAGAATCCTTTTCTGGTCCTGTTTTCCTTATCTTGCTCCATCTTTTCAGCTTTCTTGAATGGTCTCTTTTCATTCCAAACTCAATATTTGTAAAACTAAAGTCATTCTCTCTTTCTTAATGATGACAACAAAAAGCAAAACAAAATAACAAAACTCCTTCCTGACTTGTAAAGTTTATAAAAGATACAACATTTCCTCACTTGGTTTAGAATCCAGTGGATAATGCTTTTATTAAAAATAATACAACTGCTTAAAATTGGGTTCCTAAAAAGAAAGCCTATGGGGTCATTTTGGAAAAGAAAATGTAACCCTTTGCATTTCACAAAGCACTTCTACATAATTTGTCTTCTATTGTCTTGCCCAAATGCATTGATTTGTACAAGGATATCCATTGTGGGTCTAGTTTTTTTTTCCCCCTAGAATTGGACTTCTGGAATTTTTTACAATATATCAATATCATATTTAGGTGTATCAATCCTATATTGGGGAAACATGTAAACTCCTCCCAGAATGGTCCTCTTAAGTGCCAGTTAAATGGTATTAACAGTTTCTACTATAACCAAAAGGTTTGATTTGCTATTTCTGTGTATATAAAGCCTTATAGGTCACAGAATATTGACCTGATATAGGTCCTCCTGCACCACGCACATCCTATTTTTCACCACACCATTTTTAATTTTATTCTTTTATCACTTATTTATTTAATTGTTCTTTCTTTGTCTCCCATGAATACATGTTCCATAATGGCCAAATACGTGGGTATCTTGGGCACCTTTGTATCTCCAGCACCTAGAACAATGCTTGATGTTTAAAAGTCATTCAATATTCTATTGTATACCTTATTAAAACCACTAGTATAAGAAAGAATTATTGCATTGACTGGACAGCAAAAAGGAAAATAATGTATTTATCACTCTTATGTCTTCAACATATTGTGACACTGTTCACTTCATTGTTGGTAGTCTATATCAGTATACGGCTTGTCTCTAGATGGCTTTAAAATGAAATATCTTAAAATCTCAAAATTTTGAGAGATAAATGAGGTATTTTTCTTTTTGATAATTCACTTTTGTTGAGTATAGCCTGCAAAGCATGACTGACAATTTAACATTAGTAAAATGTTTTCCTATAGCTCATATAGCAATAATGCCTTGACACCTATTTAAAATTATCAAGTTTCTTTCTCTCCCAACTGTTAATATTGTGCTATATCTTTATTAAATTTTAAAGTTTAATATTTTATACATTTATATTTTGCTGGATATACTTTTTTTACTTATTAATTTTACCAGTAGTATCAGTGTTCAGCAAATTAGGGTTTGCTAAATAGAGTTACACCATATTAATAAGCCAAAATCTCTTGGTCCTGATGTTTAATTCATTGCTTTTATTAGTATATTTCCAAGTAGATGATTTAATTTATACATATTAAACTCTACTACATAGTGTCTCACTCACAAAAAATCTTTCATTAACTCTATTCCCCAGTAATGAATAATTTACCAATTCATCACATGAAACACCACTGGCCATTATTACTTAGATAATCATTTGAGAAATTTTCTCAAATATACCAAGCAGGAAAAAAAAATACAAAAAAAAACCCCCAAAACAAACAAGAAGCACACAAATGAAAAACCCTTACTCTTCTGTTAGAAAATCCAATTCTTCTGTTATTAGGGAAACCATTTAACTCACTTATATCTTGTGTTTTCTAATAAGTATTTCAGAATTTATGGGGTTACAATATAGCTTTTCCACTAAACATAATTTGCTAGAAGTAGCTCATTTCATGAATGAAAGAATATTTGTTTTGCATGGGATCAAAGCCCTAACTATGGTCAGACTTTCACTTTTCATGAAACACTTCTCTGGAAGTGTACTTGCTTCCATGGCCTAACTACCTATATATACACTGCTGTCCCATGAGTTTTACTATCTCCCTGGTAATGAGCTATGGAGATAAAAGAAAAAGACTAGCATTTATTGTGCCATTTGTTTCAAATATTTGATGTTACCCGACACCATGGGATACTTATTTCCAAAATGGGGTCTCAGGAGAAAGAAACTGCTTGTTTCACAGGATAGACCAGTCAGGGGCAGGTTACACAAGCATACAACCAAAGCACAGGGACTTGGATACCAAATCTGCAGGGCCAGGAAGACTGATATTGCTAACTACTACCATGATATTTTATTAATGAATTGGCCATTGATTAAAACCCCATATTAGAAGTCTCCTTGATTCATTTTCCAAAGTTAAGTTTAGCACGTGCACTGCTGGTGGGGAATACTTAATGAGAACAAAGTCATGTTCTCAGCAGGGGAAAGCTTAGATCTAGCTCTGACAGGGAGCACTCAGGCAGTTTTGGGGAGACTTCACAGAAGATAATTCAAGTCTCCATTCTTTAGTTATTCTGTATATTGATAACCATAAAACATGACCTTATAGTAAAGACGACCAAAAGGAAATTGATGTAGTACAGCTGTTTTGTGTGTGTTTGTGTGTGTGCCACATTTTTCTTGTAACCCTCAAACTTACTCTCTCCCTCTTTTCCACACTCATGTTTCTCCCTCTCTCACTATTTATATTTATGCTCTAAATTTAAGGTTCCTAGGGGTAATCCAGGACAAAATCAAGAATCGTAAAACTTTGATCAATGTAATTTGAGCAGTCATTATAAAATAATATAATGACAATGAGATTATGCCCTAAAACACTATTAGCCAGTAGAGGATTTTCTAATGTTTATAGACTGGCAGACCCAGAAAATAAGTAAATTCAATGGTAGCAGGGACTTTAATAATCTTGTTCAGTCCCTACCACTCTACTAGGCTTATAGAAAATGGTCAGTAAGTATTGACTGAACAAATAAATGAAAAGATGGCAAAACATAAGATGAAAGATGTTTTGTTTGGATATATTCCAAGGGCCTTGCCTAAAGATTGATTATTATTTCAGTCCAGGAAAGCATTTATTGAGCACATACTATATGCTGGACACCATACCAAAAGCTTCCTTTATAAATATGAATAAGCATGGCCTCTTCTCAGAACTTACACTCTACTAGTGAAGCAAATATCAACATTTATCTTCAATTTATTTGTCAGAGCTATAATACAGATAAGTATGGTTAAGGAAACTAAAAGCAGGCCATAAAACCCATTTAACCCTAAATTCAGAATCTCTTTGGGAAATGGTTGACTCTATTCAAACAAGAAAAAGAAAAATAAAAGCATCTTGAAAAGAAGACTGGATTGAAGTTAAACTGACTGGAGTATAATCCCAGCCACGTGGCTCAATCAACTAACCTGATATCTCTGCTTCTCCATATCCTCAGCCAGAGAATGGTGGTACTCACACCTCCTTCCTGGAGTAATGGGGAGAATTAACGAAATGGCATGCAGGAAGTCCTGCCATGTGAAGGATTAGTCAGTGGTCTGTAGGGAGAGAAAATGAAAGGACTACTATGGGGAAGCTATAAGGAGGAAGACTTTTGCTTGCATAAGGTAAAGAAAGAAACTTCTAGTAACCTGAGTTGCAACGATAAATTGTGCTGCCTCAGGAGATACAGACCTCTCCCTTGAGGTACTGGAGCTTTGGCTGGCAGACTACTGAGGAAATTTTAAAGTGGGCCATATTATCAGAGTAATAATTCCATTTGATGATCCATAAGGCTTCTACATTTCCTAAGACTGTATTATTATATCAACCTGCGATATGCGTAGCAATCACACATGGAATAATCATTCACAAGACCAATGTCCTATTTATCTAGAATACCAACAACTGGAAAGTTTAGCATCAATTTTAGAGTAGGGATGTGCAAGAAGATAAATCTTACATATGTATATTTTATATACACATAATATAGTATATATATCTTATATTTTTTAAATTTTGCTTGTTTTTTTTTTAAATAGATCTATTTGAGTATAATTGCTTCACAATACTGCATTAGTTTCTGTTGCACAACAAAGTGAATCAGCCATATGCATACACATGTCCCCATATCCCCTCCCTCTTGAGCCTCCCTCCCATCCTCCCTATCCCACCCCTCTAGGTCATCGCAAAGCACCGAGTTGATCTCCCTGTGCTATGCTGCTGCTTCCCACCAGCCAACTATTTTACATTCGGTAGTGTATATATGTCGATGCTACTCTCACTTCACCTCAGCTTTGCCCTCCCACCCCATGTCATCAAGTCCATTCTCTTTGTCTACCTCTTTATTCCTGCCCTGCAACTAGGTTCATCAGTACCATTTTTTTTTTTTTTTTTAGATTCCATATATATGTATTAGCATATGGTATTTGTTTTTCTCTTTCTGACTTACTTCACTCTGTATGACAGACTCTAGGTCCATCCACCTCACTACAAATAACTCAGTTTCATTTCTTTTTATGGCTGAGTAATATTCCATTGTATATATGTGCCACATCTTCTTTATCCATTCATCTGTTGATGGACATTTAGGTTGCTTCCATGTCCTGGCTATTATAAACAGTGCTGCAATGAACATTGTGGTACATCCCTCTTTTTGAATTATGGTTTTCTCAGGGTATATGCCCAGTAGTGGGATTGCTGAGTCATATGGTAGTTCTATTTTTAGTTTTTTGAGGAACCTCCATACTGTTCTCCATAGTGGTTTTATCAATTTACATTCCCACCAACAGTGTAGGAGGGTTCCCTTTTCACCACACCCTTTCCAGCGTTTACTGTTCCTAGCTTTTTTGATAATGGCCATTCTGACCGGTGTGAGGTGATACCTCATTGTAGTTTTGGTTTTCATTTCTTTAATACTTAATGATGTTGAGCATCTTTTCATAGGCCTCTTGGCCATCTGTATGTCTTCCTTGGTGAAATCTCTATTTAGGTCTTCCGCCCATTTTTTAACTGGATTTTTTGTTTTTTTGATATTGAGCTCCATGAGCTGTTTGTATATTTTGGAGATTAATCCTTGTCTGTTGTTTCATTTTCTCCCATTCTGAGGGTTGTCTTTTTGTCTTGTTTATGGTTTCCTTTGTTGTGCAAAAGCCTTTAAGTTTAATTAAGTCCCATTTGTTTATTTTTGTTTTTATTTGTTACTCTAGGAGGTGCGTCAAAAAAAGATCTTGCTGTGGTTTATGTCAAACAGTGTTTTTCCTTTGTTTTTCTCTAAAAGTTGTACAGTGTCTGGTCTTACATTTAAGTCTTTAATCCATTTGGAGTTTATTTTTGTGTATGGTGTTAGGTAGTGTTCTAATTTCATTCTTTTACATGTAGCTGTCCAGTTTTCTCAGCACCACTTATTGTATATATCTTATATTTTTGATTACCAAAGAAAAATAAAACTGATGTGGCATGCTTTGTATTTTATAGTATATTAATACCTAGAAGAATAATTCCATTTTAATCAGACTATCCAAATGAACAAAGAAGTCCCTTCTACTATTTTAGAATGGCAGGAATTTGGCGATTATCAAGAGATTCCCAATATTTATATTTTGGAACTTAAAACATTACAAGATGATATGTATTCTAAAGCTGATTATATCATGATCTAAATCTGATTTTAGGTAATCTGTTTTCATAAATGTTACTTCACGTTATTCACCTGTGGTGGCTTACCTTTAATAACAACATTTTAATTTAGACCAAAAATGCTTTTATTGGAGAGAGTTGTTTAAACTTTCCTAAAAAATTACCTCATTAAAGAATAACAGAATTATTTTTTTTCTTGTATAATAAGACCACTTTTTTTGGTAGCTCTAAGCTTTAACCTCCATGACAGTAAAATTCAAGGGAGTAGAAGAGCCAAATCATTAGAAGAATTTACAGTACAATAATAATCATTTTAAAATCAAGTATAACAATACAAAGGTAGAATTATTAAAATTCCATGTATTATTACCTACCCAGGTGGCTATGGAGGATAAATATTGGTGATTAATGTATGTTTATGTTCTAAAAAATTATGTAGACATTTTCTAGAATAAAGGATATATGTCATGTCAAGTCATTTATAATGCTTGTTAAGATTAAAAGTCAAGTGCCTTAATTTTCAATGACAGCTGTAAAATGACTAATTACTATAAAAGTAAATGATACACTAGTCTACAGATAAAATTTAAACCATACTCCCTTAGATGAACAGCTTAAGAAAAATACTTTAAAATAGGGGTAACTCCTCAAATAATACTATGTTACTGAAATATATTTTTATGGATTGATAAGTGAATAAGACAAACATAAGGATACTTTGATGTTAAGTGAAGAAGAACTGGAATAGGAGAGAAAGTATAGTCTGCAAAAAGAATAAACCTTTAGTTTTTGTTCTTTGGGAAAATTAATTTCTTTAAGAGTATAGGTTTATTCCACTAATTCTCATCGAGTTTAAAATGGCATTTTTTTCATAAGCCATGAAAAATGAAAATAAAAGTGGTTCTCTAGAACTTGTAAATGAAATTATATCTAGGTAGTTTCCTGTTAAATTAAGACTTCAGCAAGAATAGAATATTAAAAATTATTACTAATCAGAGGAACAAGTCAAGCATACTAAAGGACAAACAACAGCTGATTCTACCACTGTTGAAATTAAAATTAAATTCCAAAAAAGATTTAATTCTTTCTGTGACTAATGAAAGATGGCCAATCAAATCAGCAACTGTCAAAAACCTAACAACATGGCAGGTTGGATTTTTTTCGTTTTATATAAATTTATTTATTTATTTACTTTTGGCTGCGTTGGGTCTTCATTGCTGCATGCGGGCTTTCTCTAGTTGCAGCGAGCAGGGTCTACTCTTCGTCGTGGTGTGTGGGCTTCTCATTGCGGTGGCTTCTCTTGAGGAGCATGGGCTCTAGGCGTATGGGCTTCAGTAGTTGTGGCACGCAGGCTCTAGAGTGCAGGCTCAGTAGTTGTGGCACATGGGCTTAGCTGCTCTGCGGCATGTGGGATCTTCCCGGACCAGGGCTGGAACCCATGCCCCCTGCACTGGCAGGTGGATTCTTAACCACTGTGCCACCAGGGAAGTCCCTGGATTTTTTGTTTGAATTAAAACCTTTATTTGACTTCTCTGTTCACACTTAGGAGCACAGATTTAGCTACTGTTCTTATTGCTTCATAGATGAAGCACTTCATCTTGAGTGGCATGTGCCTGTGCCAATATATCGCACATATCACACCACAGCTCCCTAACCTACTATTAAAGAGACAAACTACATCCTTTTAAACTCAGATATCTCCATTAAAAATCTTTCTTTTCCTGACAAAGACAAGGGTTAGATCAGATACACAACATCAGAGGAGCATTAGCTTGTCAAGTGGCTGGAATACATTAATACAGGAAGGAACCTTTCAGTTAAAATCTTAAGGATGGATGAAGGAAAATCTTCATACCTGCTATTTACATTACTTTTGCCATGTAAAAATAAAAAAAGAAGAAGAAGAAGAAGAAATCTTGTTCACTATTCTGAAGGTATACTGGAAGAAATCCAATTTAATTAGAAAACAACACTGCTAACTTGGGGGTTGCAAAAATAGGACTTTGAAACAAGTATTAATATAAACCATTATAAAATCCAGTTTGTGATTAACAAGCAATGAATTCTTCCTTGACAGATATGCACTGTTGATTATTTATTGAAGTTTCTTCATTTACGCTCTAAATGGCATTTTCTTCATTTTTATAGTGTAAAACTCTTCCTGTTTACATCCATGTTCATTTTACTCTTAACAAGATAAATAACAACGAGACTAGAAATGCTTATGCATGAAACATCTTAGGCTGCAAGTACTGGTAAATTGCTTTCATCTTTTTTTTATGTCAGTGTTTACTCTAACAAGAAAAAGTCAGAATAATCAACATGATCTGACCCAGGGCTGTCCTTTGTAAAACATGGAAATTCAGCAGGAAAGAATATGTTGGGGACCAGAAAGTATGACTGAGTGTAGGTGACTGTTATGTAGAAAACTCAGGCTTGGGCATAAAACTAAAACACTATTTTCTTAGTGATAGCAGATTCCATTATGATGTGGCTGCTTCATAGAGTAGATCAGGCTTTAGATGAGTGTGTTTATGTTTTAGAAGTCAAGATGTGATTTCTAATTTGTTCAAATGATCCTATATACTTGGAAGCATTGAGCACTGGACTATACAGACACAACTTTGCCCGTTGGGTTTCCCAGATCTTAAAAGCAGTATTCATCTCTATGTTTTTTTTTTTTTTAAAGAGATTTCCCTTTTTATTTTTTTAATTAATTAATTTATTTATTTATTTATTTTTGGCTGCGTTGGATCTTCGTTGCTGTGCGCGGGCTTCTCATTGTGGTGGCTTCTCTTGTTGCGGAGCACGGGCTCTAGGCATGCGGGCTTCAGTAGCTGTGGCTCAAAGGCTCTAGAGCGCAGGCTCAGTAGTTGTGGCGCACGGGCTTAGTTGCTCCGCGGCATGTGGGATCTTCCCGGACCAGGGCTCGAACCTGTGTTCCTTGCATTGGCAGGCGGATTCTGAACCACTGCACCACCAGGGAAGCCCCACTTCTATGTTAATTCACTTATTCATTCAACAAATATTTGTTAAGCACACCTCAGTGTTGGCAATATAACAAGTAATCATCACAAAATATGGTAAGTGCTGTTATGGGAAACATATATGAAAATATTTGTACTCTGAGGATGCGGGGGTGGTTAGGAAACCCTGCTGAAGGACATATCATTACTGCACACAGGAGGCAGCCATCAGAGCGTGTTCTGGCAGACAGTACAAGGACAAAGAAAAGGCATTTTTCTGAAAACCTGAAATGTGTTCAAGAAGGCTAGAACTCAGCTTGTATTTTCTTTTACCATTTTATTTGAACATAAAGTAAATATATTGCATACTCTTGTGTCAACATGTTTATGTTGAACCAAGCTTTTCCTTTCAGTGGATTCTGATCATTGGAGCTCTGAAGATGGCTTTCTTACATAACTCTCACCCCTGAAACACTTGGTAAAAGTTCAAGGTTGAGTTTTTTGAAGGTTGAATGAGAATGATACATGTGAAGTAATCTGAGTACAGAATTTTCCTAGATTAAAAAAAGTTATTACAAAAATTTTTAAATATCCTCAAAATTACAAAATATATCACTCAGATTGAACAATTATCAAGAATTTATCACACTTATTTTTCTGTTTTTCTTTTTTTTTGAGGCTGAGTTTATAGAGTAGAAGCAAATTCTAATCACTACCCCTCCTCAATAAAACGTTGGTAGGCATCTCTGAAACTATGAATATTTTCTTAGATATTCACACTGACATTAACAAAATTAATGTTAATTCCTTGATGTCATTTATTACTTAATCTATGTTCAATTTTTTGACTAGGGGTGAAAGAGACTTCTATTATTTAAAACAGACAAACAACAGCAACAAAAACTTACCAGACTAATAAACAGAATCCCCAGAGCACAAGCTTTCAAACAAAACAAAAAGTCAATGTGTCTGTTTTTATAAAAAATTAAAGACTTCTCTTCAGTGAAGTACACCATGATATTATCTAACACTTGCAACATCTGAAACTACTGAGATCAAAAAAAAAGCAAACAAATAAACAAACCAAAAAGCCTAAACTCCCTCCACTGGAAAACTTAATATAATACAATGATTTTTCTACAAGAAGAAATTTCTAGAATTTATTTGTTTCATGCAGCCAACATAAGGAAGGAGTAACTGAGAATTCTAACGATATTAAAGAATATGATTACTGTATACTGTATATGTCATGTTTTAATTGTTGATTTTGACCTTTCAATAATATTAAGATGGGAAGAGATCAGGAAGAGAGCAAAGGTTACATTCTAAGCAAGGCATGAAAAAGAGTGAGAAGAAAGAACAACTTAGAAGAACATTCTCAGTGAAATCCAACTTGACTTGTACTTTAGCTACTTTACAATTTATTTCTTATAATTAAATAATGAAATGAACAGTAGTAGAAACAAGAATATTGCACTGATTAAGCAGCTACTATGTTTCAAATACCAGCTAAGTGCATTACATGGATTCTCCCATTTAAATTGCACAACAATTATATTGGGGAGGTATTGTTATCCTTTACTTTTGGAGGGTAAAACCCTAGTTTACAGAAGTTATGTAAATTGATTGAGCTCTCACCAGTAAGGGGTAGTTCAGGATTAGAATATATATATCTAACAAAAATCCATGCTCTTCTGTTTTCCCTTTTTATGATTCTTATTATTTTAATTATTTACTTGTTTGTTTACTTATTTATCACTAACTAATAAAACTAGGTGGTTCAAACTTCATAAAGCAAAAAAGATATTCTCTGAAAAGACTTCCTTTGACTCCTGATTTTCTTCCAACTGATTCCCATACTACTATTTTCCCTTTTTGTTTATACTTCTAGACACCTATGAACACCCAAGAAGCCTCTATGCTCATGTGTTTATATATGTATATATTTTTTCCTTTCCTTTCTTATGCCAGCATTCATCCTTTTATGCATCTTCCTAAAATATGTATCTCACTTATAATTGCATATCAGCACATTTTTCCTAATTAATTTTTTTATTTATACAGATCCAATGAAATAGGTATACCATAATTCAGTTAACCAGCCCCATCATGAAGGAAATTTAGATAGTTTCAATGATTCTCTTTTAAAAACAATGTTGCATATCATCTTGAATTGAGATGGAGCCTCCATTAAGTTGTATTCATTAGTGACTACAGTAGTGGAGAGATAAATCTCTGTCATTAGCTTCAATTCTCTGACATTTGGAGTCATCTGTTACAATAGTATAACTTGAGTTGTGGTAGTTTAATTGCACTGATGGCTCCAACTAATGCCCACTCTGCATCCTTGCCCTTTAGTAGAGTCCTACCACATAGAATTGGGGACCACTTAATTGTTCTGGTCAATTGGGCAATAAAAAAAATTTGATACAGCAGTGGCTTCACAAAGGACTTGCACAGTTATACTTCTTTTGGATACCTGCTATGCCATGAGATGATGTCTGGGTTAGACTGCTACAAGATGGGAAACCATGTGGAGAAGAACTGAGTCATCCCAGACAACACCATCCTAGACCAGTCAGCTCTTGGCTGACTGACCAGGTGATCACTGGTACATGAGCAAGCCCAAGTTTCCCAGCCATTACTGAAGCAGATCAGCAAAGATAACTAACCAATTTCTAGACTTGAAATAAAAAACAAGACAGCTAAGTTTTACCTGCCGTTTTATGCACCGAGAGCTAACTGATACAGCACATCCAAACAAGTATGTTAACTAATCCCTATTTCATTCACATAAGCCATTCTGTTTGCTCCTCACTCATCCCTCTATTGCTTGAATTTCTTAAGAAAATATGTAACAAAGTGCATTTCTTTTGTTAATAAAGTACCCAACCTTAAAAATTAATTTGTCTCAATTTAGTCCTCATCATGATGAATCTAGTTCAAGTAATTTTACTACTGTCAAAAAAACTTCATCTTTAGGCCATCATTTTATTAGGGGACAAATGAACACGTCATTACAACTAAAGAAAGACTAGTTATTTCAATAAGTGTGTGCAAATACCATGATAAATTATTTAGGAGTTTTTTCCATTAATAAGAATGAGGTCAGAGCCACCTCGCCTTCTTCCAGCTAACTTTTTTTTTTTTTTTTTTTAATTTATGGCTGTATTGGGTCTTCGTTTCTGTGTGAGGGCTTTCTCTAGTTGCAGCAAACGGGGGCCACTCTTCATCGCGGTGTGTGGGCCTCTCACTATCACAGCCTCTCTTGTTGCGGAGTACAGGCTCCAGATGCGCAGGCTCAGTAATTGTGGCTCATGGGCCCAGCTGCTCCGCGGCATGTGGGATCTTCCCAGACCAGGGCTCGAACCCGTGTCCCCTGCATTGGCAGGCAGATTCTCAACCACTGCGCCACCAGGGAAGCCCCCAGCTAACTTTATATTAACGAAGTTGAGAGAGAAGGCGTCTAAACCCTTCAAATGCCATAGAAAACTTCTGTCATATTGTTCAGCAGCAAGCTTAGCAGTAATTTCTCATCTCTTCCAGAAAATAACTGTCAATCAGTTAGTAGAAAAACATTTAAATTTAATTAAATTATTGAGGGGGCTCCTTCAAGATGGCAGAGGAATAAGACGTGGAGATCACCTTCCTCACCACAAATACATCAAAACTACATCTACATGTGGAACATCTCCTACAGAACACCTACTGAAGGCTGGCAGAAGACCTGACTTCCCAAAAGATGCCCTCAGGCGACCTACATGCAGAGGCGGAGCCAAATCCAAAGCTGAACCCCAGGAGCTCTGCGAACAAAGAAGAGAAAGGGAAATCTCTCCCAGCAGCCTCAGGAGCAGCGGATTAAATCTCCACAATCAACTTGATGTACCCTGCATCTGTGGAATACCTGAATAGACAACGAACCATCCCAAATTGAGGCGGTGGACTTTGGGAGCAACTGTAGACTTGGGGTTCGCTTTCTGCATCTAATTTGTTTCTGGTTTTATGTTTATCTTAGTTTAGTATTTAGAGCTTATTATCATGGTAGATTTGTTTATTGATTTGGTTGCTCTCTTCCTGTTTTTATTTTTTATATATATATATATGTTTTCTTCTTTTTTCTTTTTTTGTGAGTCTGTATGTGTTTGCTTCTTTGTGTGATTTTGTCTGTAAAGCTTTGCTTTTACCATCTGTCCTAGGGTTCTCACTGTCCATTTTTTGTTTTCTGCTTTTTTTTTTTAGTATAGTTTGTAGTGCTTGTTATCATTGGTGGATTTGTTT
Source organism: Balaenoptera physalus (assembly GCF_965194825.1). Classification (NCBI taxonomy): domain Eukaryota; kingdom Metazoa; phylum Chordata; class Mammalia; order Artiodactyla; family Balaenopteridae; genus Balaenoptera; species Balaenoptera physalus. The sequence goes on from NC_138890.1 coordinate 33,851,384, forward strand.
TTTGGTTTGGTTACACTCTTTTTTCTTTCCCTCTTTTTTAAAATTATTTTCTTAATTTTTCTTATTTTTAATAATTTTTTCTATTTTAATAACTTCTTTCTTTCTTTCTTTCTTTCTTTCTTTCTTTCTTTCTTTCTTTCTTTCTTTCTTTCTCTCTCTCTCTCTTTCTCTCCCTTTCTTTCTTCCTTCCTTCCTTCCTCTCTTCCTTCCTTCCTCTCTTTCTTTCTTTCTTTCTTTCTTTCTTTCTTTCTTTCTTTCTTTCTTTCTTTCTTTTCTTTTCCTCCCTTTGCTTCTGAGCCATGTGGCTGACAGGGTTTTGGTGCTCTGGCTGGGTGTCAGGCCTCAGCCTCTGAGGTGGGAGAGCCAAGTTCAGGACATTGGTCCACCAGAGACCTCCCAGCCCCAAGTAATATCAAATGGTGAAAGATCTCACAGAGATCTCCATCTCAGGGCTAAGAGCAGCTCCACTCAACGACCAGCAAGCTAAGTGCTGGACACTCAATGCCAAACAACTAGCAAGACAGGAACACAACCCCACCCATTAGCAGAGAGGCTGCCTAAAATCATAATAAGGTCACAGACACCCCAAAACACACACCGGATGTGGTCCTGTCCACCAGAAAGACAAGATCCAGCCTCCTCCATCAGAACACAGGCACCAGTCCCCTCCACGAGGAAGCCTACACAACCCACTGAACCAACCTGACCCACTGTGAGCAGACACCAAAAACAATGGGAACTATGAACCTGCAGCCTGTGAAACGGAGACCCCAAACACAGTAAGTTAAGCAAAATGAGAAGACAGAGAAATACAGAGCAGATGAAGGAGCAAGGTAAAAACCCACCAGACCAAACAAATGAAGAGGAAATAGGCAGTCTACCTGAAAAGGAATTCAGAGTAATGATAGTAAAGATGATCCCAAATCTTGGAACTAGAATGGAGAAATACAAGAAACATTTAACAAGGACCTAGAAGAACTAAAGAGCAAACAAACAATGATGAACAACACAACAAATGAAATTAAAAATTCTCTAGAAGGAATCAATAGCAGAATAACTGAGGCAGAAGAACCAATAAGTGACCTGGAAGATAAAATAGTGGAAATAACTACCACAGAGCAGAATAAAGCAAAAAGAGTGAAAAGAATTTAGGACAGTCTCAGAGAACTCTGGGACAACATTAAATGCACCAACATTCGAATTATAGGGGTCCCAAAAGAAAAAGAGAAAACAAAAGGGATTGAGAAAATATTTGAAGATGCTATAGTAGAAAACTTCCCTAATACGAGTAAGAAAATAGTCAATCAAGTCCAGGAAGCGCAGAGGGTCCCATGCAGGATAAATCCAAGGAGAAACATGCCAAGACACATATTAATCAAATTATCAAAAATTAAATACAAAGAAAATATATTAAAAGCAGCAAGGAAAAAGCATCAATTAACATACAAGGGAAACCCCAGAAGGTTAACCACTGATCTTTCAGCAGAAACTCTGCAAGCAAGAAGGGACTGGCAGGACATATTTAAAGTGATGAAAGGGAAAAATCTACAACCAAGATTACTCTGCCCAGCAAGGATCACATTCAGATTCAATGGAGAAATTAAAACTTTTAGAGATAAGCAAAAGCTAAGAGAATTCAGCATCACCAAACCAGCTCTACAACAAACGCTAGAGGAACTTAACTGGGCAGGAAATACAAGAGAGGGAAAAGACTTACAATAACAAACCCAAAACAGTTAAGAAAATGGTAACAGGAACAGACATATTGATAACTACCTTAAATGTAAATGGATTAAATGCTCCCACCAAAAGACACAGACTGGCTGAATGGATACAACAACAAGACCTGTACATATGCTGTCTACAAGAGACTCACTTCAGACCTAGGGATACATACAGACTGAAAGTGAGGGGATGGAGAAAGACATTCCATGCAAATGGAAATCAAAAGAAAGCTGGAGTAGCAATTCTCATATCAGATAAAATAGATTTTAAAATAAACACTACTACAAGAGACAGAGAAGGACACTACATAATGATCAAGGGATCAATCCAAGAAGATATAACAATTGTAAATATTTATGCACCCAACATAGGAGCACCTCAATACATGATGCAAATGCTAAGAGCCATAAAAGGGGAAACTGACAGTAACACAATCATAGTAGGGGACTTTAACACCCCACTTTCACCAAGGGACAGATCATCCAAAATGAAAATAAATAAGGAAACACAAGCTTTAAATAATACGTTAAACAAGATGGATTTAATTGATATTTACAGGACATTCCATCCAAAAAAAGCAGATTACACTTTCTTCTCAAGTGCTCATGGAACATTCTCCAGGATAGATCATGTCTTGGGTCACAAATCAAGCCTTGATAAATTTAAGAAAATTGAAATCGTATCAAGTATCTTTTCTGACAGCAATGCTATGAGACTAGATATCAATTACAGGAAGAAATCTGTAAAAAATACAAAGAGGTGAAGGCTAAACAATACACTACTAAATAACCAAGAGATGACTGAAGAAATAAAAGAGAAAAACAAAAATACCTAGAAACAAATGAAAATGAAAACACGACAATCCAAAACCTATGGGATGCATTAAAAGCAGTTCTAAGAGGGAAGTTTATAACAATACAATCCTACCTCAAGAACCATTTCAAAGAAACAACCTAACCTTACACCTAAAGCAATTAGAGAAAGAAGAACAAAAATACTCCAAAGCTATCAGAAGGAAAGAAATCATAAAGGTCAGATCAGAAATAAATGAAAAAGAAATGAAGGAAACGACAGCAAAAATCAGTAAAACTAAAAGCTGGTTCTTTGAGAAGATAAAAAAAATGATAAACCATTAGCCAGACTCATCAAGAATATAAGGGAGAAGACTCAAATGAATAGAATTAGAAATGAAAAAGGAGAAATAACAAGTGACACTGCAGAAATACAAAGGATCAGATCATGAGAGATTACTACAAGCAACTATATACCAATAAAATGGACAACCTAGAAGAAATGGACAAATTCTTAGACAAGCACAACCTTCTGAGACTGAACCAGGAAGAAACAGAAAATATAAACAGACCAATTCCAAGCACTGAAATTAAAACTGTGATTAAAAATCTTCCAACAAACAAAAGCCCAGGACCAGATGGCTTCACCGGTGAATTCTATCAAACATTTAGAGAAGAGCTAACACCTATCCTTCTCAAACTCTTCCAAAACATAGCAGAGGGAGGAACACTCCCAAACTCATTCTAGAAGGCCACCATCACCCTGATACCAAAACCAGACAAAGATGCCACAAAAAAGGAAAACTACAGGCCAATATCACTGATGAACATAGATACAAAAATCCTCAACAAAATACTAGCAAACAGAATCCAACAACACATTAAAAGGATCATACACCATGATCAAGTGGGGTTTATCCCAGGAATGCAAGGATTTTTCTATATATGCAAATCAATCAATGTGATAACCCATGTTAACAAATCGAAGGAGAAAAACCATATGATCATCTCAATAGACGCAGAAAAAGCTTTCGACAAAATTCAACACCCATTTATGATAAAAACCCTCCAGAAAGCGGGCATAGAGGGAACCTACCTCAACATAATCAAGGTCATATATGACAAACCCACAGCCAACATTGTTGTCAATGGTGAAAAACTGAAACCATATTCACTAAGATCAGGAACAAGACAAGGTTGCCAACTCTCACCAGTATTATTCAACACAGTTTTGGAAGCTTTAGCCACAGCAATCAGAGAAGAAAAAGAAATAAAAGGAATCCAAATCGGAAAAGAAGGAGTAATACTGTCACCATTTGCAGATGACATGATACTCTACATAGGGAATCCTAAAGATGCCCCCAGAAAACTACTAGAGCTAATCAATGAATTTGGTAAAGTTGCAGGATACAAAATTAATGCACAGAAATCTCTTGCATTCCTATACACTAATGATGAAAAATCTGAAAGAGAAATTAAGAAAACACTCCCATTTACCATTGCAACAAAAAGAATAAAATACCTAGGAATAAATCTACCTAGGGAGACAAAAGACCTGTATGCAGAAAACTATAAGACACTGATGAAAGAAATTAAAGATGATACAAACAGATGGAGAGATATACCATGTTCTTGGATTGGAAGAATCAACATTGTGAAAATGACTATGCTACTCAAAGCAATCTACAGATTCAATGCAATCCCTATCAAACTACCAAGGGCATTTTTCACAAAACTAGAACAAAAAATTTCACAATTTGTATGGAAACACAAAAGACCCCGAATAGCCAAAGCAATCTTGAGAAAGAAAAACAGAGCTGGAGGAATCAGGCTCCCGGACTTCAGTCTATACTACAAAGCTACAGTAATCAAGACAGTATGGTACTGGCACAAAAACAGAAATATAGATCAATGGAACAGGATAGAAAGCCCAGAGATAAACCCACGCACATACAGTCACCTTATCTTTGATAAAGGAGGCAAGAATATACAATGGAGAAAAGACAGTCTCTTCAATAATTGGTGCTGGGAAAACTGAACAGCTACATGTAAAAGAATGAAATTAGCACACTCCCTAAGACCATACACAAAAATAACATAAAAATGGATTAAAGACCTAAATGTAAGGCCAGACACTATAAAACTCTTAGAGGAAAACACAGGCAGAACACTCTTAGACATAAATCACAGCAAGATCCTTTCTGACCCACCTCCTAGAGAAATGGAAATAAAAACAAAAATAAACAAATGGGACCTAATAAAACTGAAAAGCTTTTGCACAGCAAAGGAAACCATAACAAGATGAAAAGACAACCCTCAGAATGGGAGAAAATATTTGCAAATGAAGCAACTGACAAAGGATTAATCTCCAAAATATACAAGCAGCTCATGCAGCTCAATATCAAAAAAAGAAACAATCCAATCCAAAAATGGGCAGAAGACCTAAATAGACATTTCTCCAAAGAAGATATACAGATTGTCAACAAACACATGAAAGGATGCTCAACATCACTAATCATTAGAGAAATGCAAATCAGAACTATAATGAGGTATCACCTTACACCAGTGAGAATGGCCATCATCAAAATATCTACAAATAATAAATGCTGGAGAGGGCGTGGAGAAAAGGGAACCCTCTTGCACTGTTGGTGGGAATGTAAATTGATACAGCCACTATGGAGAACAGTATGGAGGTTCCTTAAAAAACTAAAAATAGAACTACCATATGACCCAGCAGTCCCACTACTGGGCATATACCCTGAGAAAACCATAATTCAAAAAGAGTCATGTACCACAATGTTCATTGCAGCTCTATTTACAATAGTCAGGACATGGAAGCAACCTAAGTGTGCATCGACAGATGAATGGATAAAGAAGATGTGGCACATATATACAATGGAATATTACTCAGCCATAAAAAGAAACGAAATTGAGTTATTTGTAGTGAGGTAGATGGACCTAGAGTCTGTCATACAGAGTGAAGTAAGTCAGAAAGAGAAAAACAAATACCGTATGCTAACACATATATGTATGGAATCTAAAAAAAAAGGTTCTGAAGAACCTAGGGGCAGGACAGGAATAAAGATGCAGACATAGAGAATGGACTTGAGGACACGGGGAGGGGGAAGAGTAAGCTGGGACAAAGTGAGAGAGTGGCATGGACATATATACACTGCCAAATGTAAAACAGATAGCTAGTGGGAAGCAGCCGCAGAGCAGAGGGAGATCAGCTCGGTGCTTTGTGTCCACCTAGAGGGGTGGGATAGGGAGGGTGGGAGGCAGACGAAGAGGGAGGAGATATGGGGATGTATGTATATGTATAGCTGATTCACTTTGTTTTATAGCAGAAACTAACACACCATTGTAAAGCAATTATACTGCAATAAAGATGTTTTAAAAAAAAAAAAGAAGAATGAGGAATGCATGTCTGAAAAAGAAGATGAACTACTGAGTGTTAGAACAACTGAGTCTAACCCATCCAGTTGGTGATGTTCACCCACTAGATGTTTATCCACTAGATGCTTGAGAGAAGACTTGGAACTGAAACTCGAGGGAGAGAGAGATATTTGTGAATTCTTTACTGTTAAATGATACTGAAGCTCTGACTTTGAGAAGGATTGATGAAGGATATCATAGACCTGAGGAAACGAAGGAAAAAGAAAAAGTAGTATGGCAAACAATTTCATTTACTTGGATGCAATTTTGAAAATGTCTTTTATAATAGTTGTTCTTAACCATTTAACGCCATGCTCTCTTAGAATCTGATGAAAGCTAAAAACTACAAAATGTACATGTGTACATATCCCTCAAGTATTAATATGATTTATAATAGTGCACAGACACTTTGACACATCCGTGGACAGAACCTAGATCAATAATCTGCCCCATGTTAAGATGCCTTGCTAGAGAAGAGTGTTTCTAACTCACATTCTTTTGTGAAATTCAGCTTTTTGAATAGCATATGTCATCCTGGAAATGCATATATTTTCTGGAGCTATAAAAATCCCAAGTGCATGCAAAGAGACTTTAAATGGAAAAAATTTTATAGGCTTTTCAAATTTTTCCATTAGTTACTTAGAGTCTGTTTTAGGATCCTAGATTTTGGAACAGACGTGCTCATGTATCCATACTTTTTCACTCAATGCCTTAACTATAGTCAAAAGGAAATGATGGATGTTGTTTCATTTTCCCAGAACGATATTAAATAACAATGACAAATGCCCTCTACAATGCTCTTTAAAACAGAAATATGAAAGTTTTGTTAGTACTAATGAAAAATAAGGTGATCTCAGTTTCTCTAAGGATTGTCAAAGATTGAGGTCTCATGTGAATTTTAGTTTATTTAACATATTTAAGATTTCATATTCAAAATAAGATTAATTTCTGTGTGTGTATGATTCTCATATGTTTGATATTCTCTCTTATTTCTTCTTAAACCATTGACCTAAGCAGCTAATCAGTCTATTCAACTAAACATTGAAAACTAGTCATACTACGTAAATATAGGCTAACAATAATTCTTGCTGACATTTATGTATGTTGCAATAGTTTCACATACACTCATTTTATTTTCACACCAAATTATAAGGTAAGCACAATTATCGTCCCCATTTTAAAGCAGAGGAAACAAAAGCCTGCCCAATGTAACATTCAGCTGGAAAGAAAGAGTGCATCACACCCCGAACTCCAAGCCCATTCTCTAAAAGGGTTTTTGAGAGATAGTATTCTTAAGTAACAGCTATTAGTTCTGAAGTAGATTTCTGTAAGAGAACCAGGCATGGGTTAGAGATGAAGGATGCTTAATCTCTATCATCTTTAATCTCTAACTTAAACTCATACATCCTCCACGATTAGGTAACGCAGGACTTCTATAGGGCCTAGTATTTAGGCTGTTGTAGCACCAATTATTTTATTGACACAATCTGTTCTGGGGTTTCTGATCACTTGCTTAACACTAGGTTGTGGGCTGACTATGGGCTAATTGTCACTGTGCTAAATGATTGTCACTGTATCATTAGCACCTAGCATTTTACTTTGCCCATAGTAGGAGCTCAAGTGTTTGTTAAAACTTAGATCTTGGAATTAAAGTTTATACAAGTTTGGGACACATGGGATTGAAATTGGCAAAATGATTAGAGGAGCTCAAGAATATACCACCTGCAAACTTCTTAGAGATAAATTCAGAGATATTAATTGACACTAAGCAGCTTGAAAAATCACATCTTTCGAAGTCCAATCATATTTTCTATTGATTTACATTATCTACTCAGAGCTCTTAGCCTTCATTGTGGATTGATCTTCAGTTGGCTCAGTCTGCCTTTCACTGAACTTCTCCACTACTTCCCCCTCTAATTTGCCTGCCCCCGTCTCAAGTAGTTAGTGGTCTAAGCAACCACTACACAAAAGAATTCCACTACTAATATGTGTGTGTGTGTGTGTGTGTGTATATATATAATGACTTTTTTCTAACAATATTTCAATTTTACATCTCAACGTTTTTAAAGGAGAGATGTACTTCTTTTTCTGTAGCAGTGGTCATTTTTGAAAAACAGTTTATTATGGAATAACTGCAGTATTGGGTTACTTTGCAGTATAGAAATTATGAATCAACCTTGTTCTTTAACAATGAGTTTCACTTCAAGTTAATTTTCATACCCTTTTCATCAGTTTCCCTTCTCTTCCATGGAAAGCATTGCTCATTCATAGGTAACTAAATTGTAGTCCAGCAAAATAATAAAAGGCATGGCTTTGGAGTCAGGCTGACCTAGGTTCAAATTTCAATTTCAGCACTCATTATATTTGTATCTTTGGACAAATTATTAAACTTCTTGGCTTCAAATCTTCATGACTAAAAACTGTGGTAATAATAACTCAGAGGCTTTTTAAAAGGATAAACTACAATAATATGGTAAATCACTTAATACAATGTCTGGTACATGGTAGCTGTGTTTATTAATATTGTTTTTGTTATTACTTATTTTATTAGCAAGTAAATACTGTCCATTTACTGGGATTTCTGATTCAGGCTTTACTGTCTAAACAAGTTTGCTGGCTTTTAGCAAGAAAGTAAAAATCTGTCTTAAGTCTTTTATTGACTAGATTTAAAATCCAATGTTTTATAAATAATGGAACTTGGCTCAATCATACCAAAATGAAATCTAACGATGGCATGTTGGTTTTATTACAACAACCAAAATGAGATTGTTCATTCATTCCATCAATTCAAGCTCTGCATTTGGTAGGATTATCATTAGAATTTATAATGTTTGTGAGAATGAGACTCAGACATTGGAAGGTAAGTGTGGAAAATGATTTAAAATATGAATTTACTATAAATCATAAGAGGCGACTAGTGTTAAAGGAAAACAGTATGTGTTAGAGTATAATTTCATCAACAAGTTTGTGAGTTGCCTAGAAAGGTGACAAATATTTCTAATTTCAAAAGCAGAGTTAATGACACTGAAAATGTGCACCTCTTCTACTACGAGCAATACTTCATAATATATTACAAATATATATGTATATATGTACACTCTCTTATAAAAATATAAATTCTAGCTAAATAATATTACCCTAACGAACTTTATTTCTGTTAATTAGTTCACTTACATTTAATTAATAGCCATAGTCAATCTGTCCCATAGTTTGTTCTTTTAAGGTAAATTCACAAGTAGTTGAATCTTCTAGTACTCTCTTATTCTGAGCTGTAATTAATTTGGTGGTTTTACAGGAGTATGGTTTCCAAAGGCCAGAATGGCAGGTGTCCAATATAATAATCCCTATATTCTAAGGTTGGGTGAATGCAGAGCTGGAAGAGAAATAGTCAAGTCTGCTAATAGAAATTTACTGTACCAGATCCTCAACAATCAGATTGGCAATCGCATCTCATTAGTTTTCTAATTAAACTGTAAGTGTAATACATACATACAGATCATGTTTCTGAGCTACTGAAATATTATATTCATTTTCCAATAGGCTAATCAAATTAAATTATTGAACCTAGGAAAAATAAAATTCTATAACTATAATAATTCAAACTTGCCAGCATCAACCCATTTTTCAAAGAATAAAAAAAATCTATCAAATAATAACTATTTCTCTTGGGAGATTTTTTTTTCCTGCAGCAATCAGATTTTAATTATGAAGTGAGCAAAAAATGTGACAAATAGCCAGTAAAATCAAATGACTATCATTTGCCCAGTCACCTTTCTTCTTACTTCCCTTTTTGATTTTCCTTAAAAAAGCAGAAATGATTTTTTAAAAATTCAAAGCAAGACAGAATTAAACACAAATGCCAAGTGAAGAGTGTGATAAAATTTTCAAGTCTATGGGCACAAAAGCTTATTTCTGCAGTATCCTTGCAGGGTGATTTCTTAAGTGGGAGATAGCTCTGATTTGACAATGGTTCATAAAAGTATTTTCATCAATGGAAATACTGCAATGAGACGATGCTTCCTGACACTTACAAAGTCAGCATTCATTTCTTTGCACATGGAGGGATGCTATCAGAGGCAGAAAGAAAAGTAACTTTTTTGAGTAAAGTACAATAAAGGTAGTTATGTGGAATAGACTTTGTTCCTGCTGCTACTGGAATTTTATGTAGGGAAAAGATGGGATACTTATTAAATGGACTGCATTTAATATTATATATGTAACTACAGAACCAGCCTCAAACTGGCCCTGTCCTGTTTCTAACAAGATACTGAGTTGTTTTTCAGAGAAAACATAACAAACCGTGAGCCATGCAGGCAAAGCACGCATAGAGTAGAAAATGTTTATCTCAAACAACACCCGGAACCAAACTTTCTCCTTCCCCAACCCCCAGCGAAACCAAAGGAATGGAACATGACCAGAACCTGAACGCTGAACCCTTTCGGAAGTGAAGGGTCTGTTGTGCACGAAGATCCAGTGCTAAAGCCCCTTTCCCAGACCTCACCATATATGACCAAGTTCCAGAGCCCTCCAGTGGAAACCTGCCCCACCAGCACTTCCGCATACCAGCCGCCCTCCCCTGATTCAAAAGTCTGACTGAACTCCAGGTGGGGAGACAGATTGGAGCCTTGCCTCCTGTCTCCTTGCTGGCTGACCTCAGAGTAAAGCTTTTCTTTTCTCAAATCCAGTGCTATAGTATTGGCCTCTGTGAGTGTTGGGCAGTGAGCCCTTTACTTGGTAACATATATACTTTAAGAATGCAAAAATAACTGTCTAAATTAGTAGAATAACACGAGTCAATTAGTAAGGTACAAGAGGAGGGTGATAACACTCATGGCAATAAGGGATCTTACCCCAGAAGAAAGGCCCTGAAAATCATGGGGTTGAGGGAAATCTGTGAAGGCCTGGCTATAGGAGTGATTCCATCCAGGTCAAATGTTTGGAGACTTAGGGGGAAATATGTTCTAGAAGTAAATGCACATGAGTTAGTATCCTAATCTCTGCATTGATTGGCACCTTGCATAAAGCAAATGAATTTTACTTTTGTAGAATTTGGTAAATGCAAAAATAATTTAACTTTCCACCAAAGCCACAATCCCCTAAAGTGGTAGTTGGATCATGTTTTATAATTGGGCAGTATTTCAAGACTTATTTAAACTTTTTAGTGATGTATTTGTGCTACCTTGTTGTCTGAAATGGACGACTATTGAGATTCTTTGTTTTTATTTATCGCTATTTGTTTTCAGTAAACTTATTACTTTAGAATAGATTTAGATTTCCAAAAACACTGTGAAGATAGTACACAGAATTCCCATATACCCCACACCCAGTTTTACCTATTACTAACAGCTCACATTACTATGGTTCATTCATCACAGTTAATGAACAAATGTCAATACATTACTATTAATTACAGTCCATATTTTACTCAGAATTCCTTAGTTTTTACCTAATGTCTTCTTTCCGTTCCAGGATTCTTAGATACTGCATTTCATTTAATAGTCATGTCTCCTTAGGCTCTTCTTGACTATGACAGTTTCTGAGCTTTTTCTTGTTTTTTATAACCTTGACAGTTTTAAGAAATACTGGTCAGTTATTTTGCAGAATATTCTCAACTGAGATTTGTCTGGTTTTTTTCATGATTATACTGAGGTTATGGGTTCTGGGGAGAAAGACAACGCATTTGAAGTGCCATTCTCATCACATTCTATCAAGGGTACACACTATCAACATGACTTATCACTTGACCAAGCATTCACAATTGCCCATTCCTTACCTTCTGCTTTGTCTTAATCAGACTTTTGTCAGGTTTCTCTCCTCTCCACAGAGTCCTGAACTTTGCTTGCCCACCAGCCTAAGCCAACACTAAAATGCAGAACATGCCCACTTTATCCTTTTTCTGAAAATTGGATAAGCACAGGGAGACACATACTGTATCAAACCACACTGGTTGTTATTCCTCCTAGTTTGAATAATGTTATTAGTTTGCTCTGGCTTCCATAACAAAATGCCACAGACTGGGTAACTTAAACAGTAGAAATTAATTTTCTCACAGTTCTGGAAGCTAGAAGTCAAAGAACAAGGTGTTGGCAGGTTTGGTTTCTTCTGAGACTTCTTTCCTTGCCTTGCAGGTGGCTGCACTTCTCACTATGTCCTCACATGCTCTTTCCTCTGTGTGCATTCATCCCTGGTATTCTTAGTCTGTGCAGATTTCCTCTTCTTGTAAGGATACTGGTCAGATTTCATTAAGGCCCCATACATTTGACCTCATTTAACCTTAATTACCTCTTTAAAGGCCTTGTCTCCAAAAGCATTCACATTTTGAGGTCCTGGGGGTGAGGGCTTCAACATATAAACTTGAGGAAAGGGAGAACAAAATTCAGCTCATGACACCCAACTTCCCCCTACTTACTGCCTACCCTTCCTTACTCTGTAAAAGAAAAGCCTTTTACTGTTTAAATCTGAGGTACTTGCAGATTTCTGGGATTGGAGTGTCCTCCTTATTTTAAGTCTTTTTGAATAAACTTTCTCCTTATCTAAGTCTGTTTTTGCTTTTACTTGACACACTATTGATGTCAACTTTGACCACCTGGCTGAGGTAGTGCGTGTCAAGTTTCTCTACTATAGAATTCCTCTTCCCCTCATCCCCTCCCCTACTGCACTCCATGGAACAAAGTCACCATCTGCACCCAACTTAAGTAGTGGAGAATTAATGCTCCCCCTCCTTGAAGGCAGAGCATTTACATAAATTATTTGGTATTCTTCTGTATGGCAGATTTGTCTATTCTCTCATTTATGTATTTTTTCAAACATTTTTTATATCAGAATGGAATCATGGATATTCACTTATACTTTGCATTATAATCCAAAACTGCTTTGTCTGTTTTATTATTTTATCATCGGTTTTTAAACCAACAGTTTAAGCCAACAGTCAACTGATTCCTGTACACACATGAATCTTAGCCAAATGCTGTTACTATATCCTTGATCTGCATACTGGATGAATTTGGGTAGGACCTGCAGCTCCAACTGCTTGCCTCCATGCTTGTCTTGAAAACCAAATTTATGGTGTGGGAAATCTATAGGTAACTAACTGGTTCCTGTTTCCTAACACAATGACACCTGAGAATTGTAGCTACGGTCACCTTGTCAAAACAGCATCGAAAGCTTGGAGGCAGTAAGTAATGTTTCATCTAGTTTTGTCATTGAAAGTGTAGATGCTAGGTAGTAATTTACTCAACCAGCCTACATACCCTCAAAACATTCTTACAATCAAAGAACTCTGATAATAAAGATCAGGAAGGGCAGAACTATAATAACCTTACAAACCAAAAAAAAAAGAAAAAGAAAAGGAAGCTAAATATGCACAATTGAAGACTAAATCTTGACAATCCCTGAAACATGCAGGTAACTATTGCACGACAGGATACAAGCCAATTTAGTGCAAGGGTGTCTCTTACTGTTCTGGGATATTGATTCACTCTGAGTGTAGTTTCAGCAAATCTAAGAAAGTTTGGAATTACTTTTAAGTCATAACTCTTCTTTATGACTTTTTATAATTCTTCCTCTTAATATTTTGAATTTTGCTAGATGTAGACAAATCTGAATTTTGCCAAATGTAGGTATTTCTGAGACACTTTAAACTTCATTCCAAGCGAGCAAATCAGTGAATCTTAGAGTTTCTATGTGGAGACATTTGTGTATCTGTTTATCTATCTACCTATTTATTTAAACTACACACACACACACACACACACACACACACACACAAGTGTTTCTAGAATAAGGACTGGGGAAAGGCTAAGTGGAATGAAGGCTCGTAAGGCTTGATCTTTCTTATTTTAAGTAGAGTGATCTACAGATTTTAAGATTTAAGTTAGGGAACTAATTAGGCATGTGTTTGGAGACTCTCCCATGAAAACATATCATAAAATTTGTTGTAAATATAATTACAATGCAGATGTACACTGTAGTTTAAGTGTTTAAAGTATCTATACTTATTCTATCTCATCTACGGTTTTTTAAAAAAATGACTTCATGAAATGAATTGAGGTGATTCAGCTAATGATTTGTAATGATCTTTCTGCATACTTGATATCCAAAGGGATTCAAGTGGAATATCTGAGGTAAAGACTGGCATAGACTAGGTTACTTTGACCCTGATTGAAAAATGTAACAAATAAATTGTTGCAATTTACACTGCACAGATGGTGCTAGTTTTAAAATTTTAAGAATGTCTGAGGGAACTCTTTGGCCAATGAGCCAGCCTGACTTAAATATACCAAGCAGATCCATTGTTTTTGGCTAGAGGCACTAAGCTGCAATAAGGAGGACCTATTTGCATTTCTATGACAGGACATAACATTGATGTTTTGACACGCCCATGATTTAGACAATTTAGTTGAAAACAACTACTTTATAAATTCTTGGAATGAAAAAGAAAATTGAAATTGGTTCAGTTTTAGCATTTTTAGGAAGCATATATTTCAGACTTGTAAAATAAATATATAAAAAAGAGACAAAATGGGTATAGTTACTAGCGAGGATGGATTATCGAAGTTGATTTTTAAAACCCTTTAAGCTTCATAGCTTAATTTTTAAAACCCTTTAAGTTTTGTATTATGACTGCTTCCTTTCTGTTTTTCTACTGGCTATTTTGTATCTTGTTAATTCCCATTAATTAGTATGCAGATTCCTAGAACAGTAAATATCAAATCTTAGTGATTATAGGTTTTAGAGAACACACAGAACTGTCTTTCAATTCTAAGTCCTTGAACAAAATATTTAACCTAAACAAGTCTATTTTGTCATTTTTATACAGAGTTACTAATTTTGATTTTATACGGTTTTTGTAATTGGATAATGCATATAAAATGTCTAGAATTGCATATGGTAGAATATTCAATCTGTATTAGTAGCAGCAACATCAGAAACAGTAGTAGTACTAATTATTAGTTATTCTAAAAGTTCCCTTTGATCAGGCAATATTTCTCTAATTACAAGTTGACCAAGGAGGCTCTTCACTCCTGATGTTTAGAAAATGGGAGCAGTTAATTAAATCTGTTTGGCTTCTTTTCCCTTGCCCCATTCTATTAGAAATAAGGAAGACTATTTGTATCTATTATATTAGCCACATGCTTCAAGCCTTATATGGAATTTTGCAATAGACTCAATTATTTTTCCCCATCTTTGTAAGGCCTGGTCTCCATTAATTTAAGGAGTAGGCCCAAGATTGCTCCAAGATGGATTTAACACAGGGGACTTATTAGATTGTAAGACTTTCCTTCTTATAACATGGCCCTCATCCAAGCAGAGTCTATTTCCCTTCCCGCACAGGTGAAAACTAACACCATGCACCAATCATTGATAGCAGAGTTTCTCTTGCTCATTTCAACCTTACAGTTTTGGCTTGGTGACAGTGCTTTGACTAGAGGGAAAGTTATTGAGTGGTTTGGGAGATCTGATTACAACATGCATAATAAATTTTGAACTAAGAAAATGCTGAAGATGGGCTTTCATACCCTTGTTCAGACTCTTGGAAATGTGACTACAAAAAGGATAGATAGAAAAAAGGAAAATATAAAGCAATAAAATGCATAAGTTTAAAAAATTCAATTATTGGGGGGGGGGGTCCCAGAAGCGTCACCGTGGTTCATAAATCTGTCTGCTCTTTTCACTATTGTTCCATCATGTACCACTGCTTTTGTTTTATCTGTCTGGATAAATTAGCCAGCAAAGCATCATAAATATCCTTAGTTAGCAAATGTTAGCTTTCCTTAGGGAAAGGAGTTTTCTTTCTGATTTTCTGCCTGTTAGTTTGAGGTTTGAATAAACTGTTAGCAAATCAAAACCATTAAGTTATTATTCCTATAATCAATTTCTTTCTTTATGCCTTAATCACCGTAAATGACTAGAGGAATGAATGATTTTAAACCGTTTGAACTGTAGAATTTCCCTACTGGACCAATGATGCCATTCCAAATTTATTTAAAGCAGGGTGGTCAGGCAAATCATATTTCTCACACAGATAATATTGTCATATCTATTATCTATTCTTTTACATATACAAACACTTCTGTAAGAATTCATTGACTCTATCAGATGTGCTACACTGAGGGGGCAGAAAGTGAATTTTCATTTAAACAAGGAATTTACACAGCCAACTGTGGCCTCTTAACAATTTTTATGCACTTCACAGCCTGTGTTCTAATTATAAATTAGGGATCTGATGTGTATATTTATACATAACCATACTTGAATCAACCTGTAACTGTAAGCCTTTGGGGAGTGATTGTGTTTCAACATCTGGATTTACCACATGTTTTCAGTTGGAAATAAAGCATCATTTAGAAGACCTAGGTTTTAAAAAAGGAAGATAGGGTGATGACATTCTACAGGTGTTGCAGATGATGAGAAATATATTCTGCAAATATGATTTGGGAACTCATAGCATATAGAGGTGTAAAATGATATGCTGAACTGAAGTAGTTTTACTTGCTTGTCACACCTCCTTCCTTATTTCACACAACTAAATGTTCTGGTTACTGTTTGAACAAAATAATAACAAATTGAATTCATGGCAATTAATCTATTTTTATAATATTTTCTGTGAAAAACAATGATCATTTGCATTCCAAAAACATAAAAGGATCTTTGGAAAAATATCAATTTTCAAGAACCCTAAGTCATATTTTGTGTTTATTAAACAAAGATTAAGCATTACATACTGTCTTTTGAAGTGCTAATATAATCTCTTTTAATCACAACTAGAACTTTGCCTTCATTAAATAATTGCCTAATGGGTAGTATGTTTTCTCACAAATACTTAAAAGAGAATATTGATCCCAGTCTTTTCTTGTAGAAATTGAATTAATTTCTCCATTGGAACCCTATGGTTTATATTTACTATGTATGTATCTATCAGCAGAAACTAATTAATTGGAATCTGTAACCTTCTAAGAATAACCTTAAAGCATGTAATATTTGCCTGTGCAGATTAAAGAAAACACTGGGATCTAATTTGAACAGAACTTTCCTGAAATGTCAGAAACCCTTTAATCTGTTAAAGAAAGTTCATGTAAGGAAAACTCTTTAATCTCCAACTTTCACACACTACAAAACTAACAATTTGACCTTTATATGCAAGTTCATTTACCTTGTTATATATACTGCTGTTATATAACATACAAATGAGTGTATAAACTGAGACAGTTTTGTCATTTTGCACGCACATGGTTTTAGGAAAGTAAATGAAGGAGCACTTTGTTTTAAAATTAGGATTGTTTCCATTTGTGAATTCACACATATACTCATGTACTTGTGGTTGCAAATCTACCTCACTTTGCCTGGGGGTTAGGTTTCTAAAGATGTGTATATAAAACAATTTTTAAATAAAATTAATGGCCTTGGATATTTTAAAATAAGTTTGTTCTTTAAAAACTGTTTTAACTACCTCTTTTGGAAAAAAATATTTTAAAGCTAACAATAAATTTTGCAATTTAGCGTTTTATTGAATGAACAAGTTTTCCTGTATTGGCACTCTTTGAAGCAAGGCACACCTGTTACTATGTTTTTAAAGATGGTTGTGTAATATGTGCATAGAAATATTATTACTTATTTGGGAAAAAGAATACAAAGGTCAGATTTTTTGGATCTTGGATGTTTATGACTATTTCAGACTTCTATAATATGACCTTTAAAATGTAGACTGCAATTGACTTCAAAACAGCCAATCAACATTTTACAGTTATGATTATTCTTCTTTGGACAGACTCATATTTTACATTTAGATAACTTAAGATACAACAACTATTTCAATCCAAAACATTCTTCCTAAGGGTAAGCATTAATTTGTGCCTCTGGGTAGCAGGAAGAAGCTGCTACTTGCCAGTTCTACTAGGTCACTGAGATCAGTAAGCTTTGATTTCCAGTATCCACACCACAGTCTAAGAATATTTTTAAGTGAATTAAATGAACTAGAAAACTAGCTGGAGGTCTCTCATTACTTATTCTTGCTTGTTATTTCAGAATTGTTTAGTTGCAGCTATTTCTATTCATGCATCAATATTAAAGTCATCATGAAAAGGGCTTAGAAATATGATCTTTTTTATATTTTTGCAATTTCAGAGCAACTGTCCATAATTCCAAATGAGAGACTCATGTGATATTCCAGAACTATCAAAACAAAATTCCTGTAGAAAATTAAGAAGGACTATTTCAGTAGACCATTGTCACATCAATGAAAACAGAATCTATTTCAACAAGTTATAAATAGTTGATGCAATATACATACAGATAACAGTTTAAATTCCTCTCAGATAACAAGGACACAAAATCTTTTGTTTCCAACTGTTGTTACATCAGCCAAAACCTCAAAATTAACTTACCCAAGCTCCATCTTAGCTAATATGCTCTGTACAACATTAAAACTCAACAAATGTCACAGAAAGTGTAATAATGACTATATCATCTTATCTCATATTATGAAAGATCCAGATAAACTTCCAACTTGTGATCTAGCTCAACATAAAATGATACTGAAAGGAAACTTTTCCAAACTTTCTCAATTAGTTGATACTATAAAGAAATTGAAAGCAGGGACATATTCCTACCAATATGTTTTGGGCAACTTTGGGATAATTATTTAAAAGTATTATTAATAGAATGAATATTCCTTATGACTAAAAAAAAGTTTCTCTCTGAAATAGTTGAAAAGTCCAAGGCCCTGGAAATCATGTTAATTATGAATTTATTCTTATCAGACATTTTAAAAGTTCTTACACAGTTGGAAAAACTAGAGTTTGGGGAAATGAAGACAAAATGAGCATGATACTGAATGTCCACAAATCATGGAAGTATGCATATTGCCCTGATGTATGTAAATACAAAGATGGTGTTTCTGCAGTATATTGCAGAAGGAGATCTAGAACATGTCTCTTTCTGGGGGAAAGAGACAACTGGACAAAATAATTTGGGATAAGTAATCTTAAAACTAATACTGTAAAGTTTCAAAACAAAAGCACATATACCATTTTGTTGACTATATGTATTCCCTAGAAAGAAAGAAAGTCAAATAAGTTGTGTGAATCAAAAAATATATATATAAACATCAATACACTTTAAAAAATCTAACTAGCTTGTAAGTAACTTTTCTAACTTTATAATCCCAAGAAATCTTTCAGGCAAGATACAGTTTTAGTAACTGTATATTCAAATATGTTAACTAAGTGAAAAGAACAGCTATTTTTCAACCAGATTTTTGGCCATTGGGATTTCATTTGTGCCTGAGAAATGGTAATCTTGATACCGCCATTTTCTTGCCAGTCATGAAAGAAAGACCACTGAGTTTACTCTCTGTTTACTGAAAATATTCTACTCATTATAAAGTATAAACCTCCTTTCTACTCTTTCATCATTCACACTTTTCTTCTGAATAATTTCTCATATTGACATATATTTCACATCGACTTTTCTTGATTTTTTCACTGCACCCTAGGAGAAACTCTAAAATGAATTCTTTACATTCATGCCAGTTACCAACTTCCCAATAGTCCTAAAAAAGTCACTGTAGTAATAATTCTTTCCTCCTTTAATTTTCACATCCTCAGTCAATTGAATATTTCATATATACTCCCCATTGATTTAAACCTTTTTTAAGTGAAATTGGAAAATGAAATAAGTCATGCACAGGAACAAGAATCACAAGTCTTCCAATGAATTATGTATTTTTGCATGCAAATGCTTCTATTTTCACAATACTTTACTGTTAAACATGTGCTCCTCTAGGATTTGCTTTAATCTTATGCTACATATTTTATTGTATGTAAGAGTTAAAGCCACTAACTACCAAGTGTCATTTTAATGATTCCAGATTACTAGCATTTAAATATTTCATGGGAGAGAATTTGATTAGGAGCAACTCTTATATAAAATACAGTTAATAGAAAGAACATTATAGGCACACAAGGACAGAACACACATATATTAATTGAGGTTAATTTAAGTTAAAATGTCAAGTAAAATAATGGCTTTATAATTAAAATCATCTAGTACTTTTAACTATGATCACATAGAGCAATGTAATTATATTTCCAAGTTACTGGGACCTTGAATGGGACAGCAAAATGTAATCCACATTACAAGTAACTAACACTACAAGATGCTCTTGTCAAAACTCAGCAGAGCAAAATTTTATAAACCTGTTGACAGTATTACTCCTATATTCTCTATAGACTCCTAACAGGTTCTTAATATGTTTCTGTGGTTACAGTTTTCTCAGCAACCTCAGCAATACTGAGTGACCTCACCTAAGAGCTAATCTCACAAAAAATAATAATGATGGGTAAAGACAGAGTAGAGTTATAAAAACAAAGGTAAATTTTAATTAAAAAAACAAACTTAAGACTCAATGATATCATAGTGTATGAATTATCAATGTCCTTGCATCTTCTCTTAAAATTACATACATATCACATGTTTGTGCTACCTGTTAATTATATACATATACTCTTATGATAACACCTTCTAGGTAAGACTATCAGAGCACATGTTTCTGAATGAGTAAATTACCCCACATTGTAATAATTTGATCAAACTCTACGAGTTATATGCCTCACCATTGGTTCCTCCAAACTACTAAAGTTAAAAAGAAATAGCACAAAGCATATATGTACAGAGCAATACTGTAGCCAGGGAGGGATTATGACTTTTACAAATGAAAGTGAATAATGTGGTACATTCAGAAATAGTATATACTATGAATTGCATCTCAGATCACAGTTTGAGATCAAGTCCCAACTATGAACTCAGAGCTCATGGAAATGCAAACAATCACATACATTCCTTTTAGGTAAGATTTGGTGATTCCTTCATTTAATTATGGTTTTTTAAATAAAATTGTTTACTTGAAGGGAGACTAATAATCAAGAAAACAAAGCACTTCAACATCAACCAGGCGTTATATTAAAAAGTAGTCATGATTAAAGTGTGTAAAACTACAATGATGTCACGAGCAGACAAATCTTAACTGCATCTTACCTGTAGTAGCAGAGTGTCTTGATAGTGTTGAGTGTGGAAAAGATGCAAGTCTCTAAAATAGAAAACAAGAGAGTGTTTGCACTCCCAGTTTTAGCACAGCTGGAGTGCTCTACGCATAAGCAATATATTGCCTCTTCAAAGTCATCCTGACGACAGTGTTCATGGGCACTAGTTACAACCACGGCCCAAAAGCTTGCTGACGCTGCTCCTGCAGCCTTCCGCCTTTGCCTTTGCACAGAGACCTAACATATGAGTGTGCCGGAGATCATCCTCCCCCCCCACAACCGCCTCCTTTTTGCGTGGTTTTTCTTCTTCTGTATCTCAATGTGCCTCTCTCTCTCTCTTTCTAATGGAGAGTTACCATTCGGCTTATTCGGCTGACAGTCAAAGAGAACAGGCTGGCAGGCAACTGTGCATTCCTCCCCCCGCCCCCCCACCCCAAGCTGAGACACAGGAATGTGTTGTGAATAAAGACAAAGCCCTGAACCAGTGCGGCACATTACTCCCTGAAAAAGCGCTGCAATGATACTCTGCACTGCAACTCCGCAGGCAGCCAGGCAGCCAGGCTGAGAGGTGAACCGCATTCCCCTCACCCTCCCTCCTAGGAACGTGCGTCGTAAAGTTTGGCTAGGACTTGGCTTCCCCTCTAGGGGACCTTGTTTTCTGTGGATAGAAGTTGCGTTATTAACTGTCTGAACATCTTTAACAGAAGTGTTTTAGATAGTTTTCTATTATGTTAAACTTGGAGAACCTACCTAATCCTTGAGTTGTTGCCAAAGTAACTGAATTTTCTAACTTTTGAAGGCAAAGATAAAGATCAGCTCTGTTTGGCCCCAAATAAATGTTTTCATGGTAGTGGAAGATGGATTTCTCTAGTCTGAGTATTCCCAGAGGGACGGAATGGGAAGGGATAGGGGAGGGAGATGAGCAGACAAACACAAAGCATCAGTATCTCAGAGGTGCCAAAAATAGAAACCGAGATAAACTAAAGTGAACTTGATGAATGAGTCTGGAAGAATGTAAGTGCAAAGGAATGAACAGAGTAAATAAATGGGATTCACTGATTTCCTATAGCTATCATTCAGTTTGATAACAGAAAGAGGTCCTAATTATATCATTTATGTTTTGTGGTTTTTGCAAGTATTAATATATAAATAAACATAGCTAACATACATCCTGCAATCAGGAAAGATTTATTAGGTAAAAACTTGCAGGTGTTTGCATAAGGAAAGTTAGAGAATTTTTTTCATATTAAAAAAGCTACAGGAAGTTACTGAACTACGGACATAGAGCTTTGGGTTGCATACCCCCAAATGTTGGACCCAATCAATTAATACTATTAGGATGAGTCTTCTAACAGTACAATAATATAACCCAGACATTAGTTTTCGGAAAATCAATTAAGTATAAGTTAAGATTAGATTTACCTATAAGTGCCAAAACACCTGAAATAAATTATGGCCTAAATAAAATATAAATTCATTTCTATCCCTCATAAAAATAAAGTCTTGGGCTTCCCTGGTGGCGCAGTGGTTGAGAATCTGCCTGCCAGTGCAGGGGACACGGGTTCGAGCCCTGGTCTGGGAGGATCCCGCGTGCCGTGGAGCAACTGGGCCCGTGAGCCACAACTACTGAGCCTGTGCGTCTGGAGCCTGTGCCCCGCAACAAGAGAGGCCGCGATAGTGAAAGGCCCGCGCACCGCGATGAAGAGTGGCCCCCGCTTGCTGCAACTAGAGAAAGCCCTCGCACGAAACGAAGACCCAACACAGCCAAAAATAAATAAATAAAAATAAATAAATAAATAAATAAAATAAAAATAAAGTCTAGAGCTAAATAATCCAGGGCTAGATTTGAGCTCTGTTATCAACAGGGATCTAGGATCCTCATTACTCAGTCATCCTCAACATGGTCCAGATGGTTACTCAAGCCGTGGCCAGTCAATCTTCAGGAAGACAGAAGGATGAGGAGAACATGCTCTCTATTTAAGGACATATCCTAAAATTGCATATGACATTTCTTTGACCAGAAATTAACCATATGAACAGGGCTGACTGCATGTCAGCGTGAAAAATAGAGTATCTATGTGAAATGACCATGTACATGGCTAAAAATCTGAGTATTCTAAAAATCTGAGTATGACTAAGGAAGAAGGAAACAGTGGAATATGGGGGGAAATAAAAGTGCCTGCCATAGCAGGATAAAGGACAATGAATATTGTAAATGATACCACAACATCTATTCTACCTTTATCCTATTGGATAGCTGCAGTGTAATTTAGGGAATTGTTTCCATCTCCAGCAGGGGACCCTGTGTATTCTAAGCCAATCATGGTAATAGCATCATGCTTGCAAGAGATTGTTAAGGAACAGAGGCCTGAGCCATTCAGGGCAGTATATTCACTTGGTGGCAGTTATTGTTTCAAGGATAATATATTTCTTAACCCTGACCCAATCGGACTGAAGGGAAGAAGAATTGTTCAACATGGAAGAAAGGATTTAGGATCCAGTTTTAAGATGAATATGACAACTAAGAGAAAGAGAAATAAAATGGGTATTTGAAGAAATCAAAGAACTTTTGGATTAGTCAACTCTGAAGCCAGCAGTAACTCTACACTTCTTGTTATATGCACCAATATGTTACATTTTTAAAAGCCACTCTGATATACTTTTCTGTTAGTAACTAAAAGCATTCTCAATTCTATATGACTCAAGTACTGTTATTAAGCATTTAGTATATAATTCCTATAGTTCGTTGTCCTGAGTCTTAACATCGTGTGTGAAACTCCATGGCTCAGTAATATCCTTCCTGTTTTTTAAATTAAAAATAGGAAATATAAAGGACATATTAAATCTCTACTTATAGCAGACTTTCAAACTTTCAATTTATTTATTTGAAATGGTATCTAAGAATTTAATTTCTAATTTTTCTAACAGTTTAATTTGACATTCCATTGGGATTATTAGAAATCCAATTTGTTGATGAGTTGGGGACAGGTCACAAGCCCAGTAGATTTAAATAACTGCTGTTTTTTGTTATAATTATTACATCTCAGGATTTAACGAGAATAATAGACTATCCTGTGTATTTTTGATCTCACTTAATTGCATAATAATTCATGTATTTTAATAACTAACTGTTGTCCACGGGTATATTTACCCTATGTCAGATCCTGCTATAAGTATTTATAATATATGAACTCATGTAATCTTCACAGCAGCCTAATGAGTGGTATACTATTAGTATCCTCATTTTATTAATTAAGAAATAGAATTGCACATATAACCAAAACTGGCAGAAGAAAAGACAGGAAATAGGAAAATCTGAATAGTCATATGTCAAGTAAGGAAACTGATTTTGCAATAAAAGTCCTTCCCACAAACAAAACAAAACACTCTAGGCCCAGATGACTGTACCTGTCAATTCAACATTCAAGGAAAAAATGACATCAATTGATAACAAAACTTCATAAGCAGACATACTTAAGAATAAATTTAACAAAACATTGAAATACATGCACACTGAAAACTAAAAAACATTGCTGAGAAAAATCAAGGACTAATTTCAGGTTCATTGCCTGGAAGACTCAATATTGTTAAAATGCCAATTGTCCCTAATAGACCCATAGATTGAACATATTTCCCATTAGAACTGTGGCTGGATTTTTGAGGAAGGAGCAAGCTTATTCTTAGATGTATATGGAAATACAAGGGATCTAAAATAACCAAAATAATCTTGTGAAAGAAAAAGAGAGTTAAGGGACTAACATTACCTATTTGAAGACTTATAACAAAGCTACATTAAGCAAGACAGTGTGGTACTAATATAAGTATAGATATAAAGATTAAATAACTGAATAGAGACTTAAGAAATAGTTTTGCACATAATGGTCAATTGATTTTAAACAAAGTTTCCAAGGTAATCCAATGGTGAAAGTATAGTCTTTTCAACAAGACAAGAGAAAATCTTCAAAATCTCAGGGTTAGACAAAGAATTTTTGTACAGGATCAAAGAGCAGAAATTATGAAATAAAAATTTTATAATTAGACTTTATCAAAATTAAAAACTTCTGCCATTAAAATGACCCTATCATTAAGAAAATGAAAAGATAAGTCACAATGTTTGAGAAGATACTTCTAATACTTAGATCTAATGAAGACATATTCAGAATATTTAGATATTGTACAACTCGATAATTACAAGAATAATAATTTGATTTTTAAATGGGCAAAGAGTTAAATAATACTTAACAAAAGATACACAAATGGCCAATATGCACATGAAAAATACTCAAAGTCATTAATTGTCAGGGAAATGCACAATAAAAGCTTAATGAGATTAGTACACCCCAACTAGAATGGTTTAAATTCAAAGGACTGATGTCATGCTACTAAGTATTGGTGAAGATGTATATAAACTGGATCTCTCATACACTGCCATTTTAGAGAGTTGTTTAGCAGCTACTAGTAAAGTTAAACATGCATGATCCAGGAATGCCATTCCTCAATATAATACCAAAAAGAAATGAAAAAAAAAAATAGTGTCCACAAAAAGACTTGTGCACAAAAGTCCATAGCAGCTTTTTATTAAAAACCAAAAAATAAACTGGAAAAAAAAGAAATTTCCATCAACACATGACTAAATATACAAAAGTGTTGTACTTATACAGTGGAATACTTCTCAGCTATAAAAAGGAACATGCTATTAATAGAGGCAACATGCATGAATTTGTAAGATTCTGTAAGATTGCACTTATGTACTATGCTGGAAAAATGAAAATCAATGTAACTGACAGAAAAAAAAAGATGAATATTTGCCTGAGGCCAGGGTTTCTGTGGGTATGGGTTGACAAGGAGACACCAGCTACAAAACAGGAGTGAGGAACTATTCTACGTCTTGATTGTGGTGATGATTACAAAGGACATGTATATATATATATACTTCTTCAAACTCATCTAACTGCATACTAAAAATGAGTATATTTTATTTTATGTAAATTATAGCTCAATAAAGTTGACTTAAAAAGAAATGAGAGAGAAACTGAGGCACTGACCATTAAGTAACTTGCTGGAGATCACACAGTTAGTAAACAGCAGAACTGTAATTTAAACCCTAATTTAATTTTTTTCCTCTTAATCACTTATTTACACTGACTCCTGATAAGTTTAAAAATATTTTTGAGTTGCAAGAATGAGGAATTTAAGGTAAATGATAGGACAAGGAAAGAGTAAAGAAGAGAATGGTGGGCATTCAGCTGAACAAGAATTTGAATGCCTTTCCAATTTGAGATAATTCCAGGGATGAGCTCCCCCACCTATCTTTCTTCATGGTACCTTTCTAAATATTTTGACTCTCACTACAGATGACTGATTCTTACTCTCTTATCTGTAAACTTATTTTGAGTTTCCGCTAATTTGTCTTAGTCATTGCCTTAGCTCAGGCTGCTATAACAGAATACCAGAGACTGGGTGGCTTGAACATCAGACATTTATATCTCATAGTTCTGGAGGCTGGGAAGTTCAAGATCTATGTGCCAGCAGACCTGATGTCTGGTGAAGGCCCGCTTCTGAGTTTGCAGATAGCCATCTTGTCCTTGTATCCTTACATGGCAGAAAACAGAGGGAGAGATCTCTTGCCTCCTCCTCTTTTTATAAGGACATTAATCCCATCAAGGAGGCTCCACCTTCACGACCTGATCTAAGTCTAATTACCTCCCAAAGACTACCCCTCCTTATATCATTCCATCGAGGGTTGGGGTTTCAACATATGAATATGGGGGGGACATAAATATGCACTGCATAATAGTCATTATTTCTGCTTTATAATAACTTCATTTTGCCATAGACCATCATGAAGTACCCCTTTACAGATCTCTTTCTGCTTAATGTTTTCCATTCTCTCTAGTTCAAATTCCCAAGACAGAAAATCTGATGGGCCCAATAAATTTGGACTAATCCACAATAGCTTTGTCATAGGTCACAGGCAAGCTATCCTTTCCTTGGGAGTGGTACCCATTCTTAGGTCCATTAGGTGTGGCACACGAGATGAGGTTTATGTGGTAAAAACATGGCTGCCTGGATGGAATGATGAGTGGGATAGATGCCATTAGTAGCATATCTATTATGCTATATCAGTTTCAGTTTCCTCTGAAATTACTGTCTACATTTGGAAAAAAAGTATATTAATATATTTATAAATGCATGTATGCAAACATATAAACACACATACCTAAACATACGCACATAAAGACATATATTCCTCTTGAATGGCACAGATCCTGATGACTTTACAGTTTTAGTCCAGATGAAAGCCTCATATTCTTTCTTTTCCCTATCCTCATCCTATTTATTTTTATTAAATTGCTCCTTTCTGCAACTTTCAAAAATGTGCATGTATCTGTGTGTGTGTGTGTGTGTGTGTGTGTGTGTGTGTGCGCACTCAGACTTAAAGATAAATATTTTATTCCTCTTAGATGTCACAGAAAAATAATGTAAAATGTTCTACCTCTATTTCTTTTCTATTGCTGTAGGATTCTTGACATGCAAATAAACAAGATTGCTTTTAATTTTTAAGACTCTTAAAGAATACTAAATTTTAATTTGCAGACCCATCCCAAGACTCCCACACTCAAAACTCCTGCACAAGTCAAATTAGTGAATGATGACCCATAAATAGATAATTAGAACAACAGAGAGGCTAATAATAAGTAAACATTAGTCATGCCTACTGAATGGGGTGAGAATAGTTCATCCCACTCAAAATTCTGTTTAGCAAATAAATTTCCAATAGCATAAGGAAAGCTCATTATTTCATTTGCCTTCTTGAATTTTGTTTGTTTTCTGAATAAATGGAAAAAAAAATACAACTATAAAATTGTGAAATAAAGAGAATTTAGCCTCACTAAAGCTAAGTCTGAAAAAGCAATCCATATTAATTTATAGAACATTTGAAAAACACAGTAAAGCACAAATAAAAAAGAGCAAGAGCAGATGTAACCCACCATTGAGAGATAAATATTGATAACATATCGGTGTTGATTCTACTATACTTGTGTGGGTATATAATAATCTGATTGCTCTGTGCACACACATTCAAAATCTAATTTGTTCATTTATCTAATAATCTCCCACAGAACATCTCCCATAGCCATAAATATACATCTTTTTGACAGTTTTTAACTGTGGAATATTCTAGCCTATGGATGTAACATACTTAATTTAACCAATCCCTTGTTAAACATGTAGATTGTTTCTCCTCTTTTGTTATTACATAACACTATGATAAACAGTTTTATGTATTCATTTTTGAGCACATCAGTGATTTTTTTTTTTCCTTTGAGTTCTTTCTAGAAGAGAAATTTCTAGATTCAGTGTATGTACTAGTCTTTTGATATATCTGCCCCCTTCCCATCCCTCATTCCCTAAGGCTGTAAAAATTTACAGATTTTCCCAGTATATGGGAAACCTTTTTATTCACATCTTTGCCAACACAGGGTACACTCATTATTGTAGACCCTGCTCATTTTCCAGTTTGGTTGTGAAAATGCTATGTCATTGTTTGAATCAGCATTTCCTTGACTGCTAGAGAGGTTAGACATTTTGTTAATCGGTCATTCTTGCTCTTTCATGCTGTGCCATTTTGAATAGTAAATGTGAATTT
Organism: Balaenoptera physalus; assembly: GCF_965194825.1. Lineage (NCBI taxonomy): Eukaryota > Metazoa > Chordata > Mammalia > Artiodactyla > Balaenopteridae > Balaenoptera > Balaenoptera physalus. The sequence continues at coordinate 33,880,024 of NC_138890.1, forward strand.
GTTACTACAACCTTGGCCTTACGCTTCATGAAGTAAATACTTGTATTGCACTGAGTACTATAAATGACAGGAAATATATTGCCTGTGAGAGATATTATTTTCAATTGATAGACATTGTCATGCATTTTGATAAAATTAGTTAATATAAAAATAAATTTCCCTGTAAATTCTGACGCCTTGTCTAAGTTTTCCCTTCTAGAGACAGACTAGTCTCTACTCTTTATACTGATTCACATAATGTTTGAAAAAAAAAACTTTCATTTACTGCCTCACTCCTTGCCCCACCCTTCTCTTGCTCAAACAAAACATGACTAATTTCCACTAATTTCTTGCATGATATGGTTTACAGGTCTTTCCTAATTCTCACTACAGTACACTGAACTCACTATAGTTCATCAAAATTCTTCAAAAAATTGTGTCCAGATGCAGTAGATAACTTCATTTCTGCCTACCTAATGTCCATTCTCTTCTTTCTGGTAACATCTAGACTTCCTTTTGGATACTACCCAACCTTGTTCTCTTTTAAGTCATCCTTGTGTTCAAATGATTGAGGTGGAGTGGATGGAGTGGAGTCCAACCATTGGCCACAGCAATTGTTTCAGAGATGGACACATGAGCTTAAGATGTGCCTTTCTGAGCTAACCTGGCACTGGAATTGCAACTACTGAGGGAAAACAATCTCTCTGTCAGCATTGCTAACCTACAGATATAATGTTGGAGTCATGCGTAGCTCTCTTGCTATATTACATGTATTTTATCTGAGGAATAGTCTACTGCAGAGAAAAGGTGAGAAATAGGAAGAAACAGATCTCTCACACCACCTAGACCCAGTTGAGATGGAAGCCTATCCTTGGACTTTTCAGCTATTGCAGACATAATTCCCTTTTACTTAAGCCATGTGAGTAAGATTTCTTTGTATTACAACGTAAAAAGTTTAACACAAGAGATAATCCTAAAGAAGCCTGTCGAATGTAGACACTATGCTTTGCTGGAGCTGCCTAGGATTCAGCCATCTTGACTTACTGCCACCAGACATCTCCCCTCTTCTATTACCCCTGGGAGGGTGGTTTATTGTACCTAAATGCATGACGATATTCCTGCTTTTATTAAATTTTATCTCATTAGTTTCAGAAATCAGCTATCCTATGTGACTTTGGGATCTAAAGCTTTGATAAACAAGCTTTTACTATCTTCATCCAAAGTATTTATTTCAAAATGTTGAACAGGATAGCTATCTGTGGCAGGCCATTAGAGACCACCTCCAGATAGAAATGGATCTATTAATTAGCACTCTGTGTGTGGTGGTATAGTTACACAACTACATACTCTATCGGGGTATCAAATTGGCAATTTCAACTGAGGCGCAAAGACAGAGTAGATATAAAATTACACAGTCTGGAATTGTCAAAGGATTTAACTCAAAAATATCTGAGCCACAATGAGTTATAAAAAGGAGCAAAAATGATGATAGAAGAGGATTTCTGTGGGGAGGATTTCTTTGGGAAAATGGTGCTGTATATTCTACCCCCACAGGGATTGAGGGGTGAGTGATGTGAAACAAATCAAAAGAGAGAAGGTTATCATGATATTGCAGTTTATAATAAGAAATATGTATTTGGTCTACGTTCCCTTTCTGGCACAGAGCTCCTAAAACGCTTGGAATTTCCTAAGTGTCGAGAGTGATACAGGTGTCTTTTGTTATGTCAATGATGACCTTTGGACTGCACCAAAGGAGGGGGCTTGATGCCAGGAGAACCAGCCATGTGATTAGAGGGTTAGAACTTTCAGTCCCATCCTTAACCTTTGGGGAGGGGAGAGGGGCTGCAGGTTGAATCAATTGCCAATAGCCCACAATGAGATATCACCTCACACCTGTCAGAATGGCTATCATCAAATAGAATACAAATAACAAATGTTGGCAAGGATGTGGAGAAAAGGGAACCCTTGAATACTGTTGGTGGGAATGTAAATTGATGCAATCACTGTGGAAAACAGTATGAAGCTTTCTCAAAAAATGAAAAATAAAACTACCATATGACCCAGCAATTCCACTCCTGTGTATATATCTGAAAAAAAAGCAAAATTACTAATTTGAAAAGATACATGCACCCCAATCCAATATTCATAGCAGCATTGTTTACAATTGCCAAGATATGGAGGCAATCTAAGTGTCCATCAGCAGATGAATGGATAAAGAAGATGTGGTATATATATACAATGGAGTACTGCTCAGCCATAAAAAGAATGAAATTTTGCCATTTGCAGCAACATGGATGGACTTGGAGGGCATTAATGCTAAGTGAAATAAGTGAGACAGAGAAAGACAAATACTGTATGATATCACTTATATATGGAATCTAAAAAAATACAACAATCTAGTGAATACAACAAAAAGAAGCAGACCTAGATACAGAGAACAAACTAGGGATTACCAGTGTGGGGGGAGGGGTAATATACGGGTGGGGGAGTGGGAGGCCCAAACTATTGGGTATAAGATAGGCTCAAGGATGTGTTGCACAACATAGGGAATATAGCCAATATTTAGTAATAACTGTAAATGGAAAGTAACTTTAAAAAGTTTATAAAATTATTTGAAAAAGTAAAACTTAAAAACTTAAAAAAAAATTGCCAACAGCCAATGATTTAACCAATCGTGAATATGTAATGAAGTCTTCATGAAAACACAAAAGGACTGGGTTCGAAGAGCTTCCAGGTTGGTGAACACGAGGAGGTGCACCTAGAGAGGCATGATGCCCCTTCCCACATGTCTTGCCCTGTGAATCTCTTCTGTCTGGTTGTACCTGAGTTATATCCTTTTATAATAAACCAGTAATCTAGTAAGTAAAGTATTTCTCTGATTTCAATGTGCCACTCTAGCAAATGAACCCGAGGAGGGGGTCTTAGGAAACTCTTATTAATAGCCAGTCAGTCAGAAGTACAGGTAACAACATGGCCTTGCAACTGGTTCTGAAGTAGGGTGGCAGTGAGGAGTAGTCTTATAGGACTTAACCTGTGGAGTCTGATGCTATCTCCAGGTAGATAGTGTCAAAATTGAGTTGAATTGTTGGACACCTACTTGGCATCTTGAGAATTGCTTATTAGTGTGGGATCCCACCCCACATTGGAATTGATACCAGAATCTAGTTATACAGGACTGAAACTGATGGAAGCCACAGCAGTTAAGAGGTTTTTTTGCTTAAGAAATCTAGAGGATTGGAAATGGGCTGCCTAGTTGGTGGCAAAACAAAGGAGTGTTTTCTATTGATCTGGAATTTGCCAACTTGCACTCCCATAATTTGTCAAAGCACAAAATGTGTATGTATTTTCCATGGCCAGGTGTGCAATTGGAAAGAGAGAGAGACAGAGACAGAGATACAGAGACAGAAAGAATGAGAATGAGAGGGAGATGGAATCAGGGGCTGAGACAGGCAGGATTGGAGCCATTTAAAAACATTTCCAAAGGGGCTGGGGGTGGAGGGATAAATTGGGAGATTGGGACTGACATATACACACTACTATATATAAAATAGATAACTAATAAGAACCTACCGTATAGCACAGGGAACTCTACTCAATACTCTGTAATGACCTATATGGGAAAATAATCTAAAATACAGTGGATATATGTATATGTATAACTGATTCACTTTTCTGTACAGCAGAAACTAACGCAACATTGTAAATTAACTATACTCCAATAAAAAATTAATTAAAAAAATAAAAACATTTCCAAGAAGAATGCCTGCAGGGCAACAGTGAGATTCTGGGTAGAGTGCACTACCTAAAGCTAACCCGGAAACCAGAGGCTGAGTGGGCTTTAGCCCAACCAGAGTAACACGCATTGTCTAGGAAATGCAAATTAAAGTTTACACTGTGGACTTACGGAGAAGCCACAAAAAAATTCATGAAGGACTCATCTTTCAGCACTTCTGAGATGTGAAGAATGTGAAACCATCTTAATATATGCTAGACAAGTAAGAGTTTTCCTGCCCTCTGATATATCATTCCTCTCCCTTCTTTGATTTTTAGGGTGTTAAAAAACTGCACTACGCAAGATGAGGTGGAAGAGAGAAGGACCATGTCCCTTTCCTCAGCTTTCCACCTAGAATGTCCTGTTGGGGTGTGAGGAAAGATTATTTCAACTACTTTGAATCAAATAGAGAAGTTTTATTATTATATGAACTTATATTTAATTTCTGAAATGAGTTTGTATTTGCAGCTTAAAGTGGCTGCTAAGAGGGTTCAGAAAAGTCAAGGAGCCGCCCACGTTTTTAACTAGGCAACTGGAAGTACAGTTGGCCCTCTATATCTGCAGGTCCCAAATACAAGGGTTAAACCAACCATAAATGGAAAGCATTTGAAAAAAATTTCCAGCAAGTTCCAAAAAGCAAAACTGGAATTTACTGCATGCTGGCAACTATTTACATAGGCTTTACATTGTATTAGGTATTATAAGTAACCTAGAGATGATTTTAAGTATATGGGAGGATGTGCATAGGTTATAAGCAAAGGCTACACCATTTTATATGGGGAACTTGAGCATCCCTGGATTTTGGTATCTACCAAAAAAGGGGTTGCTCTCCTGGAACAAATTCCCTATGGATACCAAGGGACCACTGTAGGTCTGCCCCTCTCTAAATAAGTTTAAAGGTCCAGTGAGAGGTAAAAATAAAGATATTTTCTGGTTTCATCACATAGGTTCTGTTTCTTCAGTGTACTAGTATCTTCCTTCACTAAAGCCTCATTCCTCCATTTTATATTCATGGGTGGGGTAGAAAACATCGACAACAACCTTACTGAAATTCAGATATTCTCTCTGCATTCTCTTCATCACTCTAAATTGGGTAGACAATTTAGGAACAGAAATAATGTTAGTTTGTATTGACTAGTTTCAGTGGAACCATGTGGCTGCCAAACAAGCATCACTTTTTTTTCTGAATATTTACAAATGTTCTGATTAATACTTCATTCTAAAGTTACCAAAGTAACTGATGTCAAGTTTAGTCAGCTCTGATTCCTTACTTTCAATATTAGGATAACTTGAATGTGTCTCTTAAGTGGTTTTATCAGCATGTAAAGGCTTATGAATGGCTTTCCTGAGGACCTGTGAAGATGAAGATCCATGTTAAGTTGATAAAATTTTCTGAAACCACAGAGATCAGTTGAGACAACTTCCTGTTTATTTTGTTGTTGTTGTATCACTTCATTGTTGAGAGTGATTTGGTTAGACAGTAAGTTTTCAAATACAATATGCACTTCTGAAAATACTTTAAAATATTAATGATAAGTTTAATGACACTAACCCTCAAGTCATCTGTGTTAAATGTATTTGTTAAGCCAGAGGACAAAGTGATTTGGCTTGATTACTTTCACCTTAGCTGCCTATGGCATTTCACAAATATTGTCTTAAGTAGCCACACTGGCATCGAACTACACTTTTTCAAAATTTGTATAGTGGTTAGTCTAGGAGGGCAGCACTGAGGATATCGACAGAGTAGAAGGATGAAGCTGATCTTTACAAAGCCACTATTTTAATCATTCTGTTTACTCTACATTTCTTAAATTGGCAATTTTACAATTGACCAGACTGCTAAATTAATTGGAATGATTTTTTTTGTATAGGCTTTTAAAAGGAAGTCCTACATGAAGAAAAAAAATTAAAACAATGCAAAAAGGTTTCACAGCAGAATTCCTGACACATAGTAGACACTCAGTAATACAAGTAGAGTAATTAAAGGAGTTTAAAGGAATTTAATAATAAAGTAATTTCAAAGCAATACCCTAAATACAGATCCTGTCCCATTCCTTCAGAATATATCTCTGAATAAATAGAATGAAGTGTTTGTATATATTGAACATATGACATTGCCAATATTCCAACTTTTTTAAAGGTTTTATTGAGGTATAATTGACATGCAATAAACCACACCTCTTTAAAGAGTTCAATTTGACAAGTTTTGACAATGAAATCATGATCACAGTCTAGATAATGATCATACGCATTTTCCCCCAAAGTTTCCTCTGTCACTTTGTAATGCCTCCCTCTTGCTCCAAACTTTCTTGCATCCTCAAGGCAACGACTGGTCTGCTTTCTGTCACTATAGTTAAGTATGCATTACTGAGAGTTTTTTATAAATGGAATCACATAATATTTAGTGGGTCCTTTTTGTGGGGCCAGGGGTTCTGGCTTCTACCACTCAGCATAATTATTTTGATAATGAGGCATGTTGCTGAATGAGTCAAGTTTGTTTCTTTTTATTCTTGAGTAATATTCCATTATACAGATATATATTTTTCTTTATCCATTTACCTATTGATGGGCACTTGGGTTGTTTCTAGATTTTGGCTATTACAAATAAGGATGCTTTTAATATCCCTGTCCAAGTCTTGATATGGACTATGCTTTCTTTTCTAATACCTGGGATTAGAACGGCTGAATCATACAATAGATGTATGTTTAACGTTGTAAGAAATTGCTAAATTGTTTCCAAAGTAGTTGTGCCATTTTACATTCACACCAGAAGTGTAGGAAAGTTCCACCTCTTCCACATAGTGCCAACACTTGGTATATTCAATATTTTTAATTTTAGCTGTTCTAAAGGTATGTAATAGTCTGTCATTGTGGTTTTAATTTTCAGTTCTCTAATGACTAATGACGTTGAGCATTTTTTCATGTGTTTATTTGTCATCCATATATCATGTTTGGTTTAGTATCTGTTCAAACAATTTGTCCATTTTTGTATTTGAGTTATTTTCTTATTATTGAGTTTTGAGAGCTTGTAATTATCACATACATACTTTGCAAATATTTTCTACCAGTCTATGGTTTGTCTTTTTATTCTCCTATGAATGTCTTTTGATTACCAAGAAATCTTAAATAATCCAGTTAATTTATATTTTTATCGATAGTGGTATTATATCTAAGATGTCTTTGCCTAGGTCACAGGGGTTTTCACCTACCTTTTACTTTAGGAGTTTTACAGTTTTAGGACTTATATTTAGGTCTATGAATCATTTTGAATTAATTTTTATATATGATATGAAGTATCATATATAAAGGATCAAAGACAATTTTTGTGTGAGTATATGAATATCTATTTGTTCTAGCACCATTTGGTGAAAATACTGTACTTTTTCCACTGAAGAGCCTTTATCCTTTATAAAATATCAGTTGTCCATATATGTTTGGGTTCATTCTGGACTCTTTTCTATTCCATTGGTTTATATGCCCCTCTTTATGCCAAGGCTACACTCTCTCAATTACTATAGCTTACAAGAAGCCTTGAAATCAAGGAGTGTTCATTTATTCCTCCAATTTTTTTTCACATTTTCCAACATCCTTTGGCTACTCTATATTTTTTTTGTATTTTCACACAAATTTTAGAACCATCATGTCAATTTCTACCAAAAAGCCTGCTGCTATTTTGTTTGGGTCTTAATTGAATCCATAGATCCATTTGGGGAGCAATAATGTATTAACAATATTGAGTATTGAGTTTTTCAATATTGAGTACTGAACAAGGTATATCTCTCTCTTAATTTGTCTTCTTTATCTCCCCAATATTCTGTAGTTTCCATTGGATAAGTTTTTCACATTTTTGTCATAGTTAATATTGACTCATAATGTTGATGCTAACTTTGAGGGTATTAGTTTTTATATTTCAGTTTCCAGTTGCTACTATATAGAAATGCAGTTGTTTTTTGCATATTGATGTATAGCCTGCATTCCTGACAATCTCATTTCTTAGTTCTAGTAGCTTTTTTGTAGATTCCTTAGACTATGGTTCACAGATGATAATGTCATCTGTACATAAAGACAAATTATTACTTCCTTTCCAAGCTGAAGTTCTTTTATTTCTTTTTCCTTGTTTGTTTTATGGCTCTGGCTTAGACCCTCCAGTACATTTCACAAATCCCTGTCTTGTTTCTGTTCTTAGGGAGAAAATAGTCTTTCACCTAATATTAGGTAGGATGTTAAGTGTAAGTTTTACACAGATATTTTTTATCAGGTTGAGGAAGTTCCTTTGTATTCCTTGTTTGCTGTGCATTTTTATGAGGAATGCATAGTGGATTATTTTCTTTCTTTCTTTTTTCTTTTCTTTTTTTTCTTTTGCATGAATTGAGAGGATCCTAAGATTTTTCTTTTTTTAATTTGCTAATTTAGTGAATTGCATTGACTGGTTTTCAAATGTTAAACTAACCTTGTATTCCTATGATAACCCTACTTGATCATGATGTATTATGCTTTGTGTACTATTAGATTTGATTTGCTAAAAAGTCTGTTTAAAAATCTTTGCATCTGTGTACATTAGGGATATTAGTTTATGGTTTTCTTTTTTGTAAGGTAACTCAGAACTTGGAAAAAAATTTTGGAAGTATTTCCTCCTCTTAAATTTTCTGGAAATATTTGTGTTACAACTGTATTATTTCTTTCTTAAATGTTTGATAGAATTCACCAGTGAAACCAGTGGGCCTGGAGTTTTTCCTGTAGGAAGATTTTTAAGTACAAATCCAATTCCTTTAATAGACATGAATCTATTCAGGTTTCTTTTTCTTTCTTTTTTTTCTTTAAATCGGGGCATAATTGACATACAACATTATATCAGTATCAGGTGTACAACATAATAATTTGATGTTTGTATATATTGCTAAATGACCAACACAGTAAGTCTAGTTAATATATGTCACCATACATAGACATTTTTTCTTGTGAGAGAACTTTTAAGATCCTCCCCTTTTAGCAACTTTGAAATATGCAATACAGTTTTAACTATAGCTACCATGTTGTACATTACATCTCCATGACTTTTTATTTTCAGGTTTCTTCTTGAGTGGGCTTTTATAGTTGTATCTTTTAAGAAATATATGTATTTCATCTAATTTGTCAATTTATAGGCATAAAATTATTCACAATATTTATTATCCATTTAATATTTGTAGACTCTGTCATGATGTCACCTCTCTCATTCCTGAGATTGGTAATTTGTATCTTCTCTCTTTTATTCTAATCTCTTGGGCTAGAGACCTTTCATTTTTGAGACACTTTATTTTTTTATCTCAAAGAAAAGCTTTTTGTTCCATTGATTTTTCTATATTGTTTTTCTATTTCTTTTTTATTATTATTTTATTTCCTTTTTGGGTTTTGTCTGGTCTTCTTTTTCTAGTTTCTTAATATAGAAGGCAAGATCATTTGAGACTTTTCTTCTTTTCTAATATAGGTAGTTTTTCCTATAAATACCTTCTGAGAACCACTTCAGCGGTATTCCAGAAAGGTTAAAAGGTTGTGTTTTAACTTTCATTCAATTCATATTATATTCTAATTTCCCTTTTGATTTCTTCTTTGATTCATGGGTTATGTATAAATGTATTATTTAGTTTCCAAATGTTTGGGGATTTTTCCAGATATCTTTTTGTCCTTATTATTAATTTCTAATTTATCGCATTTGGTTTGAGAACACACTTTACATGACTTGAATCATTTTAAATTTAATGAGATTTTTTTTATGGCTGCTAATTTTGGCTCACAAAGAAAATCATAAGAAATTGTGAATTTTACTTTGTTGGGTGCTGGGTATTTTTATATTCCTATATATACTTTTGAGCTAAGCCATAGAATGCAATTAAATTACTTAGAAACAGTTTGATCCTTTTCATTCTTACTTGTAAGATATGTTAGACTATACCAGAGCAAGGCTTAGTCTAATTATTCCCAACTAGTGAGTCTAGATCCTTCTGTGTACTCTACCCAGTGCTCCCTGAATTATATTGTTCTCCAATCTGGCTGGGAGGAATAGCCGCTGTTCCCAGCCCTGGATGAGCGCAGGGCTCTGTTCTTACTAAACTTTTCTAATGGTTCTTTCTCCAGCCTTGGGTAGTTTCCTTTCATAGTTACTCAGCTGAATATATGGAGGAAATCCTCTACAGAGCTCCACGGTTCACTTTCTTTGCAACTCTTCATTTTGGTCCTCTGTCCTATAAAAGCTTAGCTACCTGAGTCTCTCTAAATTCTCACCTTCATCTTCTCAACGCAGGGAGTCTGCAAGGCTTTGTTGGGTTTGTGTACCCTGCACCACGGCCTGGAAACTCTCAGGGCTGTAAGCTGGGGTAAACAGGGTTGATCTGATTGTTTCCCAGCTCTCATGGATCACTGTCCTTGGTTGTCCGATTTCCAGTCTTGAAAACTGCTATTTTAATATTTTCCCTTTTTTTTATTGATTCAGGTAGTAGAGTAAATTTGGTCCCTGTTTTTCATCTTGACCAGAAGTGAAAGTGCCTTATTCCATTTTAAACCCACAAAATTTGTAGTTTAATATTTTTCAAGCTAAGACATATATTTAAAATAAAAATGCCCTCAAGTAATCACATATTACAAATATGATTCTGAGGATATTCTGATAAATCAGAGATTTGTATTCTATATTCTAAATATTGATCCCTTTCTTTTATATTCTTTGACTTATTGAAGACATTTTTGAAAACCGGCAACATATATTTTATGTTAAAATATAGCAGTTAGAAAGAGAATAACCTAGGAAGAAAACCTTTTAATCTTAGGTTACAAATATTTTAATGTTTTGTAATACCAAAAGATGCTTCTGCCAGTTGCCAGGTAACAGAATTTGTGTAAAGAACTTGATAATCCAGGGCTTCCCTGGTGGCGCAGTGGTTGAGAATCTGCCTGCCAATGCAGGGGACACGGGTTCGAGCCCTGGTCTGGGAGGATCCCGCGTGCCGTGGAGCAACTAGGCCCGTAAGCCACAGCTACTGAGCCTGCGCGTCTGGAGGCTGTGCTCCGCAACGGGAGAGGCCGCGATAGTGAGAGGCCCGCGCACCGTGATGAAGAGTGGCCCCCGCTCGCCACAACTAGAGAAAGCCCTGGCACAGAAACGAAGACCCAACACAGCCATAAATAAATAAATAATAAATTTAAAAAAAAAAAAAAAGAACTTGATCCAGATGGAATCTTTTTATTTGAGATTGACATTACTCTACTTTTTCTAACATCTATGTACTAGGCTAGGATTGCTACATATAACTGTGTAATATGATGAATCCCTTTGGCATAGCTGTAATTGTAACGGAAACTTGTCAAATTTCAAAAGCAGTGCTGAAAAACCATGGATACTATATCACTTATTCCAATTTTAGAAAAGTCTTTTCCGTTTTCTTTGCTACTGTCAACAAACATGAGAAGAAACTTAGCTAAAGTAAACTACCTGTTCCTAACGTTTGCATTAGTACATTAAAAAAATTAAAACTGCATAAAAAGGAAGGAAATAAGGAAGAAAGAAAGAGAGAGAAAGGATTGGGGAACACAAGAGCTCTATAAATTTAGAGCAAAGAAGAAAAGAGTGACTGAGACTATTATCTTCTATAAGGTACATCCAGCTGTTCTTCAGTCCTCTGTACTTCTCCCATTTTATTTCTGAGGAAAATTAAGTGACTTTTTATGGGTATAATATCTAGTTAGCTACTGACAGACAGTCAAATCTGTATGGCAGATTTTTGCATCTTCATGGTGGATAAAATTTTTTAAAAATTATATCAAATGAGATCTGCCATTACCTCAAAGAGAAGCAATTTTGATTTCTCACCGTTCAGTGCTAATACTGTGAATTTATTCACTGAAGCTAAGAATTTTCTTAGACTGGCATTCTTTAATTCACTTTACAGATTAGTTTTTAAAAAGTCAGTGGTCTATGAAAAATGAAATTTAATTCACAAAACGTGCATTGTCCCAATTTATATTCTCTCTTAGCTATCTGCATGTCCTTCTTCAGATTGTCTCTTTCACTTAGCATACAGCACACAGTATTTCCTTTTATGAAAATCTCTTTAATCTATTGCAAATTTCTCTCTTTAGCTTTTTTTCTTTCTATAAAATGGAGATAATAATACTTACCTCATGATGTTATTGTGAACATTTGTAGTGTCTGGTGTATAGTAATGCTCAATAAATGCTAGGTACTATTTTTCCCCTACTTATTATCTTTTGCATTCCCTAACACAACTCACCCATTAATATTAGTCAAATACATATTGTTCCCTCAACACTCTTTGGGTGTTTAAAATATAGTGTTAAGTTAAAAATAATTTAACACAATTATGGCCCATTTGACCCAGAGAGTTCTTTTTCCATTATTTGTGTTAATTTCTATGCATTATGACTATATTTCCCTATAATCTTAATTTCATATAAAGTCAAGTGTGGTATGTTTACATGCTTGTGTGTAATATAAGGTAGGTTTTTAATCTTTTTTATCATAAAAATGCTTTCTTAATTTTTAAAGTTAAAATTTTAAATTACTATGCTTTCAAAATCTTGTGAAGAGTCATTAACATAGCCTTCTCAGATATACAAATGCAGAGCAATAGGGCTTTATTTGCCTCAGTGGATTACAAAATGTTGCCTCGTGCCCTTGGTATACAGAATTGGTTTTTGGAGAGGGGGAAGAACTTTTTTTAATGTAATAGAGAATACTCAAAAAGAAGACTCTTTAGAAAGGTGGGGGAGTCCATGCTGGAAAACTTGGCTGAGAGAAGAGTGACAGGATTTCTGGTCTAGGTCAGGTCTCAAACACTGGACACTCAGAAACCATGCAAAGTATCAGTGATTTGGGAGACAATGGCTGAGTTTGTGATAATGAAGCAAGAGACCTGTCATCTTGCTTTTCAGGCATGGGACATGACTTTGGTGAGGGCAGGAAACAGACCGGAAAGGACATCATCATATATTTGAAAAGTGTGTTAGGTGACAGGCCCGTCTTCTCTACTGATAGCACCAAACATAATACCCTCTTTACGGAAGACAGAGCAACAGCTTGGTAGAGTGCTAAGGCAAGGTAATTGGGTGGCATGTAGTAAGCAGAGGTGAGTTTAAACGGTGGCCATCCTTTTGGCTTGAACAAATTTTGTAATATACCTGCCCCCACCCCCAATTACATGGGTTTATCATAATACATCATTTGAAATGTGAATTATGTTCTGTAATTCTCTTCTATTGAATGTTGTTTACAAGGTCCTACGTCACTGAACTTTCCTTTCTCATTCACATTACGCTCCATTATACTGGCTTCTTTCAGCTTTTCGTATGCATGAAGATTTCTGCTTCAGGATATTTGCAGATACTCTGCCCCCTGTCAGGAATATGTACTTTCCTTATTCATACTAGGGGCTCAGTAAATATCTGTAAAATTACTTAATTAAAATTTTATAATTGGTATGCTCATATTTTATTTTTTATCGATAGATTATCAGGGAATGGTTAATGAGCAGACTTTAAAATTTCTTTATAGTATTTTAATCTATTCTATACTAATAATATTTGTCTTGTAGTAATGAAACTAGATCACTATTTCTACAAAAATGGTTAAACTTACTAGTAAATAGTGTAGATGTTTAGGTGACATATATCAAAATAATTTTATTATGATTTAGATATTCCTCCTCTGGCTCACATAGCATAAATAGTGCCATTTTCCAGTGGGTTTTGTATTGTTGTACCAAAAAAATAGTAACCCAACAGGACCTTGGGCTATGATTGTTTTAGTAAATTTCTGTTCAGATCATATGGTAAGGATATTTCTTGGGTCCTGTCTCATTTTTTTCATCATTCCCTTATTTCAAAATTTATGATATTTTGAAACTTTACACATCTTGGCCAAAATTCTAACTTTCTTCAGTCAATGATAAAATTTACTTGGCTCTCACCCTCATCATGTTTGGTTGTTTGATTATGATCCTTAAAAAGTGAAATCACAAGCTTCGTTTGGTTTTCCTAAGTTATTTACCTTTGATTTTTTGGGGAAAATATGTAATTATTTTTAATATGCTACTCTTTTGAAAATAAACTTTCTATTTTCCATTCAAGTATTAAATATATTTATCATTTAAAAAATTCAAAAATGCAGAAAGGCCAAAGATAAGAAAAAAACTCACCCACTGTCCTGCAAACACTTAACACTTCAGTGCCATATCCGTCCAGTCCTTCTGCTGTGCATATTTTACATATAACTAGGGTAATATAATAGATGCAAAATTGTATTTCTACTTCTTAAAGTAATTTTTTTATGCTTGTAAAAATAATGTGTGCCTTAGGCTATGTCGATAATGTCTAATCTCCATGTAAGATAATTTTAATTTTGAAGGGTCATTTTTGGCAGCTAAATAATCTCATTCATAATATTTTCATTCACTAATTTGGAATAATGGAGACTTTATTATGAAGGAGCTGACATTCATCTTTACACCATATTTAAATAATGGGTATTCTAAGCAAATTAATAATTCAAAGATGAAAGATCATGTTTGACTTAAAAGAAAAATATAATCTCAGAGAAAATAGAAAATTAATGCTACAAACTTCAAATAAAATTTGTCTTGTGAATTATTCTATTATTTACATTTCACTAAATGATTTAAAGTCAGAAAAATTTCCAGGACAGTTTTTGTGTGAAAGCATATAAAATTTCTGTCCTCAGGGCGCAGGCAGTACACTAGAGAAGCTTAAGGAAACATCTAATTTTAAAACAACAAAGCATCTCATACAGCATAAGCATGAGAATGAGAATGAGAGACAGAAGAAATGTTTTAGTGGAAGACATTTGAAAATCAAACAGATTTGGATTTTACTCACAGTTCTGCCACTTTTAGACATGGTTCTTAATCTCTCAGTGCTTCAGTTTCCACCTTGGGAAAGAAAATAAAATCTCTATTTAAAGGGCATTGTCAATATAAATGACATATATCTAGCACTATGCCTGGCATATTAGAAATCTTCAGTAAATAGTAACTATTACTCATTTTAGTTATAGATGAAATGGCCTGAGAAAAATTAGAGAGAATATTTAGGGGGATGTTATTATGGTAATTCTAGTAAACGGTAATGAGAGTCTGAATTAGCATAGTGACAGGCAATACAGAAAGGAAAAATAGATATTGAAAAGAATCCCACAAAAGCATATACAGGAATTAGTTATAAGGAAATGAAGGTGCAAGAGGAATCCAAGATGACTCGAGATTCTGACCTTTGTGAATGGGAGAATACAAAGCTTGGGAAACATTCAAGAAAACTGCATCAGAATCTATGTGTTTAGAACCCCAGCATCAGGATTTTTAAAAAGCATTGCAGATTATTCTAATGCATCACAAGAACTGAGAACCATTTTTGAGATTTTTTAATATGCATACATCAGTATATACATAAATTCTTTAAAATTAATTTAAAGGCAATTTTATTATAACAATTTTAACTTTATAAAAAGTTGTTACATAAAATAGAAAAATAAATGCTATGAAATTGGTTGCCAGGCTTCCATTTTCTTAAAGGTTATGTACTGGAGTGGATATCTTGTTTAGGAAAGAGTCTCACTGAGCAATTTTGTTGACAAAGGCAGGGCTCCCTGGACATGATACCAAAGGGAGAGCTTTAAACATGAGACACATTGCTTTGCATAAAGATATGATAATTTGTAATCATTTAAAGACAACTCTTATGAAAAGGGGAGGAGCCTACAGACTCAAGGAAGGCATGGGGGATACCCAAGGAGGAACACAACATTTTCAAATACTAAAAGAGCTGTCAGTAGCAAATTCTATATCCTGCGAAAACCATCCTTCAGGAATAAAGAGGAAATAAAGACATTCTCAGTTGAAGGAAAACAAAGATAATTTGTTGCTAGCAAAGCTACCCTTAAAATGGTTAAAGGAAGTTCTCTAAACAGGAGGAGATGGTAACAAAACAAGTTTTGGAAGGTCAGAAAGGAAGGAAGAATGTTGGCATGAGTAAAAAGGGGTATGTATAAGAAATTAACCCACTTCTTATGAGTTTATTAAATCAAATTTGTGGTTGAAGCAAAAATTATATCATCATCTGATGCGGTATTCCATGTATGTAGAGGAAATGCTTAAGACAATTATAATTAAAAAGCTGGGCAGATAAGAGAACCTAAATGAGGTAACGTTTCTATACTTGACTCAAAGTTGTAAAATGTCAATACTGGTAGATTGTCGTAAATTATATACTTACATCGTAATACCCAGAGTATCCTCTAAGAAAATTACATAAAATGCTATAGGCAAAATCCAGATGAACCCTAAATAATGAATAAATAACCCACAGTACCGTTACATAAGAGAAGTAGAGGAAACAAACAGAAAACAAATATAAAATGGCAGCCTTAAGCCATAATATATCAATAATTATGTTAAATGTAAATGATCTAAATATGCCAATTAAAATATAGAGATTGATAGAGTGTATAGAAAAACATGATCTAACAATATGCTGTCTGCACGAAATTCACTTCAAATACAGTGACAAAGGTAAGTTGAAAGTAAAAGGATAAAAAAAGAGAGGTTTTTCTGCATATGTTTCCGTAGTTTGACACTTCAAGCTCGTGAATATATTCACTACTCAAAAATTAAATAAAATTTTCAAAGCTGCTGTATACACTGATTCAGAAGCAAAGTTGAGGCCCATTTCCTGTTTTTCCAAATACTTGACTAGGGAAAGATGCCCTTTGAAAAGACAAGTGGTGGGATTTTGGATTTTCCACAGTATGCTACATGGAAACTGTAAATGTTGTAATTGACTTTTAGAAGAAAACAGTACCACAGACAGCTGAAAAACTCTGGGTGGTTTGCTTTACATATATATTGTAAACATCTTTTCAAATCAGTGTGTGTATATATTTATATGTATATACATGCATATATATACATATACACACACATACATATATATACAAATCTCATAAAAACTTATCTGTGTCTGAATGTATTGTCAATATATTTATATACATCTATTTCCACAAATAATTTTTGTTGCTTACATAGTATTTCTAGCATGTATTATTTTAGTTCTCTTAATCGGTTCTCACTCGAAGAATTATATTGTTTCCACTTTTGTTGCTGTTGTTGTTAGGATTGTAATTGTATTCTAAGAAACACCCTTGTTCACCTCTCTCTTATTCTTAAAGATAAATTCTAGAAATGGTAATCCAGGTCAGTGATCATCCAGATGTTTGCCTTTTGACACATGTTGTCGTGTTCTGCTCCGGAAAGCTTTTAATATGTATAGCATTGCTCTGAGGGGTTTATCTTACAAGTCAGATAAATATCATATCACTGAAGGGACCCCTATTTTTCAAGAACACTGCAGTGTGCACCCATCATTGCTATTAATGTCAAATTACCAAAGCAGTTGATCCTGAAAATGCTACATTTTCTGTTCTGTTCTACAATACATTTGAGGTGTGAGTGTGCTTGTCATTCATGGAATGCTAAATAGCTAATGCATCCTTAATTCTCTTTGCAACCAAAGTACTGGTATATTTGTTACAGATATTCATGCCCAAGGGAATGATGCAGTTTCTTGGGTGAGCTTTTTGATTTTTAAATAGAAGAAGATGTGTCAGACAGCGTTTGGTAAAGAAAAGGAAAAATATAATGTGATACTTGCTAGCTCCTGAAAAATGCATAAACAGACTTTAGAATCAGGTAAATAATTCCCTCTTGGCCATTGTATGTATTGACAGCTTGAAAATAATTCATGGAGAGAGACAATGAGAAGGAAATATGTATATATAATATATATAACATACATATTTTATTCATATATATATATAATTTTTTTCCTCATCAAGATCTCCGTGGTTTCACATAAAATGTTGATTTGAACTTGCTATATACTTTAGTTTTCAGAAGGCAGAATAACCCATACTTTGTTTATGTAACATGATATACGTAGTACATTTATTGGAAGGTAGGCCTTAGAACAGCTGCTACCAAGGGATGTTTTAAGGTGGCTTATCCCTATCTTATGCTTTTTTAAGAAATGGGAGACTGACAACTATAAACACACAGTTCTTATGCAGGTTCTTGCAAGTCCATTGCATTACAATGTTTGAGAATAGGGGTTAAAGTAAATAGAAGTCAGAATATATGTGTTAATGTTGATGTCTTAAAAGGTAGCTACAAATTACAATAACAGTTAATATTTATTGAGAGTATTAGCAAGTCATGAAATTTATATGCATTAACTTATCAATCTTCACAATAACCCACAGTGATTGATAATATCGTCATTATTATTTCCAGTTTGCAGATGAGGACGCTCAAGGTAACACAGACAGGGTAATTTTAATCCTATTGATTTGAGATCTCAACCTCTTATTAACTGTAGTGTCCCATTTTAAGCCTCTTCAACTACATTTGTAGCTAGGTAAATGCAATTACTTTCTTCTCATTTCTGAGCTCGCTTCAGATCCATTTGACAGGTTCCCAAAACCACTTATTACCTACTGTCTGAAGCCTTCATGTGCCTTACCTCTATCCTATTTCTTAGGATTATTTCTTTCAAAAGGAATCATGTGATATCCATGCTTGGAGCTCTTTCATGGAGCTGCCTTTCTGTTGAATAGCTTTTTCTTTTAAAATATGCCTTACTAAAAGAGCCAGACCACTTCTATTATGGAAATAGAACAGCTTTGAAATAATCTCATTGCCCAGCAGAGGTAGGTTGATCACACAGAATTTGAGTATACACTTGCTTCATAAATGAAAGATTCAGAACTAAAACCCATAAATCCCAACACTAGATCCATTACACTTTTGATATCAGAAGTACATATTGAAATATATTCTTTTAGAAAATATTTATTAAACATAAACTCTATACCAAACAGTGTTACTAGCACTGGAGATGCAGAGGTGAATGAGATTGTGAAATTTGTTTATATATCATATATAGTTATATTATCATCAGTGAAGAAAAAACAAACTATTATTATAAAATATTGATATGTAAAGGTGATAATTTTTCTGGTCAATAATCAATTCTATCCATTTAAAAATTGGAAATATAAGTATGTTAATGATGAAATAACTTGAGTTACCTATAAATTATACTGGTAATTTAGAATTCTAATTATATCAATTAGTTTGAGGAAGAAATTATGGAAAAAATGGATTCCTACTTCAGAAGCACTATTGTTATTTTTCAAAAAAGATATTTTTCAGAAATGCTGTTAATGGATAATATTTGGGCAGATTTGAAAGGTAAAAACCCTTCAAACTTAATGATGTATGTTTGCCTCCATGTCAACAATTTCATAGTACTTAATATATATTTTTAATTAGTTGAATTTATGGATAATTTTCTTGCAAATCCTAAACCAAGCCGAATTTTCTGTCCTATTTTAGATAAGTCTGTCAGGGAGTAGCCTCCTTCTTTGAGAAATTGTTCTTTTTATTACATTTAAAGAACTGTGATTCATTCTCCTATGTAATTAGAAGGAGTACGTTAAATATTCTCTGTTCTTTTGAAAGGTGGCAGTACAGGGAACAAACTTTTGGTATAGTCCATTTCCATGTTTTACTCCCTTATTAGCTCTACAACAGCCTCTTTCTGATAAAACAATCAGTCTACAACAGAATGCCTTTTCCTCTGGGTTTCTAAGTTACGCAAAGTCTACCCTGTGTTTCCTGTAAAAAAATAAATAAATAATGCCAAATATCTTGTTTTCTACTGAAAGAAAATATCTTTCAGAAGGAGGAAAAGAACAATGTGATGTCACCTTATAGTCTTTTTATTATCAAAAATTATAAAGTTGGACATGGGTTTATAATGACCCTCCTGTATTAATGGGAGTGTAACGTGACATCCTGGAGAGCAATATGGCACTGATTTTGTTAAATTAAATATTCTTATATATGCTATATAACCCCTAAGTCCCACTCCTATGTCCAACAGAAGTTTTCTCATAGGTCTACAAGGGGATTTGAATGAGGTTCTTATTCAGAGTAATGTTTGTGGTTATAAGGAGTTGGAGAAAAGCTAGGTGTCCAGTTTACGAGAGTGGATAAGAAAACGTGAGACCCTATAGAGATACTGTACAGCACTAGGAAAAAAAACACAAAAAGATGTCCATTAATCATACCAATGTTTTCTTAGGTCAGTCTTCCAAGGCAATAGAAATAAAAACAAAAATAAACAAATGGGACCTAATCAAACTTACAAGCTTTTGCACAGCAAAGGAAACCATAAAAACAAACAAACAAAAAAATGAAAAGACAGCCTATGGAATGGGAGAAAATATTTGCAAATGATGTGACCGACAAGGGCTTAATCTCCAAATTATACAAACAGCTCATACAACTCAACAACAAAAAAACAAACAACCCAATGGAAAAATGGGCAGAAGACCTTAATAGACATTTCTCCAAAGAAGACATACAGATGGCCAGTAGGCACATGAAAAGATGCTCAACATCACTAATTATCCGAGAAAGGCAAATCAAAACTACAATGAGGTATCTCCTCACACTGGTCAGAATGGCCATCATCAAAAAGTCTACAAATAACAAATGCTGGAGAAGGTGTGGAGAAAAGGGAACCCTCCTACACTACTGGTGGGAATGTAAGTTGGTACAGCCACTATGGAGAACAGTATGGAGGTTCCTCAGAAAACTAAAAATAGAATTACCATATGATCCAGCAATCCCATTCCTGGGCATATATCTGGACAAAACTATAATTCAAAGAGATACATGCAACCCTATGTCCATAGCAGCACTATTTACAATAGCCAAGACATGGAAGCAACCTAAATGTCCATTGACACTGAATGAATAAAGAAGACGTGGTACATATATACAATGGAATACTACTCAGCCATAAAAAAGAATGAAATAATGCCATTTGCAGCAACACAGATGCAACTAGAGATTATAATACTAAGTGAAGTAAGTCAGAAAGAGAAAGGCATATACCATATGATATCACTTATATGTGGAATCTAAAATATGGCACAAATGTACCTATCTACAAAACAGAAACAGACTTACAGACATAGAGATCAGACTTGTGGTTGCCAAGGAAGAGGGTGGAGGAGGGACAGACTGGGAATTTGGCATTGGTAGATGCTAACTATTACATTTAGAATGGATAAACAATAAGGTCCTACTGTATAGCACA
Organism: Balaenoptera physalus; assembly: GCF_965194825.1. Taxonomy (NCBI): domain Eukaryota; kingdom Metazoa; phylum Chordata; class Mammalia; order Artiodactyla; family Balaenopteridae; genus Balaenoptera; species Balaenoptera physalus. Next base: position 33,901,001 of record NC_138890.1, read on the forward strand.
GGGAACTGTATTCAATCTCCTGGGATAAACCATAATGGAAAAGAATATTTAAAAAAGAATGTATATATATGTAAAACTGAGTCACTTTTCTATACAGCAGAGATTGGCACAGCATTGTAAATCAACTATACTTTAATAAATAAATAAATATGTCCACATAGCGACATAAATACGTGTTAGAAACATAGTGCTTAAAAAATAGACAAGAAGCAGAAGATGTATAGCATGGGCCAATTATGCAAAATAAAAAATCATTTTACAGGATAATATACAAATAAACAGGGTGCTTATCCAACACATTGTGTGTGAGTAGGGGGTGATGAGCTTGGGCAATGGGGACCATGAGGAAGGAAGGAAGCAATGAAGGAAGGAAGGAAGGAAGGAAGGGAGGGAGGGAGGGAGGAAGGGAGGAAGGGACGGGAGAAAGGAAAGAGTAAAAAAGCATCAATAGGACAAAGCTGATCTTCAAGCTACTTCATTGCTGATACAACAAACCTCAACTCTTTTAAGTAAGACAGTAAAATTCAGACACATAGTGTAACATTTAAAATGTCCAATGTCCATTCAAAAATGGTCATTATGAGGCCAGAAACATCATGGCCAGAAACATCAAAACCAGATAAACAATTATAAGAAAAGAAAATTGAGACAAATATCCCTCATGAGCATAAATACAAAGGATCCTTAAGAAAATATTAATATATTGAATCCAGCAATATAAAAACAATAATATATCATGTCCTACTGAGATTCATCTGAGGAACGCAAAGCTGGCTTAATAGTTGAAAATCAATAATAATTCTTTCCCTCTAAGACTGGAAAAAAAAGACAAGATCTACTCTCACCACTGGAGTTCTTAACATGTGCAATGAGGCAATTAAAAATAATAGGTATACAAATTTGAAAGGGAGTAGTATATTTGTCTTTATTCTCAAATAGGATGATTATGTACCTAGATAACCGTGAGGATTCTAGAGCAAAACGTATAGCTACTAAAAGTCTTGTACATGAATGTACAAGCAGCTTTATTCATGTCAAAAACCGGAAACAACCACAATATACAACAACAGGACAGTAGATAATCTACGGTGCATTTATACAATAGAACACGTCTCAGTAATACAAGAAAGAAAGAGATTACTGATATATTCAACAACATAGATGAACCTCAGAAACTTTATGCTGAGTGAAAGAGGTCAGATACAAAGAGTCCATAGTGTATGGTTCTATTTATGTGGAAATCCTCAATAGCCAAAACTAATTGATAGTGGCATAAAGTAGATCAGTGGCTGTCTGGAGCTGAGGGTGGTGGTGAGATTGATGTTAAAGAGAGAGAATGTTTTGAGGTAGTGGATACATTCTATATTTTTATTTTGGTTGTGTTTACTTGAGTGTATACATTTGTCATAACTCATGGAACTATACAATGAAAAATGGGTATATTTTACTGTAGTTAATAATAAATCCTATTAAATTACACAAAAAAGAACAAATGTATGGATTGCAAAGAACATGTAAAACAATTAACAGGTAATTTATTCTATTTGGGTTATGTTTAATTATTTCTCCTTTTTCATGCACTTGGATTTAATTATAAGGCTGAAGTTTTTTTTTTTTTTTTTTATCCTATGAAAAGACTTGCTTATTGGGAAATGAGTGCAGCCAAGCTGATATAAGATCCTCTAAGAATATATTTTCTAAAAAAAAAAAAAAAAGGAATATACTTTCATTTAGACTTAGACACTTTCTAACAGGAAGACTGTTAAACTTTAGTAACATTTCTCTTGAAAACACACTTGATTCAACACTTTCCTTTCCCTTACACATTCTCTATCATTTAAATATTTTCAAAACTACCAGCTTCTTTCCATGCCTATCTTCAGTCAATTTTAGAACTACCTGATTCTTTACTGTCTTTAGCCTTATCAGTCTCTACCCCTCTATCCACACTGGAATCACAATGATCTCTCTGAATCACAGATCTGAGGGGCTGATTTAAAATTATTCATGGGTCACCATTCTGTGGATCAAGTTCAAGTTTCATATCAAAGTTTTATAAGATCCTCATGAACTTGCCCAAACTTGCTTCCTATCTACCTACCTACTGAACTTCTTACCTCTCTATTCTTTGTCTAACTTGCTGTACATTCTACTGCCATTCTACTTCTACCGCCTCACATGTCTCAATTTACATATATACTTTAGCTAGATTCAACTTTTTTTGTGCCCATAGTGAGACGTCTCTCTCTTCTCTCTCATACTTTAATGCTGTTTAGTATGCCTTGGCATGTGCTGTTTGTCCTACTGAATCAATTTCCTTTCCTTTTTTTTCTGTCTCTCCTCCTCCTGGCTAATTCCTATTGAGTAGGAAAGATTCATCCCAGCAATGACCTTCTCTTGGAAGACTTCCTGAGACGATGGAATTGGAGGCTCCTTTTATAAGACCATGCATATTATCACTTAGTTCACCAGATTTGATTGCTTTTTCTTTGCCTACCTGACATTTTTGAGAAACTGCTGAAATCAAAAGTGACTTTCTTCCTTGGGTTAGGCCTAATTATGGTTCTTTTTTTAAATTGAGGTATAATTGATATATAACTTTAGTTTTAGGTGTAGAAGGTATTGTGTATACAGTGAAATTTGATATTTGTGTATACAGTGAAATCATCACTACGATAAATCTAGACCACATTCATCACTATAGTTAACAAAATTTTATTTTCTTGTGAAGAGAATTTGTAAGATTTACTCTCTTAGCAATTTCAAATATGCAATACAGAATTATTAACTATAGTCATCATGCTGTACATTACATACCCCTGACTTATGTATTTTATAATTGGAAACGTGTACCTTTTGACACCCTTTTGCCCATTCGCCCACCTCCACCCACCTCTGACATCCACCAATCCATTCTCTGTAACAATGAGCTTTTTTTTTTTCTTTTTTTCCTTTAAGATTCAGGCTGAAGCTTCTGGACAGGCAAACAGGCCTCTTTCACAGAAAGACTGGGGGTGTGTTAAAGTCAGTCGTGTGTGTGTTGCCCTAGGGGTGGTAGCCTTTTAAGCACGATCTCTTGGCTTGTTACAGGCCCGTGGGGCCCAGGAATGCAAGCCCCACCCCCCAATCAGGACCAGGCGAACAAGAGGCAGCCCCTGGGCAGCTGCTGCAAAGACCCAGACGCCAGAAACTAAAACCTAGGCACCAGTTGCGTGTAAAAATTCCCCTCTGAGAGATACTGGTGCTCTGGAGGGCGGTAGAATGAGAATGCAGCGATGGCCACCACCAGGACGAGAAAAAGGAAAAAAAAAGAGAAAGGAAAAAAAAAAAAGCCTAGAGTTAAAAAAAAAAAAAAAAAAAAGAAAAGAAAAATGGCGCCTGGGGGCTTGCGCAAAGCTGAGGAGGCAAAGGCTGCGCCCTGGTTCCGACCCTAGAGGGCACCCAGCAGGCGTCAAATGCGCGTCAAATCAGCCACCTGCCCCTCAGGCTGACGCTCCAAGATGAGCAAATGAGCCTTTTCTGCACAAAGCCTGGGCGCTTCTCCCTCCGGTCGCTTCTCCCTCGAGCCGCTTCCACGCCGCGCCCTGGGGCAGGTGAGTCCGAGCTGCCAGCTCTTCTCTCAGATCCCTGATAATACCCTGTGTATGTCGCGGACATGACCCCTGATGTTTTCAAAACTAAGTGTTTCGGGGGCTCATCTCTCAGGTGCAGGTCCTAAAAGTTGGGGGTGCGTGAGGTGGGGCTCAAAGCCTTCGCTCCTCAGGAAGAAGCTCCGGCTTTCGGGTTCCCTTCTGACTGGGTCGCGGAGCTGGGGCCAGGGTGTATGGGGAAGTTGTGTCCCAGCTTCTCCTACCTGCCTTGATGTGGGCCTTCTGCCCTTCACCGAGGAGTTTCTGGAGCCACAGCCTTTAGGTTTTTTTCAGAGGACGTTGTTCCACATGTAGCTGTAGACTGGGTGTGTCTGTGGGAGCTGAGTGGTGCGGGAGGCTGTCCTTCTCTGTCGCCATCTTGAACCTGACTGTGGTTCTCTGTGATGTTCTGGGTCATGAGGGATGGAGACTCGTCAAAGCGTTTTTCTGCTGTTGATTTATTACATACTCCAGGTGATAATAAACAGTATTTAACTCAGATATCATTTGTTTTAGCTCTTACTAGTGACGAATTTTTAAATATAAGCAGTTTTAGGCTTTCTGCATTTTGTTTTTTTTTTTTTTTTGAAGGTTTGGGTGATGAAGAAGGGTTACCAGGTGAGTAATTCAAAAGAAGGTGGAGAAAATCTCACCTGTCTGGATACGTTCCCTGGGGCAGAATGAGTAGCAGTGGTGAAATCTATAGTCATGATTGCATTATCTCATTTGAGGCAGGTTTAAGGAATAGAAGACAATTACTTAGTAGCAACCTTAAAACTGAGCAAAGGAATAGTTTTTGGATAAAGGGAGTTCTAATAGGAACTTTGGTGTATTATATATTTCTCACAGTACTTGTTTACTTGCGTTGGTTTGTAATGTCTGGGCACACAGAAATTACTGTGACTAACTTAATAATCAAACTTTGTGATTTTCATCTTTATTTTTGGGTGAAGTGGAAGACAAAGTCATTTCTTGTCTGCCAATTTTTGGCAGACATTTTCTGTCCCATAGAGAGAAACTTGACCAAGGATTACCCCTGTATCTCCACTCCCAGACTGGGAGTTCCTTGCAGGAACTGTATATGCACTTCTTTAGCCAAGATCATAGCACAGAGCTTACCTGAAGTAAATGTTCAATAAATATTTGCTGAATAAATGAGTGGATACATTTTCTCTGTGCACCTGTTGGTGTAACTGGTAGATGGCAGAACATCATTTCAGCTCTCTGACAGTCTTGTTCTTATCTATGCTAAGATGATCTAGCCATGGGATGGGTAATTGTATCTTTGGAAAGCTCAGCAATCTGTTCTTCACCTTGAATTCTTTGTCTTAGCAGGCTTGATGGGCTATTTTCTACAATAGACAATAGCACACAAGTTCTTAAGGAATTGCATTCAGGTGGTACATGCAACTCAAATACAACTCCCAATGCATACTTTCTCCTCAGAGGATTTAAAAGGAAGGCCCTGTAATAAAAGAAGATGTAACATAAGATTGAATAAGATGGTGGAGATGAAAAGGGCAAGGGTTTCAGCTGAAGTTGTATTTTTAGCAGTTTGCAACATTTGCTGCTAATTAAACAAGCCCTATTTGGGTTTTCTAAAACAATCAAGTTAGAAATGTGAGTACTTGAAGCCAATATAGAACTGGAAATACCCAGGGTATTTTCTATTTCGGGGCTAGTTTGGATCACCTGAGCTCTGAACAATACCTGGGAGATGGCCCAGCATTCTGAATATTTTTTTGCATATTCATTAGTTTAACAAGTAATTGTAAGCCAGCTATATACTAGGAAGTCTTCTAGGTGCTGATAGTAAGGCAGTGAAAACACATGGAGTTAATATTCAGAAACTTGTATGACTCATACTTCCTCCCTAATGCTTGTAACCAGGTGATGAATTAATTGGCAATTTAAACTAGTAGTATATTTCTTTTTCTGGTATGATTTTCTTGTCTTTGGAAAGTGCTTTATTTTGGGTAAAACCGCTTTCTAGGGTGCTGGATGTAGTTATTTGTAATACCTGAACACTTAACTCTCGTTGAGAAATTAGCCTTATTGCTATTGAATATATATTCCCTGAAACATATATCATGCAGGTTTTTCCAGATAATGGCAGAAGTATCAAGATGAGATCTGGCCAGACCTGGCCTGGTGTGCAAAGAGTCACCTGACCGAGGCGAAGTAATGTGCACTGAGAGGTGCTGCATCTAATTCTGCTCCAGTGAGCAGAGGTCCTTCACCTCTGGTACCTATAGTGTGCACGTGTGTATGTGTGGCCTCTTTAGGGTCACCTATAGTTCACTTAAAATACTGCAAATAGGCAACTTGCCTTCCTATTTTTGTTTTTGAGGAAGATTGTATTCTCTGTTTTTTTACTCTCTTTTACTCAACTTGTGTTTATTTATTCCTCATTTACAATGTGCAAAGGGTGAAGTGTTTGGGATACTATATTTTATGGGGAAGTCCTAAGGCAAAGTCCTAGTCCTAGACCTAGAGTAGGGGTCTTTGTAGTTTTACCTCTAATCTTTAATTTGGTGTTAAGTGAATGGCTAAAAGGAAGAAGGAAAATGTGTTCAGTGAACCCTGGCTTTATTTTGGTTGGGGCTTCTCTGTTGTGCCATCTGACTTTGAAAGTGGTTGTTAAAGGTATCTGTCTTCCCATGAACTCTTATCATCAATTCTTCGTCATCACTGGTATCCCAATTAGAAAAAAAAAAAAAAAATCCAGAGCAGATGTCTGCCAATCCAGTTTTCAAGTTCATCTCTGTTGTAGCAGTGAGCAGGCCTTCTCTTCCTGTCAATCACCTTTTGTAACCTGAAGAAAAGAGAGTTACTGACTGACACCAAGGAGAATTTCTTTACATTCCATTCTCAGTATCCAAGGGGCTCTGGGATTTGAGACTATCAAATTAGTGTCAATTTGAGACATTTCTGAGAGAAGGAAAAAAAAATTGGATATTACCTGAATTCATCTTCCATGTGGCCCATTGCTAACATCCAATCATAGCCGCTGTCAGTCACAGAGAAAGGCATTATATTTCAATGACTGGGTATCTCTTTAATTATAGAAATGAATAATCCAGCTCCCCCAGCTCTCTTCTTAACAGGTGCAGCCCATGAAATGAAAGGCTTGAACCTGAAGGATCAACACAAACAGAATTTGCAGCAATTTCTATTACTAGTTTCTTTCCTGTTGTCTGAACGCAATATTTCCTTACTGACAGGAAATGAATGAGGTCTGAAAACACTTTTCTAAGCCTCAGTGGCATTTAACGGCATTCCCTTCACCTTCTCAGGCTTTGTGGTTGTGAACAGCATCAGAAATTGATGACCTTTTCTTTAAAGATGTATATCATTTAAAAAATCTTCCCAAAATAGAAAAATGTGATGAACATTAAGGGTTTTGAGCTTTCATAGAAGTAGCAAACATTATTCAAATGTTTTGAATATATTTATTCAAAATAAATGTTATAATATTCACTTTGAATTAAAAAATATTTTTATCTTTTTATTGATCATTCTTAAAATTATTTTGTGGTAACTTTGGATAGACATATACCCAGAATATTTAGAGTCAAATAAATTGATTTTTACACTTTGTAAATTTTAGATTCTCCCTGGTGAGTATAAAGTACTTACTTAACCCAGTTCTCAGCACTTACAAATTACTCAGTTAATGATAAGCAATCATTACTGTTACTGTCATGGTGACTTCTCTACTATTATAGCCTTGCTTCAGTCAATAATATATTGAGCACCTACTATGCACAACATTGTGAAAAATACAAAGGTCAATCATGCTTAGATACTGGCTGTGCTTAAAGTAATGGCTAATAATGGAAATAAGTACAATAAAAAATAAAAAGTAATGACTGTAGTGAGAGAGGCATAAATAAAGTCCTTTGAAAGTTTAGAAGCATGAGAAATAAATGCCTCCAGATAAAATCAGGGCAGGCTTCTGGTCAAAGTGACATTTATGCTTGCCCTTGGAGGGTAGGTACAATTCAGACATGTAAAAAAACCAGGGATGACCATTTTGAGAAGGGAAAATAAAATGAAAAATTTACTATGATGATACAAGACATGTATATTGTAAAAGAAGGACAGAGTGAGAAGTGTTTGCCAACAGAGGTTGAGCATATACCATGGAGAGCTTTGAACATCTGGTTAAGGAGTTGGTGGGACTTTTGTTTACTTATCTAAATGGAATTCATGAATAAGGTTTTGGGGACAGGGAAGGATTATGATTAGAAATATTTTAAGAAGATTAATTTGATTGCTATCCTTATGCTTTTACAGGATTTCAATTTGCTGTCAGCTTTCAGGCATGAGTATTTTTACTAATATATATATATTTTTCACCAAGATATATATATTCTATCTTAGTAAATAATAAATTATGTTTAATAAATATATTGGTAAATTATATGTATGATAAATTACATGTAAATATATAAGTATATATTAATTTATATAATTATAATTAGTGTATATGTGTATGTATATGCATATATATATATATTCTGTCTGCAAGGAAGGAGAAGGTTAAACAAATACTCAAACACCTTCCAGTAGTAGTACAAAAATGGCTTCTTATAAAGCTCAAACTGATATGTATATATTTATATTTTCTCAGTTTTTCAGCTCTAATATTCATGGCACTTTGGCTGTGAAGGATCAGGAAACATTTAAGTAGTATACATAAATGATAAACATCTTCAGAATATACACCAATAAAAGTATTTCTATTTAGCTACCTTAATCTAAGAATCTCATGAACTTTTCTCTAAGCTTTTAAAAAATCTAATAGAAATTTAGAAAGAGCATTGTGAGGATTTGTAGTTTGTATTGAAGCACAAAGAAACCAAATCAAGTGCTAGTCTGAAGGAAATCCTTGTTTCCACAGAAATCTCATTCACACCTTATTAAATTATCTAAATCATATCCTATAATGATGAGTACCTTCATTCTGAGTGTAGGCACATGCAGCTGAGAAGTGGAAAGGATATTGATTCCATGGGCACAGACCACTTTACTTCACACCCTTTCCTAACATTAAAATCCAGGGTATTCTATGTCCAGTCAATATTATTATTATGTAATAACGACTGACTTTTTTGGTTAGCAGAGCCTTTTCACACTAATAAACCCATGCTTTCCTGATGAATCAAGCCCCTTTTGGCTTAAAATGATGCATTAATAATCAGTAGATAATTTTAGGCTGATTGACTGCTGCTACTAATGGAGTCAGGTGAATTTTAAAAAGTCATTCTTCTAAATAGATTGACCAGAGAGGGTGAGGAATATTTATTTAGCTCCTAAGCACTTTTTAAAATTATAGATAATATCTTTTTCCTTAGCTAAATAAATGATTGCAAGGAAGGTAAATATTTCATATGTAAATACCCCTCAAACTAGGCACCCTACGTAATTGAGAGAAACATGGAGGAAATCACAAAAGTATTTTATTATATTTTAGGAAATTCCTCAACTAATTTGGGTGAAGTCTTAGGTATGAATGTGCATCCCTAAAAAAATGAGTTTATTCTCTTTAATTATAGGTATTTTGGATTTATGTCTGCACTATGTAGAGTTACATTCCATTAAACGCTAAGATGATAATATATAAAGCTCCCAGAATTTGGAGGGATTAGGCAGGGACTGTCAATTCAAGCAGAGAAGTTGATCTAAATTCTAAAAGATTAAAAAGTTGAAAACTGACAGGAAGGCTAATGTTTTCATTATGATATGGTTATTCTCTAGCATGGAAGATATATCTTTTACAGATTATAAAAATATTCCAAAAAAATCCCATTAAGGTAGTTAGAACAAAATAGTTCTGCGACCACTTACTTTACATAAAACAAAAAGAAAACAAAAAAGAAATCATGTATTGATAAACATTTTCTACACTTTCTCTGACAATATTTTCTAGAATTTAGACCTTTAAGATAAAAAATTTCAAGAAAATTTTAGAACTCTGATAACGAGTTTAACTATATGTAAATAGGTTATAGCACATAAATTACTACCTGTATATTATTTAAATAAGTGTCCTTTTGTGAACTGGTCAAAGTTTTTAAAAAAGGGAAAAATGAAGCACTAATTCTTCCCATATTACAAATATGAGTAGAAAAGTCATTCAGTACAATTCCTGTTTCCAATTTAGATGAAGGAAAGAATGTTAGTGATTCAATTAATAGAGGAAATTAACCTAACAGACCGTGGTCAGCGGTAGGACTGTGGGCATTTCTGGGCTCTATTGTATGCAGAAATGCTTACCCACAAGTTGGGATTTGAGTTGCTCACTAGATGTTCCTCATATCCTCCCCAAATACTTCATATTAACCTGACGGTCTGAAATTCCATTCTGGGAGATTGGCTTTCTCTGCCTCTCTTTTCTTAACACAGTTGTTCTGTTAAATTCACAATGTAACTTACAAAGAGTCATATTAAATGAATTTGTGTTATGACCATATTAATACTTTCAGGTAAATAGGATTTTCCTTTTTTTTTTTTTTTAACATAAAAGATACAATCAGGACTATGTCAGAGGCTAAACTGAATGTAAGAGAGGAACCAAGGAGACCTCATGGGCAGAAATGATGTTGATTGTGTCGGGAGATATAATAAACTCAAATGTCTTTGGAGGCTATTAAAATAATAATGTGTGACTTACCGGGGTGTATCACAATAGGGAGTGGTGGTGTGGGAATGCAGCAGGAGTGCCTTCCCAACCTCAAAGCATTAAAAATCTTTTTCTTAAACACTGTGCTGGTCGAATACAATAGGTCAAGTACAGATTGGTTAAGAAAGCTAAGAGTCCTTTGCCAGAGTATTATCTCTAAACTTAATATTTTGAAGTAGCAGAGATTTAAATGATGTGGACATTAAAAACCATTCTTCAATTTTGAGATATCATCCAAGCCATCTGGAAATATCAGGGGAACTGGCAGAGTAGTGTAGTATTAAAGGTTTCCAGCACCGTGTGACCTTACACAATTTATTTATACTCTATGAGCCTTCCTCTCTTCATCCGGAAAGTGAGGATAAAAGCAGTACCCAAACAGGGATTTAATGAGGTAAGGTACACAGAGCCTGGTACAGAACTCAAAAAGTTAGCTACTGACTGTTACTTTATTGTTCTTGAAAAAAAAATATGTGAATATATGAACTGCTAATTCAGGGCAATCAGACCTTGACACAGACTTTGAAAAACTCATTTCATTCTAAAGATTATGCACTGTTAAATCATCTCATCTACAGTGAAATTCAGTAGGAAGACAGTACATGGCAGGTCACTCTCACCTCTGCCCTGGAACACAGTCATGGTGAGTATTGGCCGTAGACTCACCGGGTCCTTGGATACAGGTCATGATTCTCAAAGCTTTATTCCTGCAGGCCACTAGCTAGTTACGTGGGCTTGCCTGACATTTGTTTCATCTACGTTTCCTTTAAACAAGAGGAAAAGCTCTACTTTGTTTTAAAGATTGAGACCCAGTACAATATATGACATGCACGAGAAGTAGAGTTTGGTAGGAGAAAATATCCCCAAAATTGTGAATCAGTAATTTTGTGTGTGTTTTATGTGTTTAATAATGGATTTATTTATTTATTGTCATACACCTCTAATCATTGCAATCCAGTGATGTAAACAAAAATAATTCCTTAAGTCCTGGCCTATTTTGCCAGTGATAAATCTCCTAGACAACGTCTTTCATTTTTATTTATAGTATAATTGGTTTCACAGTCTTCTACAAAGCTTAGGGTTCACAGAATCAGTCTTCCTTTGTGTTACCATTGTGAGGTGGAGTGAGATACATAGGCCTCGAGGAAATCATATCTTAGGGAGGGTTGAGAGAACATGTACAGCTTTAATTTAATTTTTTTTTTTCCGATAGAATATGTGACGTATTAGAATTTGCCTTGGGTTCAATTTGGGTAATCTTATTTTTAGATCAAGTAGAGCACCCTTCTGAAAGAGGGTCCTAATGGGGCAGAATTCCTTACATAATTGAATCTCCAGAAACTGGTTACAATTAATTCATTCACTCATTCATTCAGTGATTCATTCACTCACTTAATATATAGTTATGTAATTACACTATGCTGGACATCACACAATACAGGAACTAGGAATACATAAATAAAATATAGCTTCTCTCCTCATGGAGTTCAGTCAGTTGAGGATGACAAAACATAGTCTACAAATTGCAGTTGTTTGGTACATGCTCTGAGAAAGATGTGCTAGAAAACCCGAATGAATGAAGAAGTTTTCCCATTAAGTTGATGCCTAGGCTGAATCATAAAGGAGTGTAGTGTGAAGGGTGAAATTTTACTAATATAATATAGCTTTGTGCCTTTCAGACGAATGGAAGCATTGCACTTCTGTGCCCACTGTGAAGTTAGGCATGGGAATGGCACCTGAGTTGGTCAATGAAATATAAGTGGGGTTGATGTATGTGTATCACGTGTAGGCAGTGGGTTTAAGAACCACTTAAACTGCAGACACACAGGTTTATACATAGCTTCCGTCTGCCTAGGTACCTGAGAGGCTATAATGAATAGTACCACACCGGCTGACTAAGTTGTGCATGTACCTTATATTGTGTTAAACTACGATGATTGATAGAAAAACTGTGGGGTGGAGATTGGAGGTGAGATATTAGTATTTGAGGCAGATGTTAAAAGATGTGGAAAAGAACTAACTTGGTAGTAGTGGAGAACATGTCAGAGAGTAGCAGAAGATGCTAGAGAGGTAGGTGGAACAAGATCTTAAAGGACATTGTATGTCTTGCTAAGGAGTCTTGGACTATTGACATATTCTAAGCAGGGCAGTGGCATAATCTGTTTTGTATTTTAGCAAGGTGATTCTGGCAGCAGAGCAGGAGGTGAATTGAAAGGACAGGCTGTAAGTCAAGAATGCTGCCACAACCCAGGTAAAAATGATGATTTTCTGAACTAAGGTAGTTGTGATAGCAGTAAATAAGAAGGAATCAATGAAATAAACAAGATTTTGTGATTGCGTATATGCAAGGAGAGTATGGGAAATGAAGTTACCCAGGATCACTTTCAGGTTTCTAAATTATGTGGTTGGGAAAAAGGTAGTGCTACTTTACAGATGTTGTGAATAGTCAAGGAGAATCAGTTCACAGAGCAAAGTTTAAATGTGTACATGCTGTATTTAATAAGACTGAATGTCCAGGATGGATAAGCAGGACGGATGAACAGATCTGCAGCTCAGAATCAGGGCTGAGGCAAATATTTGGGAATCTACCCATTGACAATGAGGAGAAGTGTAAGGAGAAGAAAAGTGGTTCAAGGGTAGAAACCTGAGATAAATACATTGTCATTTTTAGGACAAAACCCCCCCCCCAAAAAAAGAAGTTTAATATGACAATTAACACATCCACTTTTGATTTTTCTTAGCAAAACAAACCCTTTATTGAAACGTCAATAAACTAACAAAATTCCAGTGTTGAAGTCAGGAGAATGAAATACAATGGAAAATAGAAATATAAGAAATATAAATTCTAGGCATTTTTTAGATTACATAATTATTCTCTATTATTTTCTCTTTTTTATTAGGTATTGATTAATTACATAAAATTCATTTTGAACCTGTGTATTAGGCAATGCATTATATTGTAGATATAGACTTCGAGATGAATAAAATAAACATGACTGCTGCCTCCATTAAACATATATCTAGGTGGGTGCATGGTTGGGGAGGGTAGAAAAGAGATGATAAAGCCACAGTGATCATACAAATAAACAGAATATCATAGCTGTGAAATTCTAGGGAAGGTTATCTTAAGGAGACTTAGAAGTTTTATCTGTGATTGAGATGGGCCCTCTACTCTATTCCTAAGTGGGCCCTTTTACCGTTAGAAGCAGCTTGGAACAGGGAGAGCTGTCCAAGAAGTCAGCTGCTGTACTACTTGGGATGTTTCAATCCCAAGTTTACTCACACAGGTTGTTGGGAAGACAGGCTTTTTCCATTTGTGTGTCCATTATGCTTTCTAGTCGTAACAGTGGGTTGAACAAAGGCAAAAAATGTGTGGGCATAACATGTTTATTATCAATATTGACTAACCAGATCACTAAAAGAAATAATTTTTTCTGTGAAAAGGTGTATTTTTTCCTCAAATGCTCCGTGTTATTTTATGCACTACAACTCAAATTCTTTTCTTTGTGAACTTATTTGTGGGTACATTTCCCTCCCAAACTCTTCCCCAAATCTTTCTCCAAAGTAAAGCTAACTAGGATGATTTTAATGATTAATTATGGGTTTCATTGCAAGTGCTTATTCTCCACTGTAATATTATTACTTAAGGGTACAGCTCCTGTTACCAGGACAACAGAAGGTGACATGTGCACAGTTAAGCCTTTACTTAAATAGTCACTCTTTAATAAAATGTCCACTGTCTTCTTGTTGCTCCTCATTCCTGGAGATGAAAGAATGCAAAATATTCCATTCATATTGTATGTTCCAATAGAATATACATTTTTTTCCCTTCTCTCTACATTGTCTGTGTTTTCAAATGATCTTACTCATTTTAATGTTCTTTTTATAATTAACTTATTTTTTCCCTACAACTCTGAGTTCTTCTACTCTTCCAATTAAAAGATTTGCTCTGTTCCAGACTGATCATGCAATAGTCACCACTGAATTTGGGGTTACAAACATCATTAATAAACACCAACATACATAACTACTTTCTTTTTTTTTTTTTAATCAACCGAGTTACTCTATGTAGATTATTTCTTTAGGGGACGTTGTTATTAATTGTGATGGACATATTTTGGGTTTTAGTGACTCATTGTCATACTTTGGATCACAGCACTGATTTTAGTGGGGAGGATTACCTTGTACCCCTCTGCATAGTCTTGAGGGGAGTGCACGTCAGGGTAATATTACAGTAAAGTGCCTTCCTAATGTGTCTAATGTCAGTTGAAATACCTTCTTCCAGGGGCTAATGCCAGCTGAAAAAGAACATGTCCCACTCATACCCCACAATTGCATTTAAAAAAAAAAACAGCTTTATTGATATATGATTCACTTACCATAAAATATACCTTTAAGCGTACAATTCAGAGGTTTTAGTATATTCACATAATTTTGCAACCATCATCACTAACTAATTTTAGAACATTTTCATCCCTCCTGAATGAAATCCTCAAACCACCCCTTAGCGGTTCGCTCTCAATTCCTTTCTCCCCACCACCCTCTGGCAACTACTAATCAACTTTCTGCCTCTATGTATCTGCCTATTAAGGGCATTTCCTGGTATATGCGATCTTTCTCGACTGGCTCCTTTCACTTAGCATGTTTTTCAAGATTCATCCATGTTATAACATGTGCCATTACTTTATACTCTTCTATTGGTGAATGGTATTCCGTTGTATGGATGTACCACTTTTGTTCATCCATTCATCAGTTGATGGACATTTGGGTTATTTCCACTTATTGAATATTACAGATGCTGCTGCTATGAACATTTCTATGTAAGTTTTAGTATGGACATGTGTTTTCATTTCTCTTGGGCATATACCTAAGGGTGGAATTGCTGGACCATATGACAGCTATAGTTTAACCCTTAGAGGAACTGCCAAAGTTTTCCAGAGTGGCTGCACCATTTGACATACCAGCCAGCAACAGGTGAAGATTCCATTTTTTCCACAACATTGCCAGTGCTTGCTATGCTTTTGACAATAGCAGTCCTAGTGTGTGTGAAGTGGAATCTCCTTGAGGCTTTGATTTGCGTTTCCTTGATGGCTAATGATGCTGAGGATCTTTTCATATACTTACTTTCCCTTTGTGTATCTTTGGAGAAATGTCTATTAAAATCACTTGCCCAGTTTTTAGTTGAATTTATTTATCTTTTAGTTGTTGAGCTGCAAGTATTCATTATGTACTTTGGACATGAATCCTTAACAGATAAATGATTTTCTCCAATTTTCTGGGTTATACTTTTAACTTGTTGCTGTTCTTTGAAACTCAGAAACTTTTAATATTGATTAAGTCCAAATTATCTGTTTTTTCTTTTGCTCTTTGCACTTTTGGTGTCATATCTAAGAAGCCATTGCCTAACCTGAGATCACAGAGATTTATAAAGATGTTTTCTCCTAAGAGTTTTATAATTTTCTCTTTTAAATTTAGGACTTGGGTGCATTTTGAGATAATATGTGTGTATGGCCTATGTTAGGTATGCAGCTTTATACTTTGCACGTGCATATTCGAGTTGTCCAAACACTATTTTTTTTTTAAAAAACAAAAAACCCCATGATTCTTTCCCAATTAACTTTCTTGGCATCATTGTCAAAAACCAATTGACTATAAATGGGAGGGTTTATTTCTGAACACTTGATACTATTTCATTGACCTATATGTCTATACATAGGCCAGTAACACACTATCTTGATTACTATAGCTTTGTAGTCAATTTTGAAATTGGGAAGTGTGAATCATCCACCTTTCTTGTTTTTCTGGAAGATTGTTTTGTCTATTTGGGCTTCCTTGCATTTCCATACAAATTTTAGGATAAGCTAGACATTATCTGTAAAAAAATTGGACAGTAAATATTTTGAATCTGAAAATTAATTTGGAGAGTATTGCCAGCTTAACAACATTAAACCTTATGAGTCATAATCATGGGATGTTTTTCCATGTATTTAGGTCCTTGTTAAGATTTTTCATAATATTTTGTGGGGTTTTGTTAAGTATACAATTTTTTGTACTTAAATTCCTAAGTATTGTATTCTTTTTGATGCTATTATAAATAGAATTTTTAAAATTCATTTTTGGATATTCCATTGCTAGTATATAGAAATACTGTTACGTTTCTATGTGTTTGTTTGTTTGTTTTTTTTACCATGCAACCTTGCTGAACTTAGTTTTTAGTTCCAATAGCAATTTAGTGAGTTCCTTAGGATTTTCTATAAACAAAATCATGTCATCTGCAAACTGAGTTTTACTTCTCCCTTTCTGATCTGGATGCCTTTTATTTCTTTTTCTTTCTTAGTTGGCCATGATAGAATCTTCTGTACAATGTAGGACAGGAGCGGTGAGAATAGACATCATTCTCTTGTTCTTGTTCTTTGGTGGAAAGCATTTAGTCTGTCACCACTAAGTATAATGTTAGCTGTATTTTGTTTTTTTTTGTTTTTGTTTTTGGAAGATGCCTTTTTTAGGTTCAAATTCCCCTCTATCCCTAGTTTGTTGAGAGTGTTTATCATAAAAGGGTGATTGATTTTCCCAATGCTTTTTCTGAATGTATTAAAGTGATTCTGTTGTTTATGTCTTTTATACTGTTAACATAGTGTATTACATTGATTGACTTTTCAGATGCTAAACCAACATTACACTCATGGGATATATTCTGATTGGTCAGAGTTTATCATTGTTTTTATATTTGCTGAATTTGGTTTGCCAGTATTTTCTTGAGGACTTTTGCATCTATATTCAAAGGGGATATTAGTTGATACTTATAAGGTCTCTGTCTGGTTCTAGTACTGGGTCTCATAGAATGAGTTGGGAACTTTTTTTTTCCTATTTTATGGAAGTTTTGTGGAGGATTGGTATTATTTCTTCTTTAACTGTCTAGTAGAATTCACTAGTAAGCTATTTCAGCTTGAGATTTTTCTTAGAAGTGTTTTGATGAGTAACTCAACTTTTTTACATTTATAGGCCTATTTATTCAGATCTTCTGTTTATTCTTGAGTTAGTTTCAGTAGTTTGTGTCTTTCTCAGAAGTTGTCCATTTCTTGTAGGCTATCTAATTTATTGGAAAACACTTTTTCATAGCATTTTCTTATAATAATACTTGCTGGCATTTATGTCCCCTTTTTTAATCCACAAGTTTAGTAATTCAATTCTTCTCTTATTTTTTATTGCTCAGTCTAGCTAAAGATTTGAAAATTTTATTAATCTATTTAAAGAATGGTTTTGGTTTTGTTGATTTTCTCTGTTATTTTCTCTACCTCATTTATTTCTTCCCTAATCTTTATGATTTCCTTCCAATTTCCTTGGGTTTAGTTTGCTCTTATTTTTCTAGTTCCTCAAAGTAAAAGATTAGGTTAAAATTTGATACCTTTCTCCTTTTTTTTAATATACGCATGTACATCTACAAATTTCCCTCTAGGAATTGCTTTAGCTGAATCCCAGGACTTTGGTATGTTGTGTTTTGCTTTCATTTATCACAAGGTATTGATATTTTCTGATGTGATTTCTTCTTTTACCCATTAGTTATATAAGATTATGTTGTCTAATTTTGGCATATTACTGAGTTTTCCAAATTTCCTTCTGTTATTGACTTCTCATTTTATTCCATTGTGATTAGAAAACATATACTGTATGATTAAATTTTTTGATTCACTCTGGATTGTTTTATGGCCTAACACATAATGTTTACTGGACAATGTTTGATGTTCATTTAAGAAGAATATGTATTCTGCCATTGTTGGATGGAGTGTTCTAGAGATGTCTCTTAGGTCTAAATAATTCATAGTGTGGTTCAAGTCCCTTATTCCTTCATTGATCTGCTGCCTGCATGTTCTATCCATTTTTTTTGTTGTTGTTCTTTTTTTGTTGTTGTTGTTCTTAATATAAAAGTTATTTTATTTATCAGCTCATTTTTTTTAACATGTTAATTGGAGTATAATTGCTTTACAATGGTGTGTTAGTTTCTGCTTTATAACAAAGTGAATCAGTTATACATATACATATGTCTCCATATCTCTTCCCTCTTGTGTCTCCCTCCCTCCCACCCTCCCTATCCCACCCCTCTAGGTGGTCACAAACCACCGAGCTGATCTCCCTGTGCTGTGCGGCTGCTTCCCACTAGCTAGCTATTTTACGTTTGGTAGTGTATATATGTCCATGCCACTCTCACTTTGTCACAGCTTACCCTTCCCCCTCCCCATATCCTCAAGTCCATTCTCTAGTAGGACTGTGTCTTTATTCCCATCTTGCCCCTAGGTTCTTCATGACCTTTTTTTTTTTTCTCTTACATTCCATATATATGTGTTAGCATACGGTATTTGTTTTTCTGACTTACTTCACTCTGTATGACAGACTCTTAGTCCATCCACCTCACTACAAATAACTCAAATGCGTTTCTTTTTATGACTGAGTAATATTCCATTGTATATATGTGCCACATCTTCCTTATCCATTCATCTGTCAATGGACACTTAGGTTGCTTCCATGTCCTGGCTATTGTAAATAGAGCTGCAATGAACATTGTGGTACATGACTCTTTTTGAATTATGGTTTTCTCAGGGTATATGCCCAGTAGTGGGATTGCTGGGTCGTATGGTAGTTCTATTTTTAGTTTTTTAAGGAACCTCCATACTGTTCTCCATAGTGGCTGTATCAATTTACATCCCCACCAACAGTGCAAGAGTGTTCCCTTTCCTCCACACCCTCTCCAGCATTTATTGTTTCTAGATTTTTTGATGATGGCCATTCTGATTGGTGTGAGATGATATTTCATTGTACTTTTGATTTGCATTTCTCTAATGATTAATGGTGTTGAGCATCCTTTCATGTGTTTGTTGGCAATCTGTATATCTTCTTTGGAGAAATGTCTATTTAGGTCTTCTGCCCATTTTTGGATTAGGTTGTTTGTTTTTTTGTTATTGAGCTGCATGAGCTGCTTGTAAATTTTGGAGATTAATCCTTTATCAGTTGCTTCATTTGCAAATATTTTCTCCCATTCTGAGGGTTGCCTTTTGGTCTTGTTTATGGTTTCCTTTGCTGTGCAAAAGCTTTTAAGTTTCATTAGGTCCCATTTGTTTATTTTTGTTTTTATTTCCCATTTCTCTAGGAGGTGGGTCAAAAAGGATCTTGCTGTGATTTATGTCATAGAGTGTTCTGCCTGTGTTTTTCTCTAAGAGTTTGATAGTGTCTGGCCTTACATTTAGGTCTTTAATAAATTTTGAGTTTATTTTTGTGTATGGTGTTAGGGAGTGTTCTAGTTTCATACTTTTACATGTACCTGGCCAGTTTTCCCAGCACCACTTATTGAAGAGGCTGTCTTTTCTCCACTTATATTCTTGCCTCCTTTATCAAAGATAAGGTGACCATATGTGCATGGGTTTATCTCTGGGCTTTCTATCCTGTTCCATTGATGTATATTTCTGTTTTTGTGCCAGTACCATACTGGTTTGATTACTGTAGCTTTGTAGTATAGTCTGAAGTCAGGGAGCCTGATTCCTCCAGCTCCATTTTTCGTTCTCAATATTGCTTTGGCTATTCGGGGTCTTTTGTGTTTCCATACAAATTGTGAAATTTTTTGTTCTAGTTCTGTGAAAAATACCAGTGGTAGTTTGATAGGGATTGCATTGAATCTGTAGATTGCTTTGGGTAGTATAGTCATTTTCACAATGTTGATTCTTCCAATCCAAAAACATGGTATATCTCTCCATCTATTTGTATCATCTTTAATTTCTTTCATCAGTGTCTTATAATTTTCTGCATACAGGTCTTTTGTCTCCTTAGGTAGGTTTATTCCTAGATATTTTATTCTTTTTGTTGCAGTGGTAAATGGGAGTGTTTTCTTAATTTCACTTTAAGATTTTTCATCATTAGTGTATAAGAATGCCAGAGATTTCTGTGCATTAATTTTGTGTCCTGCTACTTTACCAAATTCATTGATTAGCTCTAGTAGTTTTCTGGTACCAGCTTTAGGATTCTCTATGTATAGTATCATGTCATCTGCAAACAGTGACAGCTTTACTCTTCTTTTCCGATTTGGATTCCTTTTATTTCTTTTTCTTCTCTGATTGCTGTGGCTAAAACTTCCAAAACTATGTTGAATAAGAGTGGTGAGTGTGGGCAACCTTGTCTTGTTCCTGGTCTTAGTGGAAATGGTTTCAGTTTTTCACCATTTATGATGATGTTGGCTGTGGGTTTGTCATATATGGCCTTTATTATGTTGAGGAAAGTTCCCTCTATGCCTACTTTCTGCAGTGTTTTTATCATAAATGGGTGTCGAATTTTGTTGAAAGCTTTCTCTGCATCTATTGAGATGATCATATGGTTTTTCTCCTTCAATTTGTTAATATGGTGTATCACGTTGATTGATTTGCGTATATTGAAGAATCCTTGCATTCCTGGAATAAACCCCACTTGATCATGGTGTATGATCCTTTTAATGTGCTGTTGGATTCTGTTTGCTAGTATTTTGTTGAGGATTTTTGCATCCATGTTCATCAGTGATATTGGCCTGTAGTTTTCTTTCTTTGTGACATCTTTGTCTGGTTTTGGTATCAGGGTGATGGTGGCCTCGTAGAATGAGTTGGGGAGTGTTCCTCCCTCTGCTATATTTTGGAAGAGTTTGAGAAGGATACGTGTTAGCTCTTCTCTAATGTTTGATAGAATTCGCCTGTGAAGCCATCTGGTCCTGGGCTTTTGTTTGTTGGAAGATTTTTCATCACAGTTTCAATTTCAGTGCTTGTGATTGGTCTGTTCATATTTTCTATTTCTTCCTGGTTCAGTCTCGGCAGGTTGTGCATTTCTAAGAATCTGTCCATTTCTTCCAGGTTGTCCATTTTATTGGCACAGAGTTGCTTGTAGTAATCTCTCATGATCGTTTGTATTTCTGCAGTGTCAGTTGTTACTTCTCCTTTTTCATTTCTAATTCTGTTGATTTGAGTCTTCTCCCTTTTTTTCTGAATGAGTCTGGCTAATGGTTTATCAATTTTGTTTATCTTCTCAAAGAACGAGTTTTAGTTTTATTGATCTTTGCTATCGTTTCCTTCATTTCTTTTTCATTTATTTCTGATCTGATCTTTATGATTTCTTTCCTTCTGCTAACTTTGGGGTTTTTTTTGTTCTTCTTTCTCTAATTGCTTTAGGTGTAAGGTTAGGTTGTTTATTTGAGATGTTTCCTGTTTCTTAAGGTAGGATTGTATTGCTATAAACTTCCTCTTAGAACTGCTTTTGTTGCATCCCATAGGTTTTGGGTCGTCATGTCTCCATTGTCATTTGTTTCTAGGTATTTTTTGATTTCCTCTTTGATTTCTTCAGTGATCACTTCATTATTAAGTAGTGTATTGTTTAGCCTCCATGTGTTTGTATTTTTTACAGATCTTTTCTTGTAATTGATATCTAGTCTCATAGCGTTGTGGTCGGAAAAGATACTTGATACGATTTCAATTTTCTTAAATTTACCAAGGCTTGATTTGTGACCCAAGATATGATCTATCCTGGAGAATGTTCCATAAGCACTTGAAAAAAATGTGTATTCTGTTATTTTTGTATGGAATGTCCTGTAAATATCAATTAAGTCCATCTTGTTTAATGTATCATTTAAAGCTTGTGTTTCCTTATTTATTTTCATTTTGGATGATCTGTCCATTGGTGAAAGTGGGGTGTTAAAGTCCCCTACTATGATTGTGTTACTGTCGATTTCCCCTTTTATGGCTGTTTGTATTTGCCTTATGTATTGAGGTGCTCCTATGTTGGGTGCATAACTATTTACAATTGTTATATCTTCTTCTTGGATCGATCCCTTGATCATTATGTAGTATCCTTCTTTGTCTCTTTTAACAGTCTTTATTTTAAAGTCTATTTTTTTTTTAAATTTTTTTAAATTTATTATTTATTTATTATTTTTATTTTTGGCTGTGTTGGGTCTTCGTTTCTGTGTGAGGGCTTTCTCCAGTTGAGGCGAGTGGGGGCCACTCTTCATCGCGGTGCGCGGGCCTCTCACTGTCGCGGCCTCTCTTGTTGCGGAGCACAGGCTCAAGACACTCAGGCTCAGTAGTTGTGGCTCACGGGCCCAGTTGCTCCGCGGCATGTGGGATCTTCCCAGACCAGGGCTCGAACCCGTGTCCCCTGCATTGGCAGGCAGATTCTCAACCACTGTGCCACCAGGGAAGCCCTAAAGTCTATTTTGTTTGATATGAGAATTGCTACTCCAGCTTTCTTCTGATATCCATTTGCATGGAATTTTCTAGGTCCTTTTTAAACGTTTTTTATTTTCTCTATTCTATTTCCATGATTTTGCATCATCTTTACTATCATTATTCTGAATTCTTTTTCAGTTAAACTGCCAATTTCCTCTTCATTTGTTAGGTCTGGTGGGTTTTTATCTTGCTCTTTCATCTGCTGTGTGTTTTTCTGTCTTCTCATTGCTTAAGTTACTGTGTTGGGGTCTCCTTTTCGCAGGCTGCAGGTTCGCAGTTCCCGTTGTTTTTGGTGTCTGTCCCCAGTGGCTAAGGTTGGTTCAGTGGGTTGTGTAGGCTTCCTGGTGGAGGGGACTAGTGCTTGTGTTTTGGTGGATGAGGCTGGATGTTGTCTTTCTGGTGGGCAGGTCCACATCTGGTGGTGTATTTTGGGTTGTCTGTGGCCTTATTATGATTTTAGGCAGCCACTCTGCTAATGGATGGGGTTGTGTTCCTGTCTTGCTAGTTGTTTCGCATAGGGTGTCCAGCAGTGTAGCTTGCTGGTCGTTGAGTGAAGCTGGGTCTTGGCGTTGAGAGGGAGATCTCTGGGAGATTTTCACCATTTGACATTATGTGGAGCTGGGAGGTCTCTTGTGGACCAGTGTCCTGAAGTTGGCTCTCCCACTTCAGAGGCACAGCACTGACTCCTGGCTGGGGCACCAAGAGCCTTTCATCCACACGGCTCAGAATAAAAGGGAGAAAAAATAGAAAGAAAGAAAGAAAGAAAGAGGATAAAATAAGATTTATTAAAATAAAAAATAATTATTAAGAAAAAAAGTTTTTTAAGTAAAAAAAAAAAAGAAGGACGGACAGAACCCTAGGACAAATGGTGAAAGCAAAGCTATACAGACAAAATCACACACAGAAGCATACACATACACACTCACAAAAAGAGAAAAAGGGGAAAAAATAATATATCTTTGCTCTCAAAGTCCACCTCCTCGATTTGGGATGATTCGTTGTCTATTCAGGTATTCCACAGATGCAGGTACATCAAGTTGTTTGTGGAGCTTTAATCCGCTGCTTCTGAGGCTGTTGGGAGAGATTTCCCTTTCTCTTCTTTGTTCGCACAGCTCCCGTGGTTCAGCTTTGGATTTGGACCCACCTCTGCGTGTAGGTCGCCTGAGGGCATCTGTTCTTCGCTCAGACAGGACGGGGTTAAAGGAGCAGCTGATTCGGGGGCTCTGGCTCACTCAGACCGTGGGGAGGTAGGGATACGGATGTGGGGCGAGCCTGCGGCGGCAGAGGCCAGCGTGACGTTGCACCAGCCTGAGGCGCGCCGTGCGTTCTCCCGGGGAAGTTGTCCCTGGATCACGGACCCTGGCAGTGGCGGGCTGTACAGACTCCCGGGAGGGGCGGTGTGGAGAGTGACCTGTGCTCGCACACAGGCTTCTTGGTGGCGGCAGCAGCAGCCTTAGCGTCTCATGCCCGTCTCTGGGGTCTGCGCTGATAGCCGCGGCTTGTGCCCGTCTTTGGAGCTCCTTTAAGCAGTGCTCTTAATCCCCTCTCCTCCTGCACCAGGAAACAAAGAGGGAAGAAAAAGTCTCTTGCCTCTTCGGCAGCTCCAGACCTTTTCCTGGATACCCTCCCGGCTTGCCGTGGTGCACTAGCCCCCTTCAGGCTGTGTTCACGCCGCCAACCCCAGTCCTCTCCCTGCGATCCGACCGAAGCCCGAGCCTCAGCTCCCAGCCCCCGCCCGCCCCGGCGGGTGAGCAGACAAGCCTCTCGGGCTGGTGAGTGCTGGTCGGCACCGATCCTCTGTGCGGGAATCTCTCCGCTTTGCCCTCCGCACCCCTGTGCCTGCGCTCTCCTCCGTGGCTCCGAAGCTTTCCCCCTCCGCCACCCACAGTCTCCGCCCGCGAAGGGGCTTCCTAGTGTATGGAAACCTTTCCTCCTTCACAGCTCCCTCCCACTGGTGCAGGTCCCGTCCCTATTCTTTTGTCTCTGTTATTTCTTTTTTCTTTTGCCCTACCCAGGTACGTGGGGAGTTTCTTGCCTTTTGGGAGGTCTGAGGTCTTCTGCCAGCATTCAGTGGGTGTTCTATAGGAGCAGTTCCACATGTAGATGTATTTCTGATGTATCTGTGGGGACGAAGGTGATCTCTGCGTCTTACTCTTCCGCCATCTTGAAGCTCCTCCCTCTCTATCCATTTTTGAAAGTAGGGTTTTGAAGTATCCAGCTACTATTGTTGAGCCATCTATTTCTCTGTCTCATATTGTCAGATTTTTATTCATTTGATTTGAATCTCTCTTGTTAACTACAGATAGATTTATAATTGTTGGTCTTCCTGACAGATTGTTTCTTTTATCATTATAAAATGTCCTTGTTTTTCTCTAGTAGCAGTGTTTACTTTAAAGTCTGTTATGTCTAATATTAATATAGCAACTCTAGTTCTCTTTCGGTTATTGTTTGTATGGTACATATTTTTTCCATCTTTTTACTTTCAATTTACTTGTGTCTTTGAATACAAAATGTGTCACTTGTAGGTAGCACTTAGTTGGATTATGGGTTTTTTCTTTATTCATATACCTTTTAAAATCTCTGCCTTTTGATTAGAATGTATAATCCATTATGTTTAATAAAATTACTAATAAGGTAGAATTTATAGTTGCCTTTTTTTTGTTGTTTTCTAAATGGTGTAGGTCTTTTTTTGTTCCTCTATTTCCCCATATTGCCCTCTATTTTGATAAATAGATATATTCTACTGTAGCATTTTAATTTATTTGTTGTTTATTATATTGTGTTTTAAAAGTTACTTTCATTTTAGTGTTTGCCCCGGGAATTAAAGGTAATGTATTAACTTACAGGAATCCAGTTTGGATTAATACAAACTAAATTCTAATAGTATACAAAAACTTTGCTCCAAAATAGCTTCTGTTTCTTGGTGCTATAATTTTCATACAAATGATGTCTTTGTATGATAGAAGCTCATCAATACAATTTTATTACTATTACTCTATACCCTAGACTGTTATATTTTAGGTCAGATAGAAGAGAAAAAGAAATAAAAACACAAATACATTCATATTGTGCTTTATGTTTACTTATGCAGTTATCTTTCCCAGATTCTTTATTTTTCTGTGTGGATTCCAGTTACTGTCTAGTGTCCTTTCATTTCAGACTAAAGGACTTGCCTTTGTATCTCTTGTATGGCAGATTTGCTAGTAATAAAACCTCTCTCTTTTTAAAAAATTTTAATCTCAGAAACTCTTAAATTTTCCTGCATTCTATAAGCCTAGTTTTGCTGGATATAGAGTTCTTCATTGATAGTATTTTTCTTTCAGGACTTTTTAGTATGTCACCCCACTGCCTTTTGAGCTCCATGGTTTTTCATGAGAAGTCAGCTCTTAATTTTATTGAGGATCCTTGTATGTGATGCATCACTTTTACCTTCGTTCAAAATTCTCTCTATGTCTTTTTCTTTCAGTAGCTGATTTTGCTGTAGCTAAATGTAGATCTTTTTGAGTTTATCTTACTTGAAGTATTTTGAGCCTCTGGTATGTGTAGATTAATATTTTACATCAAATATGGGAAGTTTTAGGCTATTATTTCTTGAAATAGTCTTTCTGCTCCTTTTTCTCTCTCCTCTCCTTCTGGAACTCCTATTATGCATATGTTGGTATACTTGATGGTGTCCCACAAGTCTCCCACTATTTGCCAGGGAGCTCTGTGTGTGTGATCACACTTTCAAAGCTCCAGCAGTTTAAAATTCTGCCTTACCCTACACTTTCTACAAATGCAGAGCTCAAGGCCAGCCAGAGGTAATATATTAGGGTCTTGATTGGTTTTTCCTAGGCACATACTCCACTGTGGAAATGTGTGGCCTTCTGCATCCCCATGGAGTTGTTGGAGATTTTCAGAGTCACTTATGGGCATCTCATTCCTCAGACTTTTATGTATTTTGGCCAACCTCTTTTGTTTAAATTTTAATTTTATTGGCATATAGTTGATTTACAATGTTGTGTTAGTTTTGGGTGTAAAGCAAAGTGAGTCAGTTATACCTACACATACATTTATTCTTTTTTAGATTCTTTTCTCTTATAGGTTATCACAGAATATTGAGTAGAGTTCCCTCTGCTATACAGTATGTGCTTGTTGGTTATCTATCTTATATATAGTAGTGTGTATATGTTCATCCCAAGCTCCTGATTTACCCCTCCCTCCCCCCCCGCGATGTTTCCCTTTTGGTAACCATAAGTTTGTTTTCGAAATCTGTGAGTCTGTTTCTGTTTTGTAAATAAGTTCATTTGTATCATTTTTTTAGATTCCATATATAAGTGACATCATATGATATTTGTCTTGGCTACTGTAAATAGTGGTGCAGTGAACATTGGGGTGCATGTATCTTTTCGAATTATGGTTTTTATCTGGATATATGTCCAGGAGTGGGATTCCTGGATCATATGGTAGTTCTGCTTTTAGTTTTTTAAGGAACCTCCATATGGTTCTCCATGGTGGTCGTACCAATTTACATTCTCACCAACAGTGTAGAAGGGTTCCCTTTTCTCCCCACCCTCTCCAGCATTTATTGTTTCTAGTCTTTTTCATGTTGGCCATTCTGAGTGGTGTGAGGTGATACCTCATTGTAGTTTTGATTTGCATTTCTCTGATAATTAATGATGTTGAGCATCTTTTCATGTACTTTCTGGCCATCTGTATGTCTTCTTTGGAGAAATGTCTATTTAGATCTTCTGCCCATTCTTTGATTGGGTTGTTTGTTTTTTTGACAGAGCTGCATGAGCTGTTTTTATATTTTGGAGATTAATCCCTTGTTGGTCACATCATTTGCAAATATTTTCTCCCATTCTGTGGGTTGTCTTTTTATTTTGGGTTCCTTTGCTGTGAAAAAGCTTCTAAGTTTGATTAGGTCTCATTTGCTTATTTTTGTTTTTATTTTCTTTAGGAGGTGGATCAAAAAAGATATTGTTACAATTTATGTCAAAGGGTGTTCTGCCAATGTTTTCTTCTAAGAGTATTATAGCGTCTGGCCTTACATTTATGTCTTTGATGCATTTTGAGTTTATTTTTGTGTATGGTATTAGAGAATGTTCTAATTTCATTCTTTTACGTGTAGCTGTGCAGTTTTCCCACTACCACTTATTGAAGAGGCTTTCTTTTCTCCATTGTATATTCTTGCCTCCCTTGTCATAGATTAATTGATGATAGGTGCATGGGTTTATTTCTGGGCTTTCTATTCTGTTCCATTGATCTATATTTCTGTTTTTGTGCCAGTACAATACTGTTTTGAATTGTAGCTTTGTAATATAATTTGAAGTCAAGGAGCCTGATTCCTCCAGCTCTGTTGCCCAAACTGGTATTATAACCTCAGGCAGCTACAATGTGAAACAGTTGCCACTGACGGTTTTGCATTGATGGGAATGGGGCTTTTCCCACTGAATCAGTTCAAACAACAACAAGCCCTGTGAATGAGACTTTTCAAGGGAGCTTCCAGAAAGGTCAAAACATTGAAAGCTATTTGGGGATGAGACTTTTTGAGAAACTCCAGAGCCATTCTATTTCCTCTGGCAGCTAATAGGCTGCTATTTTTCACAGCAACCTTGATTGCAAGACTTTTTGGCTTTCAAGGCCACTACAGAGTTGTGGAGAAGAGAATGTGAATAGAGCAAATTAAAGCACCACAGACCTCACTGTTACTATCATTTTCAGCCATTTTTCTTGAATAAATGCTCCTCAGATTAAGTTGTTGGTTAATTTCCAGGGCTCTGAAAAAGTTGAATTTGACAAATTTTGCCAGGGTTCTCATTGTTTTTAAGGAGGATCTGATTTTTGGAGGTTTACCATTATAGAAGTGCTTTGTTCCCCATGACTACTTCTGATAAGAAATGGAAAATTGATATTCCATCATCTGCAAAATAACAGAATATTGGACTCTGTTTACCCCCACTTTTAGTCTTTTTATTTCTACAAGAATCTATCTCTTGGTTCTTTTCTCTGTCCTTCAGCCCACTTTTTTTAAAATAAAAATTGTATGTATTCAAGGCATACAATGTGATGATTCAATATAGACATTCATAGTGAAATGATTGTTACAGTCAAGCTAATGTATATCTTCTCCTCACATAGTTACCCTTTCATTTGTTGCAATAAAAGCCCCTGAAATCTACTCTCTTAGCAAATTTCCAGTATTCAATACAATTTTTTTTTTCAATACAATATTTTTAACTGTAGTCATCATGCTATACATCAAATCTTTAGACTTATTCATTCATTCTACATAACTGCTACTTTGTACCCTTTGACCAACATCTCTCTATTTCCCCCACCTCCCAGCCTCTGGTAATCATCATTCTATTCTCTGTTTTTATGTATTCAACCATTTTAGATTCCACATATAAGCGAGATCATGAAGTTTTTTTCTTTCTGTGTCTAGCTTATTATAGGTTTTAAGATATGTAGAAAAGAAGCTACCTTTGTCATAGGTTTGCTTTTTCCCTTAACATTTCTAACTGTGATTTTTTTAGAAAGGCTACTTTGAAAATTAAAATTATTACAAAATTTAAACCTTTGTAACATAGTAGAACAAGTATTTACTGACAGAGAATTTTAGTCTCTCCCCTGGAGAAATTCTCTCATTCTCACTTATGATAACATAATACATTAAATTATAAACACATATTATTTTTCATTATTATGACCAATAAAATTAAGAAACAATATAGATTTGATAATTGGGTAGATGGATGTAATAAATAAAAACATCCCTTGATATTCTGATATATTCCCCTAGCAGTGAATTCATCTTTTCTGATCATTAGAGCATAATTTAGTAAGCTAGGTTTATATATTTTTCTGGGTACATTTATTTTCAGCTCTGTTTACTTGATGTAATAAGCTAAGTAAAGAATTCAAAAACTTATGCTAAGGGTACTAAGGATATTATAAAGTGCCCAGTGGTTTTATCTCTCATTGTTTATTTGACTATACTTATTAGTGTCATGGCATGCCTTTTTTTAATCCACATAGCAAGAAGTTTTTAAGTTGATTCAAGTTTTTCCCCAGATTCTGCCTGATGTTATTTACCCTTGAGAATAAAATCAGCCCAAGGAGTTAAGTAAACTTGAGTTTGTATCTGATCTTTATGGTGATAAATTAGTAGTAGGTAAATTATTTGTAGAAGCAGCTAGATTTTCAACATTTCTTGAATTCTGTGTCCATATCTATAACATACCTCCATACAGAGTGGGTGAGATGTATAACAGTTAATGTATAGGTGCTCAACGTAATAAATTTTTCCTTCCTTAACTAGGGTATATAAATTCTAGGAAAGATAAATATAAAAGGGAAAAGCTGATTATTTTGATAGACCATCCCTTGGTTGAAAGTGGAATTTGCAATAAATTATATTTTAAAAATTTATGATTGGAGTGAATTATATCCAAAGACTACTGGTCCCCAATTCCCATTAAGTCAACTCAGCCAGTTATTTGTTCATGTATTTATTCAACAACAAATATTTATTGACACGCCACTATGGGCCAGGAATTGAGGATATAACAGTAAAGAAAAGGTGAGTGGTTGTTGCCCTCATGAAGCTTCATTCTAGTGGGAACACCTGAAAAGACAAGGAAACGTCCCCACAGTTGTTAAAAGCAAATAATTATAGATTATTATATGCACATAAGAAACATATAGAATGATGGCAAATAACTCAGGAGGGTTTTTCAGGGAGTGTGGACCTAGAAGGCCACCCTGAGGAGGTGACATCTGAGTCAAGACCTGAAGAATGGGAAGTAAGAGGCATACCCAAAACTGGGGAAACAGTTTCCAGGCATAGGGAAGAGAGAGTGCAAAGTCTCAAAAGTGAGGAAAAATCTTGGCTTATTCAAGAAACAGACAGGAGGCCAGAGGCATTGGTGCTTAAGAAACCATAGGGAAAGTGATCTAAAAAGAAACTGATACTGGGTAGAAACCAGATTAGGCAGGGTCTTGTAACCAAGGAGTTTGGATTTTGTCCTAAGTGCGGTGAGAAAGCAGTGGTGTGACTGGATCTGATTTACGTTCTATAAAGATGATTCTGGCTGCTCTGTTGAGAACAGATTGGAAAAGGCCAAATATGCATGTGTAGGGATATACCCACACACCCCGCATGCTATGCCTCAAGAGGACTGTGAGAAATAGAAAAAGGGTGTTTGGCCAAGATCCTGTCGTATGGTGGCAGATAAGCTTGTGACCTAATATGAGCCCCCCAAGGGTCTTTTTTCACCAGATGGTGGAGAGACTACCTTTCCTCTCCATGCTGCCTGCTTGGTCTCTGCACAGCAGCTGCCCAGAGCCTGTAACAGCATGTGGGGCTACACGAAAGATGGGACCTAAATAGCAATGCCAGTTTGCCATACACTAGGGACAGCTTCCTCAGTCTGATCATTTTAATACCCAAGATATAGTTTCATATTCAGTATGTGAGATAGTTCAAGCATAAGAATACTCACTGTGTGAAATATCCAATATTTAGGAACAATTCATTTTCACTATCATCAATGTATATTTTGTGTAAATACTATCCAATTGCTAGGTCAGATTTTTTTTCTCATTTATATTTGGTATATTCCATTAATGCCAGGTTTCTTGTGTATATGGGTGTTGTCCATGAAGGATTATAACTCCTTGATGTCTGTTGATCACTAAAAATTGAATCAGTTAATCCTTAAGAACAATCTTTTACCTCCCTGCAGCATTATTTAATTAACACACTTTGGGGTTTCAGAGCTAGAGTTTTGTTGTCACATTATGCTTCCATAGGAATTGTAACAAATTAGGAGGCAGAAAGTGGAATGAATTTAGCTTTTAAGATGCAAGGTATTGACATGTTGAATTATCGTGAGTGAAGGACAACTATAGTACAGTAATTAGTGCAAGCCTTCTGTTTTGCATTTATCATCTTTAAAGATAGCAATAGAAAGTAACAAGGACAACATTAAGAAAATAAATGGAAAAGAATAACAATTCAGTTACAGGAAAGGGTACTTTAGAGCATAGAATTGTTGATCCTGTCAAAACTACTCATTTATTTAATGGTTGCCAAATACAGCCCTTGATATTCTGCTAGAAATTTGATAGTTACGGTACTGCCAAGGTTGTTTGGGAACATTTGATGTCTTTCCCATATGTTGTTACAAGGCAACCCTAGAACACATGATATAAGAGCCAGGCTGGAAATGAGGTTCTTTGTGGAACCTGTTTTTTTAAGTTTTTACATAATGACCATTAATCTCCATCCCTTTGCTGGTCTGAGAGTGATGGAGGGAGTGGTGCAAATTTAAGAGGCCAGGGTAACATCTGCAGACCAACTTAGAATCTAACTTTGTTTCTAAAGACAAGCAAACAAACAATAATCATTAAAATATAGCACTTAGAGAGGTCTAATGTTAAACGGTCTCAGTTCATTTCCTGGAGGATTTTTAGACCTTACTGTTGATTCACTACAAACTGTCATAATGTAGTATAGCTAACTCCAGAGTCTGAACAGGATGAGGAATTCTGTCTTCTTGTCTTGTGGATGACCTTTTCTGATCAGGGTGAAGTTGCTGGTGTTGGAGTGAGTGATTGCTCCTATCCCCTTGTGCTTCGCCTAGCTTTGCTTGCGGAAGCTTTTATTGTTATTAATATTTTACTGACTGAAGACCAGCAGTGCTCTAGGTGATGAATACAACATTGAGCTAGCTCTGGTCTTTGTCCAACTGGATAATTACTAATTATACAACTAGGAAATAGAACTTGCTGTATATAAATATTGGGATAAATAGGGCAATGTGGGGCAGAAACAAATAGTCATTAATATTCATCAACCTATGACAAATTCCTGATGAGCTCTCATGGTATCTCAGAAAAAAAGGTTAATTTTCTAAGAAAAAGATTTAATATTTTCCAACTGTGGTTGGTCTTCTCAGCTGCTTGCACTTAAATACTTCTTTTGGAGTTACTAAGAATAATGTATTCTGAAGGTCATGTAGCAAAACTACCATAAGTTTGATGAATTGCTTGAGTTTTATTTATGTGAATAATTATTGTTAGTTTTGTGGATAACCATTCAGAAATGACCATTATATTCTCAAAATTTTTATTTGTTATTAAAATTATACTAATCAAATGTATCAGACTATCTTATCAAAAACAAACAAAAACTAAAGCAAACAAAAGATGCTATGTTGTGTGTTTTTCTAATATGCTTCCTAGAGGTGGAAATTATTTTGCTGCTAAGACTTTAGGGGATGTGTATTGGTTCATCTACTTGCCCTCTGTGTTTGAAAAAGGATTGATTTACATCCTGCCTTTTTCCAATTTGTTCCTCTAATTGATATAGCACTGGATGAGAATAATCCATTAATAGCCACGAGTGTGGTTTTAAGGGAAGTAGAGCTGCGGAAAGCATTAAACTAACAAACAGAATGCGATGCATTTTATTTATTTATAATTATCCTGAAAGAAATAAGTTGAAGGTGTCATTATAATATAATCTTTTATAGTATTAGGCTCCTGATGCTTTGTGAATTTCCTTGATGTGTTTTGCGTTTTAGGGTTTTGTTGGCAAGCATTTATAAATTCCTTAGAGTGTCACATTTAAAACCGTATCTTTCCAGTGTCTCTTTTCTTGTTTTTTTTCTGGCATACTTTTAAGTGCACTTGTCTTATTCCTTCTTAATTATGAGCCTTTAAGGAAAGAGTCTGTACCTTACTCATCTGGTTGTCTTTGTATCTAGAGCACATTGGGCACAAAAATAAAATATTTTGTTGAACTTATTTGATTTGCAGATTAAATTTTATACTGTTTGTGAGAAGAACTCAGTGTTAGAAAATCTGACATCCAGCTTCAAAATTAGTTTGGGTCAAAGGTGATAAAGGGTAGAGTAAGCAAGAAAATTAGAAAGAAATTTTGTCCCAAATTATTAAAAAATTGTGTATAAAACACTCTCTGGTGAATTATGTAATCACATGAAATAAACCTTTTTCATTGTACCAGTGATCATTTTTCTCAGTTAAAAGTAACATTTAAAAAAATGCAACA
The DNA here is from genome assembly GCF_965194825.1 of Balaenoptera physalus. Taxonomy (NCBI): domain Eukaryota; kingdom Metazoa; phylum Chordata; class Mammalia; order Artiodactyla; family Balaenopteridae; genus Balaenoptera; species Balaenoptera physalus. The sequence goes on from NC_138890.1 coordinate 33,934,607, forward strand.
CATGTTTATTATAGGTTCACTGGAAAGAACACTAAAGAGCAAAAGGTTAAAAATAAAAATATTGTACAATTTCCTTACCCATAGAAAACTTCCATTAATCATTGAATTTCTGTTCTTCTATCCTATTTTACATATATCTAAATTTTATTTTTTTAAGTAAGGGGTCATATTATGCATACAGTTTTATCATATCTTTCTTACCTAGTATAATATTCATTTTTCATGATAAATACTATTTATGGCAATATTTCTGTCTTAATAGTTAAGCATAATTTTATCAAACCAATTTTCCATTATTTGGCATTTATATATTTTTGGAATTGTCCTCTGTCAAAAACAACTTAATGATGAACATCTTTGTAGCTAGATCTTTGTGGATACCCTTCCCTAATAAAATATTTTAATAAATATGCTCTAACACATATGTTTGTCACAATCACAGTGATTCATAAAATCATTAAAATATGCATCTAAAGTAATTATTGTATTTTTATTTTTGGAACAGCAGTTTATAGTTATAAATAGGAGAAGTATATACTTAGAAAATCACACTGGACTGACAAATTTAATTTTGTAAGTTAATTTTCCCACCACAACGTCTTGGTTGCCAACTTTTATTTCAAATTTCTAGCACACACATTTGATCATTCCTCAGACATTAACCCATTGCCTACCAGGTGCCAAGTCCTGTTCTAGCAATAAGACAATTAAGATCACAAAGTTCTCATGCTTAAACTGCTCACAGTTTCATGGGAACAGATTTATTTTATAGAAGCAAGGTAAGCTTGCAGACCCAAAGCATAGATAAGGCTTAACTTTGTAGCAGTCTCTGTAAGTACACATCAAAAAAAATTGATAGTAAGTGAGGAAATGAAGTAATCATAAATGACAAGTAATAAAATAATAATAGATGAAGAAAATACTAAGCTCATAATATGTGCTAAAACTTTTTAGATATTTGATGATATCTGTATAATCTATCATTGATTATCACTATTGCTAGATACTAATGTCTTTATGATGCTTACTATCTAACCTCCTAAGTTAAATAGCAGTAAATGCATAGTAGTGTATATCGGGATTCTTTATAAAGAGGTAATGAAAAGATGATGAATGAATAGAGACTTGATTTACCAAATACTTCATATTACAAAGTAAAAGCAAATTTTATTATTATTGAACCATAAAATAATGCTGAAACTCTAAAATATAAGCCAATACATATATTTTTAATTTTTTTCTTTTCATTTAAATTCCCTTCTGTGTTTTGGTATTGGGTATATCCAAAGACCATAATGATGCATTCATAGCTGGTGGCATAAATATTGTCACAATTACACAATCATTTTGTATCACGCTTAATTTTTCCTTTGCCATATATTGAACATGATGTATGATATAATGATAATGATATGTAGACTTTGTCATTGTTGATTTATTTGTAACTTCTTAAGGGTACTTTAGCACCATCTATTTAAATTTCCTCCGAAAAGCACTCATTACTTTACTTTTTAAAATAATTTTAAGTTTATGCCTCATAATAAGGATCACTTTGATGTTCCATATCCCTAGAATCAGCAATATTTTTACTATCATATTGATTTCTTCCAGTCAATGTGGGGAAGAGCAATGTCAGTTTTCACTTCTTTGAATCAAAGTGAAAAACTGTGTGGTCGGAATAGTCTAACAAATAATGTTCGTGTGCTGTTGGCTGTCAGAGGGGAAGAGAAAACCAGCCATCAGCTCCTCTCCCTACAACACACTAATCAACCAGCTCAGGTGGTTTTGTGTCCTTGTTCTCTTGTCCAGTAACTGCTGCTTGTAGCCATGCAATGTAAACTCAGTCTATTATTTTCAGGATGTAGAACATACCTCTACATCCTTAGAGAGGAAATGGAAGAACCAGTCTCATCATAAGTGCTTAGGTACTTGTAAGGGTTTTATATCTCTGGGTTTAGGTCAATGAGTTTAGTTTCCTAATCCTAGATATTCAGGGCTTTATGGTGAATGGATGGAAGTTCTGTTGACAGAATTATAGGCTATGTGGCTGTGATAGAATTATGAATCTCTCATTTCTACTGTGTTTTAGAACTTGATGGAAGAAGTAAGTATATAGGAAAATATGCAAACACTTACTGAAAATTATTTTTTTTCATTGAGTGTTATATGGAGTTTTTTTCCCATGAGGAAATGAAACAAACCTGTTTTTATATTCAAAACTGCTTCATCATGAAGTCTGTTTCCCTGAGGAACAAAGGGAACCTAAGAGATCATACCAAACTGAGGTTATTCTTAAAGACTGTTGAGTAAAGATTGCTTACTATTGATACTTAACAATATTCAGTAAATTAATTTAGAAATAAAAATATTTTTAATAATTGTAAAATTATTGTTTTATCTTCTCTATCTCTATCTATGTGTTATTATATGATACTGAGCAGCAGTTTTTCTTCTTGTAACAAATTGCACACATTAACATCATCACCAAATATTCTCTGTGTTCAGTAGACTTGGGGCATTCGCTAGATGTTGAAGAGAAAATGTTTAAAAATAAAAGTTTAAAGAAGTTTAAGGCCTACATCCCATCCATAGGATCTTCGGCATTTTTTTTTTTTTTTTTTTTTTGGCCATGCCGAGTAGCTTGTGGGACCTTAGTTCCCCAACCAGGGATTGAACCCGGGTCCTCAGCAGTGAAAGCATTGAGTCCTAACCACTGGACCACCAGGGAATTCCCCCATCCAAAGGATCTTACAATCTAATTTGAAAGAAATGAGTAGAACAGAACAAAGACAATTAACAGTATAAGTTAGTTTAGTGAAGTCTCAAATACTGTACATGATACATGTAGTAAATATTGAGAAAGAAGTGATCATAAAGGAACTGTATTCAGAAAAGTCTTTTAGCAATCTCTCAGAAGGAATATTGCAAGGAAATTTGAAAAAGGATGTTTTCAAGAAGACTTTGGGGGAAGGTTTATATGAGGGCATATGTAGGACAAAGAATACAGTATGTGAACCTTATTATGATAGTAAAGAGGATTCATTGAAGAACTTTTGAGGAAGGCATTATTGTGTTTGGCTTGGTGTTTGGGGAATACTGGGTTACTTTGGTAACAGGGTGTGAAATTATGGGAAGGAGGATGTAGTGATGTGCTTGGACAGGGGTCACCCCTTAGGGGAATGATGCAGTTGGTCAGGTATGAAATAACGAGACTACCACTGGAGAGGTTGTGATGGGAGTAGGAATGATGGACTTGGCAGACATGAGAATCTAATTGACAGAGATAACTCCACCTGAGAAGTAAGGGGAAAGCTTTTTTTTTTTTTTCTTTATAAAAGTCAGTTTTGAGACTTTGATAGAAATGTTGAAACACCACAAAAATCTTGAAGGTGAAGGTGATAAAGGTTGGAGATGTAGATTTTGATCATGATGAACTAGGAATGTGTGAATAGGTTCAAGCTGAATTGCTTCAGTAACCAAGCTTATTTGTATATTACTAGATTTGAATATTAAATATTTACCTGTTTAGATATTCACATATTTAAACAAATTCTGTCAGTGCCTATGTGTTTCCAGTACCCCAAGAAGGAGATGATATGAATCACAGGGGTAGTACGTTCTCTTTATGAACTGAACAATAAAGATGTTGACAACTGAACCTTGTAAAATAGGTTGAATATATATCAGGGCAGGAAGAAGACAACACAACAGCACAATGAAGAAGGGAAACGGGAAAGGAATGGGCTAAGGAGTAGAAGAAATAAGAAATTGTGGTAGAGTAAAAGCTAAGCATCAAGAGAATTCATGAAAGATTTTGTTTTGTCCACAACTAATAAGAATGACATCTAAATATGACCTGAACTTTAAGATCTTACATTAAAATAGTTGCAGTAGAAACAGAAATGCTGAAAAACAGATAGATGGATTTAAGAAGTGAGTGGAAGATGAGAAAATGTATTAAATTATCTCAAAGAATAGTAATTTCTTCATGTTAAAAAACAAAAACAAAAACTATCAACTTCTTCGGAAGACCATGTCTTTTGGTCTGGTCTTCTCTATGAGAACCAAATGACAAAAAGACAGATCCTGAAAAATACTAGGGTAAATCAATTGCATAAACCTTAAAAAAATTTTTTTTGTGTGTGTGTGTTGACAAGTCCTCTGTATAGCTGAAAAACAGGTAGCCTATCTCTAAAGAATATTTTCAACTTTTTTTCTACTGCTACATATTAAATTTGGAATATGAAACTACAGGCCATAGCAAAGAAAAAAATAAGGTTTGGTTATATACAATTTTATTACTGTAACCAAAGAAAATATTTCAAAAGCCAGTTGAGCAATATTGACATGATTAAAATCCTGACTCTCTAAATTCAGGAAAACACAGATTACTAAAAAATTCTGGTACTTTAGCTATGATTAGTCATTTCTTTAAAAAACAAAAACAAAAAAAACCACTGTAACTGCTTTTAACTGAGCAGGTCAAATCCCTCTGTTGTATGTGCTTTCATAAGGTGATCTATGATCCCTTCAAAGCAGTAATCATAGTTTATATTTTAAAAATTATTGTAGACTATTATTTGAATAAGATTTTTTTTTCCCAAATGAATTGTGTTGTGAAAGCAAGATGCTTGTATGTTCGGTTTTGCTCATCATTATAACCTAGCACCTAGCACTGGGACTAGCACAGAGCATCTTAACCCTCAGCACTATTGACATTTAAGGCTCGATAATTATCTCAGATATCAATATCAAACCACAGTTTCTGGCTAATTGTTTGTTGGGGGTGCGGTGGGGAACTGTCCTGTAGCACTCCTGGCCTCTACTCAGCAGAGCTGTAATGAGCAGAGTGTAAAAACAGAAAATGTCTGCAAACACTGCTGAGTGTCCCTTGGAGTGAGCACAAAATTAGCCCTAATGAGAGTCACAGGGCTAGCACATAGTGGGCAGTCAGTAACTGTGTTACAGGAATAATTAGTCAATTATCACGACTTCACTACTAAGCAAAACCTACCTTGAGAACCAAAGTCCTACAGAGTGGCCTTAGATACCCATAGTCTTTACTTCTACTATCCCTTCATTGTACCCTGACACCCCCCCTTACAATAAGAGTGAGAGGTTGAAAGATCTCTCCTAACTCTGCTCTCTTGTAAAATGAAAATTCTGTTTCCTCCTTTTAGCTTTAATCTTAGTTGACCTGTCTGTATAAAACTTTGCTTTTCACCACCCACAGAGGATTAGAAAATCTCGAGAAATGTAGTCAAGGAACTAGTTGACTGAATTTGGTTAAAGACCCAGGATGTAGATGAATTCCTATGTAACCTGAATTGTAATTTTAGTGATGGAATCAGTCTGACCCAGGAAATACTCTCATTCATTATGCGTAGGAGTAAAACTCCCTTCTAAACAAGAGAAAATGAAGATAAAGCATGTTTTGTTTGGCTATTCCTTTAAGAGTTTATTTCTTTAAAATTGCAGCTGTTACTTGGCTACAAATTTCTAGTTTAGGCAGAACATCACTTACTTCTTTGTTTGTTTCGCACATGAACTACAGTCATCCATAATGACTATCAGCAGCATCTGGGGACATTTGCACCCTCAGTTTCTTCTGCAGGTAAATTCCGAGTCATTCTTTTTAAACTATTATATCTCATGGGAAACATGGTAATATTATTTATTAAGCCCTACTTCTTGTAAGTGCCTGTTCTACAGAAAATGTCAAGTATTAAATACTTCTCAACCAATAAGAAGTTAACATGGATAACATTACTTCACATTTGTACCTAATTATACATTTTCAAAGCACTTTCTAACCATCCTTTTTTGCCCTCATGGTAATGCTCTGATGTAGCTAGGGTAGGTTTTGTTTAACTACATTTTACAAATAAATAAGCAGGAGTACTTTATTTTTTTTTAAATTATTTATTTATTTATTTATTTATGGCTGTGTTGGGTCTTCGTTTCTGTGCGAGGGCTTTCTCTAGTTGCGGCAAGCGGGGGCCACTCTTCATCGCGGTGCGTGGGCCTCCCACTCTCGCAGCCTCTTTTGTTGCGGAGCACAGGCTCCAGACGCGCAGGCTCAGTAGTTGTGGCTCACGGGCCTAGTTGCTCCGCGGCACGTGGGATCTTCCCAGATCAGGGCTCAAACCCGTGTCCCCTGCATTGGCAGGCAGATTCTCAACCACTGCACCACCAGGGAAGCCCAGGAGTACTTTAATCCACTCACACCACCTTAATATATTAAGAACCTCATGAGTGTAAATTTGGTTTTTCAGATTGGATTCTTTGTCCAGTGTAAAATTAAATTTTGCCCTTTTCATAGGAGTTAAAGTCAACTAGTTGACTTTCAGAGATGCTTAGATGTTTTATCCTGTTTTTAATGTATCATTGAAAAACAAAAGGAGAGAACAGAGTGGGTATACTTGGTATATCTCTGCCAAGGAAACAGATGTGTACCAAAATCTGACTTGAAGTCAAGAGTTTCAGCAATCCTGGTGAAAAAATACTACCTGCACAAAATGTGACATTTTTTCTTTTCAGTCTAACTTTGATGTATACAGATTTGAGTATCATTAAATTATTAGTAAGATTTTTTAAGGATATTAGAAAATATACATACTTTATTTAAGACAGGTGCCAAAAGATGTGCTTTAGCCTAGAATTGTGCTTTGTCTGAATGGGATCTGTCTGATTAAATAGAGACAGCTCAAATCTTTTGCTTATTTTTACTGCATTTACCCTTATGAAATGTGTTGGTTTGGTCAAAAAGTTCCTTCGGTTTTAAAGTAAAAGACACGTTTCATTTTCACCTAGAACTTTATTGAACAACGTATTCATCCTTTTGTTCCTCTACCTTCTGCCATTTTTCAGGCAACTTCATAATTCCTGCTTCCCCAAACTTTTTATCTTTTTGAGCAAAGAATAGTTCCAGGTACCTTTTACAGTCTTCCAGGGAATTGAAATTTTTTCCACTAAGAGAGTTTTGTAGAGACCAAAATAAGTGGAAATCTGAAGGTTCAATGTCTGGTGAATACAGCAGATGAATCAGAACTTCCCAGCCAAGCTGTAACAGTTTTTGCCTGGTCATCAAAGAAACATGCAATCTTGTGTTATCCTGATGGAAGATTATGCGTTTTCTGTTGACTAATTCCGGATGCTTTTCGTCGAGTGCTGCTTTCAGTTGGTCTAACTGGGAGCAGTACTTGCTGGAATTAACTGTTTGGTTTTCTGGAGGGAGCTCATAATAGAGGACTCCCTTCCAATCCCACCATCTACACAACATCACCTTCTTTGGATGAAGACCGGCCTTTGGTGTGGTTGGTGGTGGTTCATTTCGCTTAGCCCACGATCTCTTCCATTCCACATTATTGTACAGTATCCACTTTTCATTGCCCGCCACAATTTGTTTTAAAAACGGAGCGTTTTCATTACATTTCAGTGGAGAATCGCATGCGGAAATATGGTCAAGAAGGTTTTTTCGCTTAACTTATGTGAAACCCAAACATCTAAGTGATTAACATAACCAAGCTGGTGCAAATGATTTTTAATGCTTGATTTGGATATTTTGAGTGTGTTGCCTATCTCCTGCGTGGTATAATGTTGATTGTTCTCAATTAATATCTCAGTTTGATCGCTGTCAACTTAAACTGGTCTACACAACCATGGAGCATCTTCCAGCGAGAAATCTCCAGCACGAAACTTCACAAACCACTTTTGACACATTCGATCAGTCACAGCACCTTCTCCATACACTGCACACATCTTTTTTTGCATTTCAGTTGCATTTTTACCTTTCTTTTTTTTTCTTTACCTTTCTTGAAATAATAAAGCATAATATGCTGAAAATGATGGGTTTCTTCTTGCATCTTCAGTATTTAAATGGCTACACAAAAATTCACCAATTTTGATGTTTTTTTTTAAATGCACGCTGATATGACAGCTGTCACAATACAATCTAACAAAATTGTTTCGAATGAAGTTAAAGACAACGAAGCACTACTGGAGCCATCGTACGGAAAAAACCCGAATGAACTTTTTGGCCAGCTCAAATGAATAGTACCTGAGTTCCTTTATCATTCTTGAACTATAGTTTCGAATGCTCTGTGGCAGTCCCAGGCCTGTTTGCCCTCAGAACCATTCTTTGCCTTTTCCCTGCTCTTCCCTATTAGCAGGAGGGCTGCTCCCTGTAGCATATGCTTTCCAGCCTTCTCTGCCAACTGCTTCCACCTGGGTTTGGCCAGTGGGAGGCACTGATGGCAGATTGGAACCTGGGTGGATGTCCTCCTCTCTCTGCATTGGGCAGCCTCAGCAGCCACTGGACAGGCCACCTGTAGGTTCTAGTTACACTCTCCCCTCTCTCTATCCTTCCAGTCCTGGGGTGGTGGTGCCCCAATGTGGATGAACATGGTTGATTACCCAGCCTTTCCCTGTTTAGCTTCTCAGCTATTTCACACATCTATAACAACCTCCTTACATTAAATTCGGCTCTTCAAGGGACTTCCCTGGCAGTTCAGTGATTAAGACTCTGTGCTTGCACTGCAGGGGGCACAGGTTCGATTCCTGGCTGGGGAACTAAAATTCTGTATGCCACGTGGGGTGGCCAAAAGAAAAAAATTCTGTCTCTTCTGAAAACTGATAGTAGTTTCTGTTTTCTTGTTTGGGCCTTGACTGATAGGTGCTTTTTATTGCTTTGGTTTCCTTTGGGAAGAGGGCAGGGGTAATGATGGCTTTCAGAAGCTTTTTAGACAGCAAATTTCTGAGCTGACAGGATTAGCAACTTCTAGATGTGTCTAGGTCAACATTAGCTTGAGGCCAGTGTTAAAAGAAGAAGGACTATCTGGAATTAGAAGAGAAGATACTGCAAAATTGGAGGAAAATCTATGATACTAGGGAAGAGCATGTAAGCCCCCTAAATAGTCGGCTCTTTTGTGTCTGCCTTAAGCTTGTTCTTTTTACTTCTAATGAGGAAAAAAGGTTTATAGTGAAGAACCATTTATGACAAAAAAGCTAAATAAACTTACCAAAAAAAGTAAAATTCAATTGTGGTATCCGCTAGAACTAAAAAGTTTCCTCAAAAGGTTAGGTGCACTTATCTGAATATAAATTGCTAAGAGCTGCTAAATATTGCATCATGCATCAGGGGACATAACAGCAAGAATCCCGTCAAAGAATGCCTTCTGAGAGGTGGAGAAAGCAATCTGAGATTACAAGTTGAAGAGCCCTCAGGTTCATGTCTTGGCCAGGAAGTTGGCTGCTCCATGCGAGTAGTGTGCAAGCTCCAAGTGAATGATATTTATTGTGTTTCCAAGGTGGCAGAACTAAACAAAACAGAAGACAAATCTCTGTCCTAAGTATAGAATCCAACCCTGTTCTCTAGGGCTGCTGCTCAGATGTTCTAAACTGGACCCTACCTTCTTAATGAGGCCTCCAGCAACTACCTATCTGCCCCATCTTCTCTGAACTTCCCTCCCTAAACTTGACTGAAATATAAAAGAAGCCGGTGCTTTATAGAGTTTCATAGCACATAATCACATTTTAGGAATAGCCTACTTCCCTATCTTGGGGCCTTTCAGTTCTCTATTTATAAATTTTCATTCAATCTCACAATCCTAAATACGATCTATATGCCAAGGAATCCCAAATCTGTATCATGGGCTTCATCTCTTCCTGAGATTTTACACTCTTATTTCAATGGTTCAGCATTTTGAGACTGTCTACAAATGTACTTAGCCCCAACTTCTCAGCTGCATATAAGCACTCCCTGATCTCACCTCATTTTGCTTCTCTCTCACCTGTTACATTCTAGCTAGACGCATCTTCTTATCCCCACTTCACTATTTGTGAACCAGCAGTTCTTTCTGCCTTCAGGATGTTCTCTTCCGTGGATCTTCACAGGCTGGCTGCTTCTGCCCATTCAGTCCCAGCTCAAATGGCACTGCCTCTTAGTGGTCTTCCCTGATGACTCAATCTAAATTACCTAAATTTCCTACTTTATTACGCCAAATTATGCTTAAACCTCTTTAAAAGTGTTTGTTTATTTTATGCTCCTTCGGCACTGCAATATAAGCACCAGCAGAGCTAGGACTTACTCTGTCTTGTTCTGCACTGTGATTCCAGGACTTAGAACAGATTCTGTCACAAGTGTGTTGTCATACGTTGGCTGAATGAACGAGTACAGTCCTAGTGGAGGACAGTCCAAAAACAAATCAGCGTCATGATAGACAGGAAGTTAGTAAGAGGGTCTGGCATTTCCCACACCTCCTTGCCCCTGAATACCAACCTTCTTTTGGTCTTTAATTTCTGTTATCATAGATATCCAGCTAGGCTGATCTGTTGTCTAGGCTGAACTGTTCTCTAGGGGAAAATGTAGAACTCTCACTCCTTTGAGTTTTAAACAGCTTATAATTCAGATACACTTTTGCCCTAATGGCCATGTTAACTAACAGAAACCTTCCAATGTATTTGTCTTCTCTCTAGTCCTGAGACTGTCAATTATTATCATCTTCATTGCAGATGTGTGTAGAGTAACGGTCTCGTGGGCACAAATGATTCCAAGTGTAATGTACACAACCAAAAAGCAGTACTGTTTAATGAATAAGAATGTGATGAACTGTGCCATTCAGAAAATGTGGACAGAGAAAGCAACCTAGATTTTAAAAATTCATTGGATTTCATCTTGTTTTCCCAGCATAAATTCTCACGGTACCTATCAGATTTTAATAAATGTTTTTAATTGAATTAACTTTAAGATATGTTAGTTACTACATTTAAAAAATAATCTTTATCCATAAACATTTGCTCATCTACTAATTTGGGCCTCACAATTTATGATACATGGAATATCAATCCATGTATAATTTTCCTGTGGTTTCATATTGTGAGAAAGTAAATCCATTATATTAATTCAATATTAAATATTCCTTTTGCACTAATTTTGTATCATGAAGTTCATGCAGTTTTTCTTAATTAATATTGATATTGTGTATTTCTCTTTATTTTGCAATACTCTTATTCTGAAAGGAACTGTAAACCTTTCTCCCATCAAGTTCAGAGTCTTAGTGTCAAAACTGAAGTATCTTATTTACCAAATTCAAACTAATGACGCTTTTCCTATATATATTCTCTTGCAGAAGAATGGGATTATAAGAGCATGTGTCTAGATGCTTTGGAAAAACTTGTGTAGAATAAGTATAATTTATTTGTTAAACGTTTGGTATAGCCACTTGGTTGTAGAGTTTTCTTTGTGAGAAAAAATTTTATCACAAATTTCTTTAATAGAGGTATCAATTTTTTTCCTAAGAGAGCTTTGATAGTTGGTATCTCTTAGGGAATTTGTTTATTTCATATAAATTGCTAAAATTATTGACATAAAATTGTTCAAAATATTCTCCTATTATCTTCTAAATATACGCAGGATGTATAGTGAAAATGCTTCTATTCTCGATACTGGTGATTTTGAGAACTATGATTTTTACATTCTCAGTGTGAAGTTATAAGATAAACAGGATTCAGTGAAAGTCTAAGATAATTCATATTTCTTTTGCAAGACTAAAATTTTTCTTAGCTTTAATATGTTTTTCAATAATTAAAATTTAAATAAAATCTCAGAACACCCCAAATTTTAGTACAGCTTTTCCAACTTATGGATGAGAGGGCTGAGATTCAGAACAAAGGGCTTAACCAAGACAAGGTACCTAGTTGATAGAACATCTAGATTTGAAACTTGCCAATTATGTGTCCTAATATTAAATCACACTCAGAAGAAACTTTAGCCAATTATTCTTTGTAAAATTTGAAACTTGATATATTCTTCAGGGGTTATTAATACAATTATATTTCTTATTCAAAAATATTTTGTAGCGGGTGGCTGTGGGCTCAGGGTCACGTCCAAGGCCAGGCCTCAGTGAATTTGGAGGTGGAACCCCCACGGGCAGCGCCCCCAAAATTTAAAAAATGTAATTATATAAACATATCCTTAATTGAAAATTATCAGGTAAAAATACAGAAACATTTTCTAATATCTTACACACACGCATACACACACACGCACACACACGTATTCTGTTTTTGTGAATGCTGTGATTCTTTTGATCTTTGCAGCCACCTGCCCATCTCTTGATGCTTGTAATGTGGCAATTAACCAGCAGCTTCTTAATGACCTAATTAAACCATAATGATTGAGGTACAAGGCATTTCCTGGGGATTAGTGGCCAACTGAGAAGAGTTGATGGCCCATGGCAAGAGCCATTAACCCCATCCAGCCATTAATCCTGTGAAAACACTATACAGAGGTTATTATTATAAACTAGAAATGAAAACAATGACGTGTGGTATATTTACATGCAATGAAATTATACTTGCCAAATATAGCACCTTAATAAAGAATAAATATTTGAACTGCTCTGAAATAGTCATTCAACCTTTAAAACCTACTTCTGATAGTGTACAGATATTTAATTAATTAAATAAGCACTGCTTGAGGAACTTCAGTTGCAAATTACAGAAGACAGATGGACCTAGGTTAAATCAACAAGAAGAAAGTTGTACCTCTGAGACCTGATGTCAGGAAGCAGTTGGGATTCAGGAATGATTAGAACTGGAATTTAGATATGTGGAATCCAAACAGTATTCTGTCTCTCTGTCCCATCTCCTCCTCTCTCTAAATATGTATTTTGTTCTCTCTCAGTAAATTAGCTTCCTTTGCTTCGAAGACTTACAAAGAAATAAGGCTGCCCACAGTACCTTTGGTAACATTTTACATGCTTAGTCACTCAAAGAGATTGTTTCTCTTTGTAAATTCCAAATACACATTCCTAAATTAGGGTATCTGGCCAATATTGGGTCAGGGAATTAATGAGGGTTTAATTAATAGTGGTTCTGTGTATTTGTATGTGTGTGTGTACACCTTGTTAAGAAATGGATAGACGGCAAATAATCGCACAAAAAATGCTGACTGTATTTTGACACTAGAGAAACACAAAATTAAAACTACAATTAGATATGACTACATACCTATTAGGATAGTTAAAATAAAAAAAATTAACTATACCACATGTTGACAAGGATAAAGAGAAACTGGAAATCTCATAAACTGTTGGTGGGAATTTAAAAGGATAAAATCACTTGGGAAAACAGTTTTACAGCTTCTTAAATAGTTAAATACACACTTACTATATGATCCAGCCATTCTACTTCTAGGTATTCACCCAAAAAGTGAAAACATATGTCCACATGAAGTTTTGTACATGAAAGCTCATAACAGCTTTATTTGTAATAATCCCTGTATGAAAGCAATCCAAATATCCATCAACATGGAACAACATACATGAATCTCAAAATAATTACACTACGAAAACAAGCCAAACAAAGAGTACTCACTGTATGATTCTGTTTATTTAAAATTCAGGAAAACACAGATTAATCTATAGTAACAGAAAATAAATCAGTGGTTATGTGGGTTTGGAGGTGGAAGGGAGAGATTACAAAGGGGAATGAAGAGACTTTGCAGTTCAGTATTTTGATTGTGGTTATGATTTCATGGGTGTATACTTATGTCATAAGTTGTCAAGTAGTATACATCAAATATGTACAGTTTATTGTAAGTCAATTATACCTCAGTAAAGCTATTTCTAAATTGGCTATTCCATGCCTATTACAGAGGCAGCGACAGCGATGACAGAATAAGGAGTTGTCAAGTGAACAGTTGTCCCATGTCAACCTTTTATCTGCAAGATGTTTAAGGGCCAATAAAGTGACTCAAGCACAGTCCTTACTTGTAAGGACTTGCCTACACCTTACTTGTAAGGCATTTATAATCTGCCTACTGAAGGAAATAAGATGATTAATTTTTTTTATAAAAAGTGAGAAGATAAGACAAAATATTCTGTTTTATAAGGAAGGTATAATATACTGGAAAGTGTTTTAAAGCAGGGAGAGATCATTTCCAATTGAGGATTTAAGAAAGATTGCATAGAAGAATGGTATTTGAAGTGAGACTGAGAACATACAGAATTCAAGCAAGCACAGGGTGCTTCGACCAGCATGAGCAGGGACTCAGAGGCAAGAAAATTTGGTGTGTTATTAAAAAACACTAAAAAATTCAATTTTGCTGTACCATAGCATGTGAGCTAGGGAGCAGTAACAGAAAAAGGCAAACAGGTAAGTTACAGATTATATTGTTCAGGCTCTTAAATATAGCAGTTAGGGTTATATTTAATGTGGGATTTCCACTTCCAAGTAAGATGTAATAGGTTGAAGCAATCACTTCAACTGAAAGAAATGAGTGAATTATAAAAATCATACTTCTTAAAACATTGTAGAGCTGTGGAACCAAATAGGACTACATGAATTAAATTCTAGAGGGAGAAAAGCTTTCCTTGGGTGAACTGAGATTATCCACTGGATTTTTCCCCCCTGCTAAGACTGAAGATCCCCAACTAGAGGCAGAAGGACTCTAATAGGGAAATTGGAAACCAGAAGAGCTTTTGGGACATGTTGTCTGGTATGACAGATTGAAATCTTAGAGAAGCCCCAAATGTACAGCTGGTTTTTCTAACAGGAAATTTGCTGAGTGCTATGGTAGTGCAGAAAGCTGGGGCTAGTTAGAAGGGCACAGTGAAATAAATCCAGTCTCATAGTGTTTTGGTATCAAAATTATTCTAAAGGAAGGGGTTTGCAAAAAATACATTGAAGCTCTCTTTGCCAGATTTTGAATCTGTGTGAGGTGAGGAGCTAAATAGTTAAGCTCAAAACCTCCAAAAGACAGTCTTTCAGGGAAGAGGCAGCAACATGCCAGAATATCAGCCAAAAGCCAGGGAAGGCTACAGTGGGTGAAAGAAGGGAAAGAGGGGATAGCACCTCATGGTGCTTAGAAGAAGTGCCACTAGAGAGCAGATACTGTGCCAAACACACTACAAAGCTTGCTCTTGAGATACTTGTGAACTATAACTAAAGGAGAATCTTAGGCCCAACACATATATTTGTTAGAATTGTAAGGGACCCTTCAAACTCCTGCCAGTCCTCTCTGGATAAAAGTAACCATGACTTCAGTCTCTGTTGTTCTTTTATAAACAATGACTGGAACATAATTTTTAAAAAGTTAGACATGAGAAGGGTCAGGAAAATGTGGCTATAAATGAAGAGAAGAATCAGACAGTAGAAGCAGACCTAGAAATTATCCAATTGTTGGAGATAGTAGTCAAGGACTTTAAAATAATGAATAGAAAAATGTTAAAGTAACTGAAGAAAAGATGAACAAAATGAACTGGAGAATTTCAACAGAGAATTGGAATCCATATTAAAAAAACAATTGGGCATTCTAGAAAAGAGGTAACAAACATTTGTTTGTAAAGGACCAAGTAATGAATACTTTGGACTTTGTGGGCCACGTGGTTTCTGTCACAAGTATTTAACTCCACTGCTGTAGTGTGAAAGCAGCCATAAATGATACATAATCAAGTGGATGTGGCTATATTTCAATAAAACTTTCTTTACAAAAATAGGTTGTGGGCTGTATATGGCCCATGGGCTGTATGTAGTTTGACAGTGTTGTTCTAGAACTGAAAAATATGATGTTTAAAATTAAGAGGTTATTGGTGGCCTTAATAGGAAATTGAACACTACAGAAGACTAGATTCATGAACTCAGAGTAATGAAATATGCAAACTAAAGTGCACAGTACAAAAGAGAACAGAGCAGTATGTAAGAGACATGCAAGATATAGTCAACTTGACTAGTATGCATGAAATTAGAGTCCCAGAAGAGAGAAAAGGACAGCATTATTTGAAGAGATGCTAACCAAGGAATCACTGAAACTGATAAAGCATCAAAACATGCTTTTAGTAAGTTCAGGGAACCCAAGCAGGCTAAATAAAAAGAAAGCCACATCTAACTATAAAATAGTCAAACATCTTTAAAGATAATTTTATGAAAACAACTGGGGTAAGGGGCACAGTACTTTATAAAAGGAAAAACAATGAGATTACAGCTGACTTAAACAGTAACTGTGGAAGCCGTAACACAGTGGAACATCTGTTGGTATGGGGGAAACAACCCGCCAATCCAGAATCTATCCAAGCAAAAATATCCTTCAAAAATGAAGTTAAAATAGAGATATTTTCAAACAAACAGAATATGAATTCCAGTAGACCATACAGGAAATACTAAAGAGGTCCTTCAGACTGAAAGAAATCATCTGAAGTGAAGCAAGAAACCACAGAAAGAAACAAAGAACCCTGGAAATAATAGATATGTGAATACATATTAAAAAAATACTGATGGCTTCCCTGGTGGCGCAGTGCTTGAGAATCCGCCTGCCAATGCAGGGGACACGGGTTCGAGCCCTGGTCTGGGAGGATCCCAAATGCCGTGGAGCGACTTGGCCCGTGAGCCACAATTGCTGAGCCTGCGCGTCTGGAGCCTGTGCTCCGCAACAAGAGAGGCCGTGATAGTGAGAGGCCCGCGCACCACGATGAAGAGTGGCCCCCGCTTGCCGCAACTAGAGAAAGCCCTTGCACAGAAATGAAGACCCAACACAGCCATAAATAAATAAATAAATAAATAAATAAATAAAAATTAAAAAAAAAAAGAGCCTCCTGAATCATAAAGGAAAAATTTTAAAAAAAGTACTGAATACCGAAAGAAGATTAATGACTATATGTTTTAGAGTTTCCAACATTTGTGGAAGATTAGTATATGACAGTCATAGTACAGAGGGTAGGAGAATGGTTAAAGGCACTGATCTATTGAAATATAAGGGATAAAAGTCCAAATTTAAAGTAGAGTCTAATGAATCAAGGATGCTATGCTATATGTTCTCCAGTGATGGTTTCTAACAGTTTTTCTCCTCCTTGCACATGGCTGGCTGCCTCTCTTCATATCAAGAGATGGAACGTACTTCCCTTCCGACTGAATCTGATCTGGCCTTGTAATTGGTTTTGATGATGCAAATAATGCTTCTGAACCTAGGTTCTATGAGAACTGGTAGATTCCCTTTCCTGCTTCTTGGGACCCAGCAAGAATGCTATAAGAATCCCAAGTCACATGGAGAGTCAACATGGAGGAGAAATAAGAGGCTCAGTTTGACAGCCCTAGATGAATTACCAGCTGACAGAAAGCACCAAATGCTTGTTAAGCTCCTGAGCCATCTTGGACATGGCAACCCAGTTGGGTCCCATGTGACTGAAACCCTAGCTGATACCGCATGGAGCACAACTGTGCCACTGGACATAGTTAATCTGTATTACATTGCTAGGGTTGTCATAATAAAATAACATAGATTAGGTGGCTTTAAAAACACAGATTTATTTTCTCACAATTCTGGAGACTAGATGTCCAAGATCAAGGGGTTGGCAAAAATGTTTTTTTCTGTTTCAGGCCTCCCTCCTTGGCATGTGCACGGCAGTCTTCTCCCTATATCTTTACATGGTCTTCTCTCTGTGCATGTGTCTGTGTCCTAATGTCTTCCATTCAGGACTAGATATAAAAAATAGCAAGACTTCACTATTTTTTCTTTATAAGAAGTATACTTAACATATAAATACACAGAAAGGTTGAAACCAAAACAGTAAAAAAAGATATACCAAGCAAACCCTAAGCAAAAGAAAACTGGGATATGTATAATTTAGTAAATTAGATAATTTAAGAAAAAATGTGTTATGTATTCATTTATATTTATTACTGTGCAGTGCACAATTATCAACTGGATTTTTTCCCGAATGCACTTTTTTTAAATTTTAAAAATGATAGCTTTATTGGACTATAATTCACATATCATAAAATTCATCCTTTTACAGTGTATAAATCACTGGTTTTCAGTACATTAACAGAGTTATGTAACCATCACCACTATCTAATTTTAGAGCATCTTTATCACTCCCAAAAGAAACCCCGTACCCCTTAGCAGTCACGCCCCATGCCTCCTCCACTGATCCCTGGAAACCACTGATTTATTTTCTGTGTCTGTGGATTTGCCTATTCTGGACATTTCATGTGAATAAAATCATGGGGCCTTTAGTGGACAGCTTCTTTCACTTAGCATACTGTTTTTAAGGTTTATCCATGCTGTATCCTAGATCAGTACTTCATTCTTTCTGTGGCCAAATAATATTCCGTTATGTGGGTATACCACATTTTGTTCATTCATTCATCAGTTGTTGGACATTTGGGTAGTTTCCACTTTTTGGCTATTATGAATAATGCTGCTACTAACATTTGCATACAAGTTTTCGTGTGAACGTGTGTTTTCATCTCTTTTGGGAGTATACCTGGGAGTAGAATTGCTCAGTCATATGGTAACATTATGTTTAACAATTGAAAATCTGTCAAACTGTTTTCCAAAGCAGTTTTCATCATTTTATATTCCCACCAGCAATGTACAAGGGTTCCAAATTCTCCACCTCCTTGTCAGCACTTGTTACTGCCCAGAACTTTGATGAAGCTATCATAGTGGATGTGAAGTGATACTCATTATGGTTTTGATTTGCATTTTCTTTTTTTTTTTTATTGGAGTATAATTGCTTTACAATGTTGTATTAGTTTCTGCTGTATGACAAAGTGAATCAGCTACATGTATACATATATCCCCTCCCTCCCACCCCCTCCCCCCATCCCACCCCTCTTGTTCATCATGGAGCACCGAGCTGAGCTCCCTGTGCTATACAGCAGCTTCCCACTAGCTGTCTATTTTACACATGGTAGTTATATATGTCAGTCAATATACTTTACTCAATTGAGTATCGAGAGTACTCAATACTCTCTCAATTCGCCTCACCCTCCCCTTCCCGCTCTGTGTCCCCAAGTCCATTCTCTACGTCTGCGTCTCTTTTTCTGCCCTGCAAATAGGATCATCAGTACCATTTTTCTAGATTCCATATAGATGTGTTAATATACGATATTTGTTTTTCTCTTTCTGACTTACTTCTCTCTGTATGACAGATTCTAGGTTCATCCACATCACTGCAAATGATTCACTTTTGTTCCATTTTATGGCTGAGTAATATTCCATTATATATATGTACCACATCTTCTTTATCCATTCATCTGTCGATGGACATTTAGGTTGCTTTCATGTCCTGGCTATTGTAAATAGTGCTGCAATGAACATGGTGATACATGTATCTTTTTGAATTATGGTTTCTCAGGGTATATGCCCAGTAGTGGGATTGTTGGGTCATACGGTAGTTCTATCTTTAGTTTTTTAAGGAACCTCCATACTGTTCTCCATAGTGGCTGTATCAATTTACATTCCCACCAACAATGCAAGAGGGTTCCCTTTTCTCCACACCCTCTCCAGCATTTATTGTTTGTAGATTTTTTTATGATGGCCATTCTGACTGGTGTGATGTAATACCTCATTGTGGTTTTGATTTGCATTTTTCTAATAATTAGTGATGTTGAGCATCTTTTCATGTGTTTGTTGGACATCTGTACCAGAAAACTACTAGAGCTAATCAATGAACTTAGTAAAGTCACAGGATACAAACTTAATACACAGAAATCTCTTGCATTCCTATACACTAACAACGAAAAATTAGAAAGAGAAATTAAGGAAACAATCCCATTTACCATTGCAACTAAAAGAATACAATACCTAGGAGTAAACCTACCTAAGGAGGCAGAAGACCTGTATGCAGAAAACTATGAGATACTGATGAAAGAAATCAAAGACAACACAGACAGATAGAGAGATATACCATGTTCTTGGATCGGAAGAATCAACATTGTGAAAATGACTACACTACCCAAAACAATCTACAGATTCAATGCAATCCCTATCAAATTACCAATGGCATTTTTCACAGAACTAGAACAAAAAATTTTACAGTTTGTATAGAAACACAAAAGACCCTGAATAGCCAAAGCAATCTTGAGAAAGAAAAACAGAGCTGGAGGAATCAGTCTCCCTGACTTCAGAGTATACTACAAAGCTACAGTAATCAAGACAGTATGGTGCTGGCACAAAAACAGAAATATAGATCAGTGGAACAGGATAGAAAGCCCAGAGATAAACCCATGCACCTATGGTCACCTTATCTTTGACAAAGGAGGCAAGAATATACAATGGAGAAAAGACAGCTTCTTCAATAAGTGGTGCTGGGAAAACTGGACAGCTAAATGTAAAAGAATGAAATTAGAACATTTCCTAACACCATACACAAAAATGAACTCAAAATGGATTAAAGACCTAAATGTAAGGCCAGACACTATAAAACTCTTAGAAGAAAACATAGGCAGAACACTCTTTGACATAAATCACAGCAAGATCCTTTTTGACCCACCTCCTAGAATAATGAAAATAAAAACAAAAATAAATAAGCAGGACCTAATTAAGCTTAAAAGCTTTTGCACAGCAAAGGAAAGGGAAACCATAAACAAGATGAAAAGACACTCCTCAGAATGGGAGAAAATATTTGCAAACGAAGCAACTGACAAAGGTTTAATCTCCAAAATACACAAGCAGCTCATGCAGCTCAATATCAAAAAACAAACAACTCAATCAAAAATTGGGTGGAAGACCTAAATAGACATTTCCCCAATGCACTTTTTAATGCCCCAAATATTCTTAGGTTGTACCATAATCCAATTTTCAGTGATTATTTTCAAATTATGTCATGTATTTTATATTAAATATTAATATATAGATTTATACATTCATTTTTTTTTACAAACTTCATTTCATTCATAAAACAATTATAGGACTCCTATTATGTACTAGCAGTTATGCATACAAAGGTCTAACTTAGTTTCTGCTTTCTCATATATAACAATCAAAACAAAATAATTAAATGATAATAATGACAATAAAGTTAATTATAAACATAACGTCTAAACTTGTTTGAGACCCAGGAATAAGAAGGTGAGAATTATAAAAGTTTTTCTTGGGTATGTCTAAGGAATGATGAGATAAAGAAGAATAAAAGGTATAAGGAAAATATATTTTCAATATATTTTAATAGTTTTGGGCAAAAGCATTGTGGCTAGCTAGGTACTTCCCGTTTTCTTTAAATTGCTGTTGATTTTACAGAATCTTTTTATAAGCAACTCTACAGTATAATATGTCAGAGAAATACAAGAGGGTATAGTTCTAGCTGCTTATCCAAATAAAGTAATTTTACTTTCTCAGAGCTTTTTCTTAATGAAATAGGTATGTATCTTTGGTAGGAAGGATAAATTTGGCTTGATCAAAGCATTGAGGACCTTCCTCCCTCCCTCTCTATGTCTCCCTCTCTTTCACTTCCCCTTCCTTCCTTCCATCCTTGTCTCTACTTTTAATGCCATTCACCTAATGTAACAATGATAGGTCATCAAAAATACATTTAACAAAAATTCCAAATTTGGTCATCGTTATCTTAACATAGAGCAGATGGATTTTTGTTGACATGCTTTTTATAATACATGGATAGAGTGGGTATTTTTCTGTGGTCAGTTGTAGAATTATATTTTGCACTACAGCTTTTGTAGTGTTGCAGCAAATGGGATGTGTGCAGTCCATAGTAGATGCTTAATAAATATTCTCTAAATAAATTAATAAACTGTATTCTGACATTCTTTCCAAGTTTAAGGGAAAACTTAATGTTACTTTGTCCAAAGTAAGGATTGAATAAGTGTGTAGAAATAATAAATCAAACTTTGTATTTAAAGAGGCATTAAATATAAAAGGAATATAACCATACAGACAGTGGTTAAGACCAAGGAGGTGAAATATGAAGAAAATATTGAAAATCAGAACAGACTTCCTGCTGCTGAATATAAATTATAAAATTGATAAATACCTTGCAGAAAAATGAAGGCACAGGTAAAGGTTAAGTTTAAGGTGAAGAATGATTTTTATAACGAAAAATGAAGAAAGATGAATTTACTCTTGTGTTTTTGATTTATTGGACTGAGAACGTTGGTAAAACAGTAAAAATGATCAGATGATAATGTGTCTTTATCAGAATTTGTAAAATTAAGAGATTAAATTTGAAAAAATATCTAACATGTTATGAAAAATGGATATGATAGTTACCTTGATATAAATTTGAGTAAAATTCCTATATATCAAGCTGTACAAATTATTCTATAGTGATCAAATTTTATTAAAGTGAATACGTTGCCAGAATTCACATAGCCATTCTCTTTGACCTTAAAGTTTAGACAAAGTTGATATTCATTATCTTACTCTGGTGCATTAGCAAGTAGAAAAAATAAATAAACTCAGGCTCATTCCTCTCTGCCTTTAATCTTGTGAACTTTGTTCTGACCTAGTTTGTAAACTAGGGGTACATTTATTTTATTTTCTCTAGTAATAATTTGATTCCTGATCTGTCCTAATTAGCAGGGAGAGCATTAGCTCTCTCTTCCTTTAGACCTCATTTCACTTCCCTAAATATTCATAAATCCTGGGAACTCACCCCCTCCCAAAGGAGAGAAGTGATAGACATGTTTCAAAGTGAGGGGAGAAGAAAAGAATTCAATCATTTTACTACTGACATGAGTCCTGAAGGGAATCCAACCTTAGCCACTCTCTGCTACAAATTCTGAGATCCTTGTATGCTCAGATTACCAAACCATTTTCCTCATCGTAAGGTTTTTTCACTTAGGGGTCTCTTTGTCCTTTCCTGCTACAAATCCTTGGTGGGGTGAGACAATTCACTTTCACAGGAGTTTCTTTAAGTTTAAATTTCATCCTTTTTCTCCTTTTCTCTATTGGGTTATGCAAATGGTGTAGCCTCTCCTAGGAAATCGGCATTGTCCCTAAGCAGTCTTCATTAGTATCAGCCTCAAAACGAAGAGTTCTGCCACAACTTAATTCCAAGACTACAAGAACTTCCTCATGCCACATTCACTTTAGTATTCAGAACCAGTATTCTTTAATGAGGGGTTAAACTAATGTTCTCTGTGACGCATGGAACACCTGCATTAGAAGTACCTGGGGTGCGTATTTAAAAAGCAGATTCTTGGATCTCATCCCAGGTCCACTAAATCACAATTTCTTCAGGTGGGTCCTAGCATATCTTCACTTGCAACAAGGTCCTTTGAACCAGATGATTGCTCAGGACCCTTTCCATGCAACTCTAATAGTTATTACATACTGTGATACAATATATAGTCTGTAAATTTCCCCTTGCTTTTAGCAGATAATTTTTCTATTAAACAACAAAAATTATTCTGTGTGTGTGTGTGTGTTTAGTGTGATGGAAGGTGGAGAGATTCTGGACTCTTCTACTAGTACGCTGAACCTACAAACCATTTCATCCCATGTCATCCTAGGATCGTAATTCCTCCTTACACATAAGTCACTTGCCACTAAAGATATGATCAAAATGGTTTAAAATTGTTAGCATGTCTTTTTCTTCTATTAACTGAAAAGTCCCGTTATGCTTCTCCATTCTTCTAAACAACTTCAAAGAAGCCAATAGCTCTAGTAATCAGCAAAGCAGACCATTTTGTGAAAAACAAAGTATTGGTTATATGGCCTTCAAAACTAGAACTACTAAGATACTAGATTACTAAGAGAAGGAAATGTGTTATAAAAATATGTCACTAGTAGTGAGGTACTATCATTATTTTATAGATTAAACACTCCATACAATTTAAGATTTTATCTTAATGCTACTGTATAATATGTATACAGTTTACAAAGACAATTGAGAATTGGTCTTATTTAAGTGTAATAAGTAAAAGGAAGGAGATTAATTCAGTATAATTCACTTCAGCCTTATTTGAGCTAAGAGAAGGAAATGGAGCTCTCCCCTTTCCCATGTGGAAAACTGAACAGGTGATTGTAGAGAAGCTGGGATGACATCATTAGTCTTTCCCAGATAAATGCCTAAGTGTTTGCCACATTAATGTGCCACCAGATAAAAATGTTTGTCCGGATTCAATGGAAAGATCAATATGATGAGAAAGATGTTTTACAGGCTCTGTATTTTCTTTCTAGAATAACTGTCAACTCATATGATAAGAATGAAGGTCAAACAATTCCGAAGAGATTTCTCTCTCAAGTTTCAGAACATTAATAAACATTTTGTGAGCATTATTCTTATGCACATCTGTAAGACAACCAATCCTGTATCTGTAATTTCAGAAATTATGTGACTCCTGGAAACTGGGTATAGATTAACTCACTGAACCTTTATCTTCAATTGAGATTTAATATGAATCAAACAGTATTGAAAAATGTGTCATGTTCCATTGTGATGAGAGTGAGCATATTAATGCCTCTGTTTGGTTTGAGAGTGTTCCTTTAATTTCATACTTGCATGATTAAAATCCTTTCAAGTAGAAAGATCTGTGATGAGCTTACAGAGTATATCATTTCCTTTAACTAGAGAAGGCTTCGAGGACAGCTATATTAGAAATTTAACTTATTCCCATGTTCTCTATATCAGTCCAGCTGGGTAGGCTTCCCTTGGGTAACCTCTTGACTTATTTTGCTTTGTTTTTGTGGACACACTTGGTAGACACCATAAAGAAAGCTGGTGCCAAACATAGGTTGTAGATCTGCAGTGGCATGGAGCCCAGATGAATGTCTCAGTCTGGGAATTACAGCGCTTCCATAGTGCCAACTGTCCTACAGTGTCCTCATCTCATCAAAGGTTAATTAGTTTCCTTTCAGCCTTTAGCTCCATGATATATTATATGGGTCATAAAGATGCTAAGAACATGTACTTGGCTTGTGATTGTGGACTAACCATATTCATTACGGAGGCATAAATTCTCTGCTCTGGGGCTATTTCTATTCTGGCAATGCAAAAATAGTCTCTAGGAAAATCAGACTAAGCATTGGGATATTGCTCACATCCACAGTTGAGTGATGAACCTGATGCATTACTAGATGGAGCACAAACTTCTCAGGGCCAGTAACAAAGTTACTCCCAATTTCAGAAGGGGACATGAGACTCACAATTTCATTATATTCTGCAGGAAGTTCGATTTAAGAAGCTACAACTGTATAAAAAAACATGAAATGGACTGTCAGAATCTCTGTGTTCAGTTTTCCACTACCATATAATTACTATTGGCAGAGTAGAAAGAAACAACAACAAAAAAGGACGTGAAAACCAGTTCTCTGAAATCTGCTGTAGATGGTGAAACT
The DNA here is from genome assembly GCF_965194825.1 of Balaenoptera physalus. Taxonomy (NCBI): domain Eukaryota; kingdom Metazoa; phylum Chordata; class Mammalia; order Artiodactyla; family Balaenopteridae; genus Balaenoptera; species Balaenoptera physalus. Next base: position 33,959,685 of record NC_138890.1, read on the forward strand.
TGAAAATAAATTTTGAATAGTAATCATTTCTATTCAAGTATACAGAATTTCTATAGACCTCCACATAAGTATAAAAAAATTGTGGGTTGGACAGTGCCCAGAAATCAAACATTATAAAGAACTGATTCTAATAATTTATTAAACTGCTGTTTCACCTTGAATATTTATCACACCACTTCTTTTTAAATAATTACTATTTTTTTATTTTGGTAAAATATACATAACAAAATGTAGCATTTAAAAATAACTTTTAAAGTATACAGTTCACTAGAACATATCACTTCTTTCACCATAAATTACAAAATATATCTACATCATATTGGACTCAAAAGTGATCAAAATCGTTGTTTTCCTAAAATTGTTTGAAAGGGAGGTATTTGAGAACCACTTTAAAGACACTAACTGCATTGTTAATCAAATATGGTGTTCCTTTTTATTAAATGTAAGACCTGTGTCCTGATTTCTTGGAAGAGATTTTTTCCAAAATTGATTATCTTTTTTATTTCTGGAGTTGTAATTCATTTAAACTGGAAATATTTATGTTATAATTTCTTAAAGTAAATATTCCCAAGACAAATAAAATTTAACATGTATTTTGGTTAAGAACTTTCACACAAGTAGGATTCAGATACCAGTCAGTCAGCATTTAAAAATCAAGAAATAAGTTAGGTCCTTTATCAGGGGTGCATACAGCAGTGGAATACAATCAGACACCAGATGACTAAGTCCAGTTATCCAAACTTCTAGAGAATTATTGCAATCAACTCTCATTGTCATCTCAAAGATCCATGATGCACCTGTGGCATCTTTCTATTTATTGTAATATGACTTACCAGTTTTCTACTCTGGCTTAGAAAGAGCAATGTCTTTGATTAGCAGGATATTTCTGCTTACTTGGGAAGAAAAAGGAATGTCCTTTTTCCTTTTTCAAACATTCCCCTTCAAATGAAAAGTTAACAACCTGGATTTATGTTTGGATCCATTTTATTGAAGTTAGCAGGCAGACAGATTTGCCACCATTCAAACTGTTTGCAGTTAGAGGTGCTATGATCATGAAGCATCCTTTGAGGCTCTATACCACCTCTTCCATGTAGCTTTCTTTAATTAATCTCTTTCTATCTTTGCCCCACCCCCACTTATCCCCTCCCACCCTTCCACCCTCTCTCTCTGGTTAAAATACACAAAGTATATAAATAAAATCAGCTAATATGGTAATACCTCTACTTGATTTCCACACAGAGTACAATGCTTTCCATTTCAAGGTTAGCATTCAAGTGTTGCTGTGTCAGGATAGGACTAAAAGATTTATAAACCATTGCCAGCCTTTTAGTAGATCCTTCTGTATAGCAAATAGAATCTCCTTGGTTTATCAGTCAATGATGGGCTCCTTTTCCCTAAGCTGAAGACGTAAAGAAGATTAGCAGAGTAGAAATGAGAGGTACTTAATTAATTCCCCAGATCTCTCTAGATTATATCACTAGTTTTGATTAGCAGAACATTGTGACTAAAATGAAAAATAAGTATGGTAGCTAAATCATGAAGAAGAAAAGAAATTTTCCTAGTAAGGAGGTGTTCTAGATAAAACTAACAGTTTATATTGATAGTTTATGATTCACAGTTTTTAGGACCCTTTTTTATAATAGCATAACTTTTAAAAGGAAATTTCCCTTTAAGACTGTTAAGATGCTGTTTATATATATTTCTATTGTATATGGGCAAGTATATATCTTCAGCTACTTATATTCCACATAAATATTAGGTCTGAACAGGATATTTATATTTCTTTGTGGTAATTACGTAACTGTGGAAAGTGTCTTGTTTACAACTGAAAAAGACAGGAATAATTTGGGAGCTAATTACCAAATACAATTTGGATCATTTACATGTCTGCCATTTCCTTGTACCTGTCATCAACCTACTGCAATTGATGAGAATCTCAGCAACATCTAGGTTTTAAGGAAAAAAACACCTCTGTGAGTGTTTCCATTAGTTTCTTGGAACTATAAAATAGAAAATTATATCAATCATGAGGGGGAAAAAACCCTCAATTGGGTTATTTCCTGTTGAGTATTAGGTGCATTTTATTGGTAGTCATTAGAATTTCTTTGTAGTTTGAACTTGTTCGCAGTTACTTTTGCCGTATTTAGAAATGAAACACAGCTGCATGTTGTAAACTGTTAAATTTACTAGGTATTGGCAAATGTTATAGTGACATATGATGTTCTCATGGAGGAAGGGAAGGCTTTCCAAAAGAGGCAAAATGAGTGGTTATTGTTGGCTCCTTTGGGTCTATCAACAAGATTAACAGGGTCAGATGTTCTCCAAACATATCATAATAAAAGATGGCACCTAATGGTAAAAGCTACATTGGGGTAAAAAAAATACAAATTTGTGCAAATCAAGAAAAGAGGATTCAATATATTTGGAGTTATCTTCTTAATGCATTTTCTACGTTAGTGATTCTTAATGGGGGTGGGGGTTAGGCATATCTGAATTTCATGGAGGATACAGAGTGTCGTATTGTTTGAAACGATTTATTCAGTGTAATTATTTTAAATGGAGAAAATAAAGAACATATATTGTTTTCATAACTGTAGAAAATGGTTTGACAAAATTCTTTAGCTGAAGGCTCATGGTTTAAGAAAAAAGATGGACACTGTATATGGTGGTGAGGATAATAAACTGCACAAAAGGGGTCAGGGATGAACCCATTCTGTGCTCCACTCACCAAGCCATGAACCCTGACTCCATCCAGACCAGACACCCCTGTACCTACACTGGGAGGGGAACCTCAAATGCCTTCAGTGACTAGACTGTCAACTTAAACATGAGAAGAGACCAGGTAGCACCTTCCATGAACTGTGGCGTTTGCTCCCTGATTAGAGACACTCAAATTAAAGCTTGATTAAACACGGCACTGGATACACATAAGGCATCTGCAGGCCACATTTAGCCCAATGGCCACTAGATTGTGTCTATCTTTTATAAATTCTAATCTTAAAATGATTTTCTTATAAAATGTGCCCTACTGAATCAAGGCATTGCCATAGGTCTCCAATAGCAAGGGGTTCTCTCTGCCCACACAATGATTTTCTAACAGTTCTAGGCTAGGCATACACTCCACTTCCTCATGGAAAATCCTTTGTGTCATGAAATGAGAACTGTATTCCTCAACTCTGGTCTCCATCATTGGATGATTTCTCACATAACTCCCAACTCATTCCTGCAATGAGTGAGAAAATCAGGGAAGCAAATTAGAAGCAGACACTCTTTACTGATTACTAGAAAAGAAGGTATTTTCTATGAGATGATGGCAACATATTTTCTTCAGTAACACCTGAGTCATCATTGCTCCCTGCTCCACCTGAAGTATATGGTAATGGGAACCCTGTAAAATGGGCCATGGGCTATGCCTTAAGCCACATCTCTAGGCACTACTTTTGATTACACATTGGAAACATCTGACTCTCATCTCTGTGCACATGCAAAATGTGTGTGTGTGTGCACATACACATAGATTCTAATTCTTTTGCTTCAATATTCAATCTTATCTTTGGAACTATTGCTAAAATATTATTTCATGCTCTGCAACTTATAGGTCAGTACTATTTTGTCTTTACATTAAACTCTGATATCTAGAAATCTAACATGGATCTATCTTTTCAGGACCCTGTCACACAGGGAATTCAGAAATTTGCTTAGGAGAAAATCAGGACCAGCTGTGTCTTTCACTAAAAAATCATTTATCTGTACATGCATATTTGAAAATTAGGTAACAGTGCCATTTCTTACATGGTAACATTTCAAGTGTTTTATTTATCACACCTGTACATGGAAACAACACAGAGTTTTTTATTGATGTTTCTGTGGTGGTTGGTAGCTCTTGGTGGAATGTTACCCAGTGGGTTAGGTACAAAACTTAGGGTACCAAAAATGCTGCTTAATTTCCTGTTCACTGAGTGAAGGCATAAATATTCTTGCATATCTTTTCTTGGAAAGTTCATCTCTGCTAAGAAAAATATGGTTGACTTAGGGACCACTTAGATTTTGTGAATGTCTGCAAGACTTCGGCAAATTAGAAGTTAGTCTAAAAACTTTGTAAATGGGGCAAGAATTGAAATAAATACTAGAATAGTGTGAGTGTTGAGATACATATATATTATAGAAGAATTAAATCTGTAGTTGATCAATCATTTGATACAAGATGAAATGCTCCATTATGATATTCAATTGCTGTAGAATCACCTTCAGCTTTTGAAAAGATGTTTTTCCAATATTTTTTTCCATAAAATAATAATTAAAAAATAAATAATTGGTTTTTCCTTGGCATTTATCTAACAGTGGGGAATAGTTAGTCTGTGAAATTTTATTTTACTGTCATTATCTCTGAGAAAATAATGGCCAGCTTTTAAAAAATTTTCATAATTGCTTGGAACAGAGTCTGTTGGTCTATTTAAATCACTAACTGTATTAGGTGATCTGTAACTTGTACCTCAAAGAAACCTAAATTGTACAAACACAAACCTGACATTTTTATGGAAGCCTTAGAAATACCGATGCTTTTACTGAGCATCCAGTGAATTCTCAGAGATTGTGATGAAGTTGAAATAAAGATTTAGAAATGACAACCTCTGTCTGGCTGGGATTTTGTAGGCTTTCCTTCCGTGTATTACTAGGTAGGTGTCTATGTTGTTGAAAGATCAGCATATCACACATCTATAGAACTGAATATCAAGGCATGATGCTGGAGCAGACATTAATGGTTGCATACCAGATGGCCACTGCCCTTCACCATTATCTACCACGTCCACCTTCTCTTTTTGTTGGCACAGACTCTTTCACCCTAAGGTGTTGGAAATGTCAGTTACTTACTTCCCCAGCTCTCCCAGCAACTAGGACCTGCTCCTTCAAGCAACCCAGACATAGCTGAGAACATCCGAAGGGGAGTCTGCTGAGGCTCTTTTATTCTCCTAAAATGTTTTACATTTTGTTATCTTACCGAGGAATGGAATGACCACCAGATTTGGTGATGTCTGCTTACGACACCCAGAAGTACAGTCACTGTCTTGTGACCATGAGTGGGATACTATCAACATGCTGTAGGGGTCGAGTAGACAGATGAGAATCATCTGCGCTCTTGTCTTCATCACTGAGCTGCTGAAGCAACCTGGAAGTTCTTCTCTGGCCTTCTTGACAAGTGCAGTATACATGCTCTGATTGTTGAAGTCACAAATTCCACTGGGTATTCTGTTACTTGTACCCCAACACAAACTGAATTTTACACGAACACAAACCTGGTATTTTTATGACAGCCTTACAAACACTGAAGCTTTCACTGGGTGAGTATCAACTGAATTCTCAGAGGTTGTGATAAAATGGAAATGAACATTTACAAATTAAGTATGACCTTTGCATTCTGACCATATGACCTTAAGGAAGTTGCTTAACTTCTCTGGGCTATAGATTCAGAAAGTATCCCACAGATTATTGAGAAAGTATCTAACTTGGTGCTGGAGATAAATAATATACTTAGTAATTGTTTGTTTAATCTAAACCTAAATGTGTATGGCCTAGTTCAGTCATTTGGGATGTGAATGATATAAAGAAAAAAAAAATCATATAAAGCTGTTAGAAAATGAGCTTCAGATTCCTTGACTTCTTATCATTTGGTTAAGTGGGCAGAGTCTCTCAACCAACAGGTATCTCATTTACCTCATCAGTAAAATGTGGATAATAATATCTACCTTTCAGGTATGCTCTGCATATTAAAGTAGATAGCATAATAGATTATCTACTTTAGTGCCTGCCACATAGTAAACACTAAAATGTGAACAAATAATTATACTATTGACATAAAATAGAATAATGTATGGCACAAATTATACTGCAGATATGTCTCTAGATTGCTTCAAGTTTGTCCCAGAAATGTCTAGAAAGTGTTATTTGTTCTCTATAAAAATCATCCTTCTCTTCATTCAGACAGGTTAATGACAGTAATAATAATGCATACTATTATCAGCCATTGATTAAAATGAAAGCAAAGTTTGGATATCATCTTTCACCCTTCTTCTGTAGATAAACTTTGCTGTAGATATTATTTTTCACCTACACATGGATGGAAAAGCAAATAAATAATTTATAACAGGAAAAAAATGTCTTTTATTTCACCTTCACATTTTAAGCTAATATCTACAGCAAGTACAGACTAGAAATTTAATATTTCTCTGAATATTGTTATTGATTGCTTATTGAACCCTTGTTTAAATATCTATTTAGTTCTCATAAGTCACCCAAAGATTTATCTATCTGAACAAACCCCCATTAGGAATTTACATAATAATTTAGATGCACAAATGTTTCTGAAGGGAAATATATGTAGTATGACCATAGTATTATGCAAATTTTGTTTTTACAGCCATTTAGTTTTGCCATAATACCTTATGCCATTTCACAAGCAGTGCATTGAGCCATGTCAGTGCTGACAACAGCAGACAGGAGCCGGACTCCAGATCCTGCATCTTCAGCCTTAATGTATGGTTGCCTTAGGGGCATTCCACCTATTAATTTAACATTCTAAAACTAATTATGTACGTCAGGGTGACCTCTCTCTAATCTACATTCATCACAGAGTCCGAGCCGTCTGTCTCTATTGTTCCCATAATAAAATAGCTGTCGATAGACTTATATAATTGACTGTGTCGGAAGTGAACTCACCCTGCATTGCTACATGCAAATGGTGTATAGTCCCAATAGAATAAAGATAAGCAAAAAATAATCCAACTATCTTCAGTAATTAACTTTGGAGGTTTCATAACAACAGTAGGAAATATATTTCCCGTTGGCTTAAAAATGAAATTAGGGTGTTACACAGGAGTAACATCTACAGTAATTAAAAAAAGTTTTCTTGAGGAAAAGTTGAATAAAAGAAATCCACCTTTAGTTTCTTTGTGTAATATTTATTTATAACACTTCCTGCTCTTTGGGCTAGCATACTTACAGAACTCAATTAAAAAATATACATATATGTATAATATATATATGTTCTTTTGTTTTTTAAAGATTTATTTATTTTTATTGATTGATTGATTGATTGCTATGTTGGGTCTTCGTTTCTGTGCGAGGGCTTTCTCCAGTTGTGGCAAGCGGGGGCCACTCTTCATCGCGGTGCGCGGGCCTCTCACTATCGCAGCCTCTCTTGTTGTGGAGCACAGGCTCCAGACGCGCAGGCTCAGTAGTTGTGGCTCACGGGCTTAGTTGCTCCACGGCATGTGGGATCTTCCCAGACCAGGGCCCGAACCCGTGTCCCCTGCATTAGCAGGCAGATTCTCAACCACTGCGCCACCAGGGAAGCCCCAAATATATATATATTCTTTAGTAGGGGATATTCACGATTGTCCTTGCAGTTTTGAGTGTCCATTTATTGTGCAAATATCGAAATATGTAATAGGTGCTTTTTTTCTAAAATATTTTAGGTATCTTCTCATTTATTCTGGTGATATCATAGTAAAAAAACTTCTTTAAAGATTAATTTGTTGGTTTTATTAAATCCATTTTGGAGATGATTTTCCCTTTTGTTTAAAAAGATTCTCCTGATAAAAGGAATACTTTTGCAGAGGCTGTCAACAATAAATATTGATTAAATGACATTGACTGCTGAATATTACACACAGTTTAGGAGGAGACTCTGAAAATGAGAGAAAAGGCAACCTATGCCTGTTTGTAGCGAGTAACCCAGACCAGTTTCCAGAGGCAATGGGAGCAGTTCCAGTCACATTCTCCCTGGAGTTTCCTTCTGTTCTTCCTGAAAAAATTTATTTAGAACTTATTATCTTTCCAGCTTTCTGGTAGATATAAAAGGAAACAATTGGAACATGAAACAGGGCCTGTGTTTTCAAAGATGCCACTGGGAGCTGGTACAGGGTAGTAGTTAGGAGTCGACACTCTGAGGTCAAACTGGCCCTGGCATTCCATCGTTGTCTGACTTTAGGCTGGCTGCTTAAAATACCATGCTTAAATTTCCTCATCTGTGAATTGAGACTAAATAGACACAGGGTTGCTGTAAGAAGTACATTTAACAGGAGTAGATGTAGGTCACACAGCTCGTAAGAAGCACTCAGTAAGTTTTCAGTGTTACTTCCTTTGGTGTGAGATGTGGAAATACCTTGAGAATAATATAAAACATTATATAAGTAAATCCTTAGTTACGTGGCATGGTTAAAAAATATCAGAGACAGTAGAGTTTAGAAAGTAAGGTCAGAGAGCTATTGATTTGAGTCCTACTTCCCACTTGTGAGAACATAGGCAAGTTACTTAAACTTTCTGGGGCCTTATTTTCTCATAACTAAAATTTGCACAATAGTAGTACCCGTCCTACAGGTCTGCATAAGAGTGAAATAAAATAATGTGTATATCAAGCTCTTGGCATTCAGTAAAGCTCATGACATTGTTGGTTTGGTTTTGCTGTTTAAGTAATATTACCATTGGGCAACAAATGAGGTTAATGAGGGAGGAGAGAGCCAAAAATATGGCTTTGTGGATGGTATATTAGCTTCCTAGGGCTGTTGAAACAAAGTACCACAATAGTTGGTTTAGAACAGAAATTTATTGTCCCACAGTTATGGAGGCCAGAAATCTGAAATCAAGATGTTGGCAAGGCCATGCTCACTCTGGAGGTACTAGGGAAGGATCTCTTCCCAGTCTCTCTCCTAGCTTCTGGTAGTTTGTTGACTTGTGGCAGCATGACTCCAGTCTTTCCATGATGTTCTCCTTGTGTGAGTTTTTTTTTTTTAATAAGGACATCAGTCATATTAGATAAAGGGTCCACTCTACTGCAGTATGACCTCATCTTAACTAATTATGTCTGCAATGACCCTGTTTCCAAATAAGGTCATGTTCTAAGGGACTTGAGAGTAGGGATTTAACATATAAATTTTGGGAGTGCACATTCCATAACAGATGAGACTCTCATCCTGGAAAGTTATGAATAGAGACAGAATAGAATAACATTCTAGATCAGAGAATGCCATCAGCAAAGGGAGAGGAAGGAGTAAGTTCACAGGGTGTGAGAGGCAAGTAAGGAGATAAAAGGATTAAATTCCAAGTGATGGGATATAAAGATAAGGAAATTGTGTTAGGCCAGATCTAGGGTCATGTAATATATAATGACAAGTACAGTTAAATCAGCGACTCTTCAGAGTAGACTCTGGTTATACTAATGCAGCCAGGCTGAAGTCAGCCCTAGAACCAATTCAGGAAATGTGAAGGTTCAGTGGAGGAATTTAGATGCAATGTTTAGGCATCAAAGTTTGAAACTAAAATGGTATGTTCATTGCCTAATGTATACACATTCAACACTAAGAAACTATTATTAACTACAGACAAAAAAGGCAATGATGATTTGAAATTAGAACAGGGAAGCTGTGTGTACATGCTGATTGCCTGTTAGAATATCAAATCCTCTTTCATCCAAGAAGTGTGTAGAAAGAAGGGTGTTAGATTTGGATGGAGGGTGACTAGCCCTGCTTCCTCTTGACTATATTCCTTCATTTGTCAAATAAGATATTAATATTTACTCCCAGAAAAGGCTGGTGTAAGCATCAAATGATGTTATTTCAGGTAAAGCTCTTACATAGTAAATGCACTAAAAATGTTAACCACTATTTTTATATTTATTATCTTACTTATTTGATTATTCTTAAATAAGGAAGGGAATTGCAAAATAATTGGTAATAACATCTTACCACTTCCCACACAATTAATTCCTTCATTTTTTCTCTTTACCACTTACTTTTCTATATCATTTTCTCTTAAACTTTCCTCATTTTTCAATACTTCTGCTTTGTCCACTTGTCTTTTATCTTTTGTATTTTTTTTTTAACTCATTAATGTACATACTCAAAGGTTTTTCTTCCCAAAGCTGTTTGTGTTCAAAATTGCATCTCTTCTCTCCTTTTTAAATTTCTTCACTCTTCATATTTTTAGAGAATGTTGAGAGTCATGTGCTAAGCCTTAATTCTGTAACAGGAGATCTAGTGTAGCCCCTGACATTTAGGAGTTCCAATTTGACAAGGACACGGTTATATAGACAGATAAATCACAGTCCAGTGTGATCAGAGCTCAAGGAAAAAAAAACAGAGACAGCTTTAAGTGGAATTGGCAACACTCTGAGGCACGTGACAGCGCACTAGATTCTGAAGACTTGAGCAGCAGCTTTCTAGGAAGAGGGCTTGGATGCTTTCAGCTTTTAAAATTATTCTTTTCTTGGCTTTCATTCACTCTAACCCATTTCAGAGGCCTACTTTCTTCTGTAATGAAAACATCACAAAGTTTTCCAAGATCCGAGATCCTTCTTAGGAGATTATTTGGCTGCCAACCCCAAACTACATTACCACAAGCCACAGCTCCCTTGTGGATGATCTCTGTTCTTACATCCAGTGTGGTTCTCCATATCGCTAGTTTACATGCCTCGGGCACCCTCACATCTGTGTGTTCATAATTTTCTCTGATATTTTTGTTCAAGATAAGATCCTTCTGGGCAGTTAAAATTTATGCCAATGAAAGGACATAATTTTCTAAAGGAATCTTCACACTTCCTTATAATGTTAAATAAAAGAAAAAAATGTATTGCCTACTGTAGATGAGATAATTAATTTGGCTTGTTTCACAGAAGATGTGATCTAGAAGGAGGGAATTGAGATGTACATTAAAAAACTAATTGAGGAAGCCCATGCCATAAAGTAATGTACAACCTAGTTGGAGAGATAATAACAATAATCAAGAAAGATGTGTGGTATACCATGATTTTGTCCCTTCTTCTTTACCTATTATCTTGGTATATTAGATAGTACATAGCCATATCTAAAATATGTGTTCCATGTTTGTGGTACAGTCAGGATATTTTGAATGGGTAACAGGTTTTAAAATTCAAAAGGTATAAAAGTGTATATAAAGTGAAAATTCTCCCTCTCGTCTCACCCCATAGTTTCCAAGTTTACTTGTAGCAATTTCATGTGTACCTTCCTAGAGATATTGTATGTGTATGGACACATACCTAATTATTCTTTACTCTTATGCAAATATTAGCATACACGCACATAAGTAACGTACACACTACTTTCTTTTATTTTTTGAAAATAAATTTATTTATTTATTTATTTATTTATTTTTGGCTGTGTTGGGTCTTCGTTTCTGTGCGAGGGCTTTCTCTAGTTGCGGCAAGCGGGGGCCACTCTTCATCGCGGTGCGTGGGCCTCTCACTATCGCGGCCTATCTTGTTGCGGAGCACAGGCTCCAGACGCGCAGGCTCAGCAATTGTGGCTCACGGGCCCAGTTGCTCCGCGGCATGCGGGATCTTCCCAGACCAGGGCTCGAACCCGTGTCCCCTGCACTGGCAGGCAGATTCCCAACCACTGCGCCACCAGGGAAGCCCCACACTACTTTCTTTTCATGTAACGCTGTATGCTGAAGTTTATTTCATATCAACATAGTGCTTTCTTATTTTTATGATTGCATAGTATTTCATTGTATATGGATTCATCATATGTATTTAATTAATCCACTGTAAGTGGACATGTGATCCATTTTAAAATATTTTCCTATTAAGAACAGTGATGTCTAGCAATAAGCGCATCCAGCAGCCAGTGCTAGGTATCTTCACTTCTAATACCACTTTCCAACAAAAAGTCCTAGAATTCCCTGGAGAAATAGCTAATTCTAGAGCTAAGACAAGGAATATATAGGATAAGCCTGAAGTATCTTATAATTCCCAAAACTAAGAAAGTGCTCAAAAACCAAAATGACTAGGGTCAGACAGGAGTAAACCTGAAATCTCTCTCAATAGTTAAAGCAGGGACATTCTGAGCAACAAAATCAATAATGTAGTACTGGACCATAAAGCGTAAAATTCACTTCATTTGCAAAGTATATGAGGTATACAAAGCATAAAATAAATATCTACACAAATACAAATAAAGGATTGGATGAATAAATGGAGGATGCAGACAAATCTCTTGTGAGAAGAAATCCTTCCCCCTTCTCCATTCCCAAATGAGGCAGACCTTAATTCTCCACTCCTTGATTGTGAGCTGTACTTAGTAATGTGCTTCCAAAGAGTAGAGTATGGGAAGGAGGGAAAGAAAGTAGTTTTATAGTAGAGAAACCTGGCTGACACTAACTTGGCCAGGTAAAGTTAACATCATAAATGACGTCACGTTGATAGCATATACCATGATATGTTCAGAATTAATTAAGCAAAATAGTTGCAGCAGAGGGTTTATGCAAAAACCTTGACGTCATCTCTGATTCCTTTATTTCTTTCATCTCCTACATCCAACCACTTAATAAATACTGTCGTATTCTCCTTCAAAATACATCAGAAATGAACAGTTACCATCACCTCTACCACTACTACTGTGGTGTATGCCTATCTTATAATGGCCTTTACATGACCCATTTGCTTTCACTCATTATCCCTACCACTTATCATCTACTGACAGACAGAATGATATTCCTAGAATGGTAAGATAGGTTATTTTTTTTAGTGTATTTGTTTTTATTTCATTTTTTATTGTGATTAAATATACATAACATAAAATTTACCATTTTAATCATTTTGAACTGTAGAGTTAAACATCAGTAAGCGCATTCACATGGTTGTGCAACCCTCATCACCATCCATCTACAGAGCTCTTTTCATCTTCCCAAACTGAAACTCTGTATCCATTAAAACTCACTCCCCGTTTCCCCCTGTATCCAACTTCTGTGAATTTGACTATTCTAGGAACCTCACGTAAGGGGGATCATACAGTATTGGTCCTTTTGTGACTGGCTTCTTTCACTTAGCATAATGTCCTCAAGGTTCATTTATGTTGTAGCATGTGTCAGAATGTCCTGACGGTGGGTTTTTATTTCTAATAATGGCACAGCCCTGAGTATATTATAGAAGAAGGAAAGAAAGCAGTAAAGAAAGAGAGAAGATGAGAAGGATGAAGGTCTTGGAGGAAGGTGGGGCAGAGCAGAGGGAGGGTGCGGTTTGGAGCCAAGCAGGCCTGAGTTTAAATTCTGGCCTTTCTGCTGCATGATTTTGAGTAATTCATGTCATCTGCCCCCAGGTCAGCTTCCTCCTATGTGAAATGCACTTAGTGATGCCCTTCACTAGGATCACTGTGTGTGTAAAATATCCCACAGAAGGAAACCCACATTTGGTGAGTGTTTGCCTTGTGCCCTCCATGGCTGGATCCTTGGAAAGGATTGTCTTATTTAAGGGAGGGTTTGCCCTCCTTTTCTGCAGGAAGAAACAGAGGGTAGAGAGATATGTGACATGCCCAGGATCCCCCAAGTGAGGTGAGAAAGAGCTGCCATTAGAGCCCCATAGTTTCCTGATTCCTAGCCCCTACTAGGGCACCAGGCTGCCCTACACAACACTCTACAAAGCAGGAATGTGCACCTGTGCTTTCTTTTCCTTTTCTCCTGGAGGGAGAAGTGCCATCCACCTGTCAAAGGAAAAAGGGAGTGGGTGGGAGACAGCTTGACAGTGAACGTAAGGATCTCATCACTGCGGGGGGTGGGTGCTGGGGGTGGGGAAGAGCTTGGTAGACAGGGAGAGGCAGCACGCAACTGCCCCCAGACCTATGAGAGGAAGACGGGTGAGAAGGGCATCCAGGATGCAGGATTAACACCAGGGAACTGAAGGCTAGTGAGACTTGGCAACAACTCCAGAAGCTGCATGGAGATCCTTGGTTAGCTAGGTTCAGTTTTGCTCAGAGGTGACTAAATAGATGGAGTCAGTTAAGACCCTTCCAAATGCAAATGAACAGAGGACTCTGAGTAGCCACCAACATAGGCTCCATATTCTGCAGGAGAGAATTCAGGAAGGAAAGGCACAGAGCCCCTTGATGCATATCTGGAATATTTTCTCCTTGACAGTAGCAGGGAACTGGCACATATGAGCTTTCCAATGTACATATATGACTTTGGGTGCATCAGACATCTAGTCAAAGATATTAAGCACCTGCCAGCCGTGGAGTTTCAGATGTATTTCTTTTTTTTTTTTTATAAGTTACAGGTGTACAATATAGTGAGTAACAATTTTTAAAGGTTATACTCCATTTATATTTATTATAAAATATTGGTTATATTCACTGTGTTGTATAATATAACTGTGTAGCTTATTTGATACTTAATAGTTTGTACTGCTTTATCCCCTACCCCTGTATCGCCCTTCCCCTGTTCTCTCTCTTCACTGGTAATCACTAGTTTGTTCTCTATATCTGTGAGTCTGTTTATTTTTTCGTTATATTCATTAGTTGTATTTTTTAGATCCCACGTATATGTGATATCATACACTATTTGTCTTTCTCTGTCTGACGTATTTCACTTAGCATAATACCCTCCAAGTCCATCCATGTCATTGCAAATGGCAATATTTAATTCCTTTTTATGGCTGAGTAGTATTCCATTCTATATATATACCACTTCTTTATGTTTGTTGGTGGACACTTAGGTTGCTTCCATATCTTGGCAATTGTAAATAATGCTGCTATGAACTTCTTTTATTTTAATTAATTAATTTAATTTTTGGCTGTGTTGGGTCTTCGTTTCTGTGGGAGGACTTTCTCTCGTTGCGGCGAGCGGGGGCCACTCTGCATCGCAGTGCGCGGGCCTCTCACTGTCGTGGCCTCTCTTGTTCAGGAGCACAGGCTCCAGACGCGCAGGCTCAGTAGTTGTGGCTCACGGGCCTAGTTGCTCCGTGGTATGTGGGATCTTCCCAGACCAGGGCTCGAACCCGTGTCCCCTGCACTGGCAGGCAGATTCTCAACCACTGCGCCACCAGGGAAGCCCCATGCTGCTATGAACTTTGGGGTACATGTAATGGTAAGATAGATCTTGTCAACCCTGAACTAAGACACTTTGATGGATTCCTTTCTCCCATAGAGTGAAAGCCAAAATCCATACAAAAGCCCTGCCTGATCTTCCCTCTATTATCACTTTAAATCAATCCCTCCTGTGTATCCTTTCACTCACTCTGGGATAGCCACCTTGTCCTCTTGCTGTTTTAACTGCATGGGGAAGCTCCAGCCTCAAGAACTTTATACTGTTCCTGATGTCTATAATCTCCCTCCTTCAGATATCCACATGCCTCTATCCCTCTTTTCCAAGTATTAGCTCAAACATTATCTTCTCAGAGACCTTCGCTGACCACCAGTGGTGGCACATCAAGGGTGATCATGTCCCTGTACAACCCCTTCCCTTGAGTGTGGATGGACCTGTGATTTGCTTCTAACCTACAGAATATGGCAAAGGTGATCGGATATTCTTCCTGTTATTATGTCATGCTATATTGTAAAAAAAAAAACAAAAACAAAAAAGAGGGATTCTGCTGATGTAATTTCCCCAATCAGCTGATTCCAAGGTAGCCAAAATGGATAATCATGGCTGAACCTGAACTAAACAGGTGACATTTTTAAAAAGGCCTAGGCCTTGTCCACAGTCAGAGACCCTAAGCAGCAGAGACTCTTGTCTGTTTCCATTTGCTGGCTTTGAAGAAGCAAATTACAATGAATTCTACATTTGCAAGGAAATAAATTTTACATTGTTACCTAGTTAAGCTTTCAGATGAGACTGAGGCCCAGCTAACAACTTGGTTTCAGCCTTGTGAGATCCTTAGCAGAGGACCCTGCTAAGCCATGCCTGGGCTCCTTACACACAGAAACTCTGAGATAATAAATAGGGGTTGCTTTAAGTCAATAGATTTGTAGTAAATTTTTATACAGCAGTAGGAAATGAACTCATCATATTATTTAACATTGCAGTGCAATGTCCCTGACATCTTTATCCCATTGCCTTGCTTTATTTCTCTCCTTAGCACTCACTACCATCTGACACTCTATATTTTGTACTTGTATACTGTGTTTATCAACTCTCCACCCTCACTGAAATGTAAGTTCTATGCAAATAGATATTTCTGATTACTTTTTCACTGCTATAAAGCTAGAGCCTAGAAAAATGCCTTCACATAGTAAGTCAATAAATATTTGTTGAATGCACGAATAGATGGATGACATTTAACTGAGATAGAGGTTGCCAAAATGGCCAGCAGTAATATTATTAAACATTTTTTGTTGAAGTATAATTTACTTAAATTTACAGTATGACATTAGTTTCAGGTGTACAACATAGTGATTCAATATTCTTAGATTATACTCCATTTAAAATTATTACAAAATAATGACTATATTTTCCTGTGCTGTACAGTATGCCTTTATTTATTTTATACACATTAGTTTGTATCTCTTAATCCCGTACCCCTGTGTTGCCACTCTCCCCTTCCCTCTCTCACTGGTAACCACTAGTTTGTTCTCTATGAGTCTGCTTCTGTTTTGTTATATTCTATCTTTGTTATGTCTTTTAGATTCCACATGGAAGTGATAACATACAATATTTGTCTTTCTCTGACTTATTTCACTAAGCATAAAACCCTCTAGGTCCATCCATGTTGTTGCAAAATAGCAGACTTTCATTCTTTTTTATGACTTAGTAATATTGCTAAAAAATATTGCTATGATTTATGTCAAAAAGTGGTCTACCTATGTTCTTTCCTAGGAATTTTATGGTTTCAGGTCTTACATTTAGGTATTTAATCTGTTTTGAGTTTTGTTTTTACACATGATGTGAGAAAAATGTTCTAATTTCATTCTTTACATGTAGCTGTCCAGTTTTTCCAGCACCACTTATGGAAGAGACTGTCTTTCTCCATTTTATATTCTTGCCTCCTTTGTCATAGATTAATTAACTGTGAGTATGTGGGGTTTTTTCTGGGTTCCCTATTCTGTTCCATTGACCTATGTGCCTTTTTTTGGTACCAGTACCATGCTGTTTTGATTACTGTAGCTTTGTAGTATAGTCTGAAGTCAGGGACCATGATACCTCCAGCTTTGCTCTTTTTTTTTAGATTTCTTTGGCAATTCAGAGTCTTTTGTGGTTCTAAGTAAATTTTAGGATGATTCGTTCTAATTATGTGGAAAATGTCATGAGTACTTTGATAGGGAGTATATTAAATCTGTAGATTGCTTTGGGTATATGGACATTTTAACAATATTAATTCTTTAAATCCAAGAGCATGGGATATCTTTCCATTTCTTTGTATCATCTCAAATTTCCTTTATCAATATTTTATAGTTTTCACTTCCTTGGTTTATTCCTAGGTATTTTATTCTTTTCCATGCAGTATTAAACAGGATTGCTTTCTCTCTTTCTCTTTCTGGTAGTTTATCATTAGTCTGTAGAAAGCAATAGATTTCTTTATATTAATCTTGTATCCTGTCACTTTACTGAATTCATTTATTCTAATAGTTTTTTGATGGAGACTTTAGGGTTTTCTATATGTAGTATCAAGTCATCTGTAAACAGTAACAGTTTTACTTCTTTTCTTGCAATATGGATGTCTTTTATTTAACTCTTCTTTTGCATGACCGCTGTGGCTAGGACTTGCAATACTGTGTTAAATAGAAGTGGTATTAGTGGGCATCCTGTCTTGTTCCTGATTTTAAAGGAAAGGCTTTCAGCTTTTCACCACTGAGTATGATGTTAGCTGTGGTTTGTCATAAATGGCCTTTATTATATTCACATGTTCCCTCTGTACCCACTTTGATGAAAGTTTTTTATCATGAATGGATGTTGAATTTGTCAAATGCTTTTTCTGCATCTTTTAAGATGATCTTGTGATTTTTATCCTTTTTATTAATGTGGTATATTAAACTGATTGATTTGTGTGTATTGAATATCCTTGCATCTGTGGAACAAATCCCACTTGATCATGGTGTATGATCCTTTTTATACACTGTTGAATTTGGTTTGCTAATATCTTGTTGAGGATTTTTACATCTCTATTAATCAGTGACATTGGCTTGTAATTTTCTTTTTTTGTAGTGTCTGTCTGGTTTCGGTATGAGGGTAGTGATGGCCTTGTAGAATGGGTTTGGGAGTGTTCCCTCCTCTTCAATTTCTTTGGAATAGTTAAGAGAAGGATAGGTTTTTTTTTTTTTTTTAGCTCTTCTTTATATGTTTGACAGAATTCCCCTGTAGAGCTGTCTGGTCCTAGACTTCTGTTTGCTGGTAGTTTTTTTTTTTTTTTTTTTTCAGATTCAATTTCACTACTAGTGTTTGGTCTCTTCAGGTTGCTATTTCTTCCTGATTCAGTCCTAGAAGGTTGTATGTTTCTAGAAATTTGTCTTTTTTTCCTAGGTTGTTCACTTTGTTGGTATATAACTGCTTGCAGTATTTTCTTACAATTTTTTTTGTATTTCTGTGATAATGGTTGCTATTGCTCCTCTTTCATTTCTTATTTTGCTTGTTTGGGTCGTCTCTTTTTTTCTGGCTATAGGTTTATCAGTATGCCACTAAAATAACCAGTGGGTCAATGAAGAAATCAAAGAGCAAATCAGAAAATACCTCGAGACAAATGAAAATGGAAACACAACTTTCCACGTGTTTGTGTTTTCCCATTATTCTCCTTGTAATTGATTTCTAGTTTCATACTGTTGTAGTTGGGGAAAAAAATGCTTGATATCATTTCTGTCCTCTTAGAATTGATGAGAGTTGTTTTGTGGCCTAGCATGTGATCTATCCTGGAGAACTTTCCACATGCACTTGAAAAGAATGTGTATTCTGCTGGTTTTGGATGGAATGTCCTGTAGATATCTATTCAGTACAACTGGTCTAATGTGTCATATAAGACCACTGTCCCTTACTGATGTTCTTTCAGGATGCTCTGTCCACTGATGTATGTGGGATGTTAAAATCCCATGCTATTATTGTATAATTGTCAGTTTCTCCCTTCATGTCTGTTAATATTTGCTTTATATATTTAGGTGCTCCTGTATTGGGTGCATATATGTTAATAAGTATAATATCATCTTCTTGTATTGATCCCTATGCCATTATGTAATGCCCTTCTTTGTCTTTTGTTATAGACTTTGTTTTAAAGTCTATTTTGTCTGATTTGAGTATTGCTACCCCTGCTTTCTTGTTGTTTCCATTTGCATGAAATATCTTTTTCCATCCCCTCATTTTCAGTCTGTCTCTTTAGCTCTAAAGTGAGTCTCTCGTAAGCACCATTTAAATGGGTCTTTTTTTTTTTTTTTTGATCCAATCAGCCACCCTATGTCTTTTGATTGGAGCATTTAGTCCATTGGCATTTAAAATAATTATTGATAGGTATGTACTTAGTGCCATTTTGTTACTTGTTTTCTGGTTGTTTTTGTAGTTCTTATCTGTTATTTTCTTCTTTTAATATCTTCTGGTTTGATGGTTTTCTTTATTGGTATGCTTGTGTTCCTTTCTCTCTAGTTTTTGTGTCACTATTGTGGCATTTTGATTTGTGGTTACCATGGGGTTAGTATATGTTGTGACATATGACTATAGCTCCTTGATTTAAGCAGAATAATCATTTAAGTTTAAGCACGTTCTAAAAGATCTGTTTTTTACCCCCTCCCCCACATTTTGTGTTTTTGATGTCATATTTTACAATTTCATGTTTATCTCTTTAGTGATTATTTTAGTTATAGTTGATTTTATGGGTTTTTTTTTGTCTTTTAATCTTCATACTAGCCTATTTAAGTGGTTGTCCTAGCCTTTACTGTATATTTGCCTTTACTAGTGGGATTTATTCCTTTCCTATAGGTACTTACCTTTTGTTACAGACTTTTCCACTTATAGAAAATCCTTTAACATTTCTTTTAGAGTTGGTTCAGTATTGATGAATATTTTAAATTTTTGCTTGCCTGGGAAGTTCTTTATCTCTCCTTGTATCCTAAGTCATAATCTTGCTGGGTAGAGTATCCCAGGTTGTATGTTTTTTCCCTTTCAACACTTAAAATATATGATGCCACTCCCTTCTGGCCTGCAAAGTTTCTGCAGAAAAATCAGTTTATAATCTTATGAGGGTTCCCTTGTACATGGCTCTTTGAGTTTCTCTTGCTGCCTTTAGAATTCCCTCTTTAATACTTGCCATTTTAATTATAATATGTTTTGACGTGGGTTTGTTTGGGTTCATCTTGTTTGGGACCCTCTGTGCTTCCTGTACCTGGATATCTGTTTTCCTTCCTCAGGTTTGGGAGGTTTTCAGCCATAATTTCATCAAACACATTTTTGACCTCTTTCTTCTCCTTCTGGGAGCCATGTAATGTGAATTTTAGTATGCTTGATGTTGTCCTAGAGGTCCCTTAAACTCTTCTCATTTTTTAAAATCTGTTTTTCTTTATGCTGCTCTGTCTAGGTCCAGTATTCTATCTTCTAGATCATGTATGAGGTCTTCTGTATCACCTAATCTATGTTAATCCCTCCTAGTATGTCTTTCATTTCAGTTATTGTTATTTTCAGTTCTGACTGGTTCTTTTTATATTTATCTCGTTCTAGTTCTTTGTTTAAATTCTCACTGAGTTCATTTATTCTTTTCCCTAATTCAGTTAGCATTCTTATTTACAATGCTTTGAACTCTTTCTCTGGTGAATTATTTATTTCTGTTTCATTAGTTGTTCTTCCAGCAGTTTTTTCTTCTTCTTCCAATGGAAACAAATTCCCTGTCTTATTTTGCTTAACTTTCTCTGTCTCTATCAAATTAGGTGAAAAAGTCACCTACTGCAGTCTTGAAAGGTTGTCCTTATGTGGGAACATCCCTATACAGTCTGCATGTGCCCAGTGGCTTTGGTGGGAGACATGGATCTGACATGAGCATGAGTCATGTCTTTCCCTAGGTTGCTATCACCTGGCTAGGAGGTAGGGCTGGAGATGGAGTGGCTAGAGCTAGAGCCAGGTAAGAGCCAAGGCTTTTCCTCTGCTCAGTAGCCAGCACCACCCTATTGGGGATGGGGTAGGTAGTAAGTTGCTGGAGCAGAAGCCCTGAGGGTGGGTCCAGGCTGGCTCCATTCCCTTTAAGTGTGTGGTCTCCCCACTCCTAGCACTGACACCCTCACCCTAGAGGGGAGCAGTGCTGGAGCAAGAGGGGCTGGTGCAGGTGCTTGGCATGGGTTTGAGCATGGGTTCTGGTGGCCCTGGCTGCCATCAGGGCCCAGGACCACTTCTGATAGCTTCCTCAGTAAGCACCAGTAATGGCTGCCCCCCCCCCCCCCCAGCAGCTCAGATGCCACTTCAAGCCTGAGTTGCATTGTCCCTCACAATGGAGCTCTTCCCTTGGCCCCTGTAGCCCTTGCCCTAGTGTGGAGCTGCGTGGTGAAGCAAGCGGGACCAGAGCGGGCACTCAGCTCAGGCCGAGGTGCCTGGGCAGTTGCAGGAAACTGGCCAACGTCCTGTGCAGTTTCAGTTCACCCTCTGTACCTTGCTTCGGGAGTAACCAAGCATGCATGTGTTCCTCATGGGTAGAGTCCAGGCTTCCCACAGCCTTCCTATTAGTCTCACCAGCCCTCCAACCAGCCAAGGGGACTTGATCTTCCTGGTGTTGGACTCCAGCACTGGAGAGCCCAATATGTGGCTCAAACCACTCACTCCCCAGGGCGGATCTCTGCCCGTGTAATCCCCCTCCTCTTCTGAGTTCCATCTCAGGGGCACAGGTCTTGACTTGATGGCTTCTTTTCCCTTGATGCCAATTCCATGTGGATATTTCTTACAGCCTTGGTTGTAGAAGACTCTTTCTGCCAGTCTCCAGTTAGTTTTCAGTGAGAATTGCTCCACATGTAGATGTATTTTTGATGTTCTCCTGGAGGGAGTTGAGTTCTGTGTCCTCCCACTCCACCAACTTGATCTCGCCCCCTATTTTGATACACCACTTTTACTACTCAGGTTCTGTTCAAGCTTTGTTGACATGTATTTCTGAAAGGCCTGGGGGTAGGAAACAAAGACTTGTATAGGTACAAAGAAAATGATCTTACAGTGTCCCATTCAGTGTTTGGTGTTATAGGATAGTAAAAAGCATCCCTTTGTTTATATGTCCACGTAAAATTTGAGGTGCCTTGAAGTGATTCTGGAGATTTGAAATGATATTCTGTGTAGATCACTCTGTAATATAGATCTCAAAGCTTAGGACCTGGAGAATAGGAAACATTTTAGGGAAATATCTGTACATTGAACCCTGAGCATAAGGGAAGAATCATGCTGACTAGATAGGCTACTTTGTCAAGAATCTAGACCAACAAGGTTTGGTACCAAAGTGGGCTCTACTATTTACTCTGTGACATGGAGAAGCTTCAAAAATTCTCTGCAAGAGTTTACTGTAATATCAACTCATAACAATGTTATAGGCTTTTCCTGAGGATCAATAGAGGTAGTACATGAGTACAGCATAGAGACAACATGGTTTAATGGTTTGGGGCTCCAGCTCTGGACTGAGGCTGCCAAGATTAAACCCACTATACTTTCACTTACTAGTTGTGTGACTTTGAGAAAGTGATTTAATCTCTCTGTGCCTGATTTTTATGATCTAGAAATTAAGGATTGTTTTTGTCTTACAGAGTTATGAAAATTAAATGAGATAATGCATGTAAAAAGCCAAGGCAGATACTAGAGTATAATGAATGTTCTGTAGATGTTATTTCTTTTCTTTTGTTTCATTTTACATATGAAAATGCTTTATGAAAGGAAGGACTTTATTAATGAAAAATATTATTAGTTAAGACATCTATTGATTCTTATTCCAGTCAGGAATATAATGTGCAATATAGTACTGTTTGTCACACCTTGATTAGAAAATATTTTCTCTAAATACTTTTTTCTTTAAGTACAAAAATGCATTTAGAATGAGTTTCAAAGGAAGAGTTTCTATTTAAATTTAATGTGATGCAACCACAGGTTTTCTTTTTGGCAATATCTTATTTCATTTTTAGCTTTCACTTAATTCCTTATACTTTATTTTGTGGATTCATTACTATGCAAATACATATGCACTATATTCAAGTACATGCTTTGAGGATTATGTTACATTATATCATTTCACAATTAAACAGCTTGCATCTAGTTTTCTCAAATTACAAGTGTTTTATATAGGTTGATACAAGTTACTGAGTCCAGTCAATAACCAAGATCTTTCCTGTGAACTAGGAAAGCACTATACTAATTCTCCACAGGTATTAATGATAAAAATTTTGTAAAAAATCAATTACATTACTAAAAAGATGTATATTGGCTACTGATTTGCATAAAAATATAGCTTAAAATCAACTGAAAAATCTATATTATAAGATTATTATGATTGTTCTGATTTTTCAGTTTGTAAATGAACTTAAATTCTCCTTTCTTCATCCTGGTGTTGTTTTTGTGCCATTTTAAATTATTTGGTAGTATCCCCAGATTGTATAAATTAGAAAAGAATTAGAAATGAAAGAAATAATGTTAAAAGCCATTTCATTTTTTTACTTTCATCAGGAAAGATAAAATATTGGAAGGGAAACAGCTAAAACAAATTGTTTTAAAGACTTAATTATTGATTTCATCTTTCAAAGCTTTAGATAAAGAGGTGTTCAGAAGAGATAGTTATTCAGCCACTTATTCTGAAGCAAAAAAATAGCTTATTTTGCCTTCATTGACAAGACTTCAAATATTAAACACCAGCATATTGAGATTTCTCAGATAGTTCAAAGTTTATTAGAATAGAATGGAATAGAATACTTGAAGTCAGAATATGTAAGATGTGTTCTCTTTAGCTAAATAGCAATTAAGTCTTATGAATTACTTTCAAACTGAGTCTTAGTTTCAAACCAAGACTGGCAACATATTTAAAATTAAATAGTCCTGTGGTGATTCTTTTTAATCCTAACAATATGAAGAAATACCAGCATATATTTAAAGTATTTAAAAGATCTTACTGCGTGGACTTTTACTGACTCCTTTTGCCCATTATTGGGAACAGCGTCAGGCACATACTAAGTGCCCATTAAATATTTGTCTAATGGAATGAATGAATAGACTGTAGCCAAGTGCACATGATTTACTTCCCACCATGGGAAAGTGACTCCTACGGAAGTACAGGCTGGGTCTGCACCATACTACCAGGTATTACGTTTTGTTAGAAATTCATGCCTCATCTCAACTAGTGGTGGTGAGACCATCTTTTGTTATTCTTAATGAATAATATTAGGAGTTTTTTTGTTTTGGGGTTTTTGTTTATTTGTTTTGTTGTTGTTGAATTTAACCCAGTAAGAAGTTACATTCCAGGGAACAGAAATATCTATAAAACTAAATGAGATGATACCACCTATCATTTAAATGTTTCCTCTTTTTGGGTTTCCTTTCCTGTACACACACATAATACAGCTGTTATTACTACTATTGATACTAACCTTTAGTTTTCCTTTGGTATGTGAGTAGTGAGCTAAATACTTCACCACAGTTACCTGATTTCATGTTCAAGCTCAGTTTGGGGGATGTTTATATGCAGTATAAATCAGAGCACCTTAAATAATTATAAATAACCTGGTAATATTATCTGTGCTAAACTTAAATATAAATGTTTCATACATACATTTTTGTACATGCCTGGAAAATTAAAACTTAAGGAAGTTATATACTGAATTGTGTCCCTCTTCACAAAATTCCTATGTTGAAATTTGTAAATCCTAATACCTCAGAATATGACCATATTTGGACATAGTGTATTTACAGAGGTGATTAGATTAAAATAGGTCATTAGGGTAGGCCTTAATCCAATATGTCTAACGTCATTAAAAGAAGAGGAGATTTGAACACATAGACGCATACAGGGAAGAGTAAGTGAAGACACAGGGAGAAGATGGCCATCTCTAAGCCAAGGAGAGTCTTGGAACAGATCCTTCCCTTATGGCTCTCAGAAAGAACCAACTCTGCTGACACTTTGATCTCAAACTTCTAGCTTCCAGGCCTGTGAGAAAATAAATTTCTGTTGTTTAGCCACCCAGTCTGTGGCACTTTGTTACAGCAGCCCTAGTAAACTAAAACAGAAATAAATGTCATTATATAAATGACTCATGTTTAAATTTTTCGTTTTCTTATAGTGTTTTCTCTTTCTTAACCTAGTTCCAGGTTAAGGAAGCTTAGCTGATAGAATACTGCTTTTTAGTTCCAGTGTGTAGAATTTTCCATTCTTTGTGACTTTCTGCTCAGTTACTAGCAGATCTATGCAAAGTTAATGCGATGGCAATGGCTTGCACATACAGTAAGTGACATTATCAAGTAGTCAATAAAATGACACAGTTTTTTCAAATGTAATACCAATTTTGGGATATAAGAACATTGTTAATACAATAGAAGAACCATTAGCACATACAACAGCTTTGCTTTATTAACATCACTGTTCATGTTATCAATTTTGATCTAATTTAAGTGATGTCCCCATTATGGTGGCAAATTGTGTTTTCATTAATACAGTGGAAAAGCCATTAATATGAAAATTGCTCATTCAGAATCATATTAGTGAAGTGCTTATCTTATTATCACCAAGCCAATTCTAACCTAGGTGCTAATAAGCAATCTGAGTTGAAGCATCCCATAGCAAAGGCGTCATCATACTGCTTTAGGAGGCTCTCATTGGCTTTCTTATGGTTTCTTGACACCTTTTACTGCATTATTTAAAAAGTTATATAAATTAATGTCAACACTATTGTTAGTTTCTGAATCTTATTCTATAAATTTTATATAAAGACACATACATCCTACAACTTCACATTTGGATATCCTAATTACATCCCTGCATATCTTCAGAATATTAATAAGTAGTGTGTATAGGTTTGGGTTCCTTTGTTTTAAGCAACAGAATCTAACTACCTTATGCAAAGAAACATACTGAAATGGCTATGTGGGAGTTCACAGAATAAACAGGTGGGACTTGCTTAGAATTAGGAAACAGATTTCTAGAGGGCTCTAGAAAGTGAACCAGACCAATGATCATTCTAGCAACAATGGTTGGGTCAGTTTGCTCTGTCAGAATGAATATTTTCATCCTTCCTCCTGTTTTTGTATCGATGCACAGGCCTCAAGTCCTGTGGCAGATAACCTGAATAACTTAGCTTAGGTTCTGCGTCTGGCTGCTTGTTATACTAGGGTAACCGGGAGGGTCTGTTTACTTTTGCCTCTATCCTGTAAGACCACACGAAATATGGGAGAGGAAATCTTACCACACTAATAACTGTGGTGCTATTGAGAAAGAAGTAATTGGAATGTAGCCAAAAACTAAAATATCCCAGTACAGTTATCAAATATATGATGAGTATTCTACCTTATAGGGAAATTGTGGTAGACATTACTTGTACTCATAATTACCTGGCTCTCCGAAACTTTCATCCTCTGGAATCACGGCCATATGAGTTGTTTCAGCCAAGGATATGTGAGCAAAAGTGAGGTGTGTTTCACATCTCCATCTCAATTTTTAATTACTGGTGCTCAACTCCTCAATTTTCCTTTTGCTACCACTAAAACCAACAACCTTCCAGATGGTAAAGCCTCTGTCAGTTGGGGTCCCAGAAAGCAGCAATGTAAAGTAGAGGCCTTCACTAAAGGTAGTAACATAAAACAAAAACAAAAAACAAACATTGTCAAGGTCACAGATATATGGTGGGTTTTGTTACCCAGCCTATCCTAGGGACATACGTGGTATGGCAGAAGGAATGTAAATATTGTTAAAATATAAGCTCTGATTGTTATTGAATATATGACCCTGGGGAATTTTTTAAATTTCTCTGTGTATCTGTTTCTTCATTTATAAAATGGGAGAATAGTTACCAACAGCATGGGTAGGATGTTATGATATTACCTAGAGCCTACAGAGTAAGAAGAAAAGAAGGCTAAAGTCAGAACACTGGGAAATATCAGTAAAGTAGTAGAAAAAATTGGTTGTTTAAGGAGACTGGAGATGAACAACTAGAGAGTTAAGAGTAACTAAGAGAGGAGAGCTACAGAATAAGAAGAGAGAAATGCTTCAGAAACAAGGTATGAAATGTGTCCATGATACGACAACTAAGAGATAATCGATGACTTTATCAATAGCAATAGACTACTTTGTATTTGTTCCAAGAGGATATGAGGTACTTTATATTAAAATATTAAGTAAGAACTAAGCACACCATGCAAACAGAAAATATTTAAGTTGTAGTGGGGGAGGGGAGGGAAAGCATACAAAAGAAGGAAAGCTGAGACTATAACTTATCAAGAATATCTCTGAGCATTTTGATAAACCTGTTAAAAAAGAAACATGATGCATCACAATGAGTCATATAAGTAAAACTGGATGAATTTTGTGGAACTATTTTCACACAGATCTCTACCATAGGGATCCTGAAGTAACTTAAAAGATGGTGACCTTCTCAAGCAGTTGTTTGCCACATGACTCTTACTTCCACTGTTCCAAAATTTGTGTGCTAAATGGAAATCAGCATTATGTGGTAGCATTTCAGTGAAATGCCTATAATCGTATAAGGTTCCAATTCTTGGTGAATTTAGAGATTTGTTGAACTAACTATGCTAAACACTAAGATGCGTTTGACATTAAAAAAATGTTTTAAGTTAGTTTTCAGCATCTCCAGAATGAATTTGGATGTATCTTGTCTTGGCCAGATAACTTAGTTATTCTGAAAAAAATACATCAATTTCTTACACCAAAATTTGTGTTAAAAATTCCTAAAACCTTCACATTTATACCTTGCACCACAGTTGGGTTAAGAACTTTAATGAGTTCCTCCCTGATAGATAATGGTCTGGGAACACTATGTTTTCTGACTCATTTTCTCCATTTCTATGATGGGAAAAAATTCCAATCTCTTTTGAATAAAAGATCAAGCACACTCCCTGAGTATAAATTACCCAGTCTTTAAGAGTATAAATTCAATCATGAGGAAATGCATTAGACCACCCACAACTTCTTATGCCTCATGTCCTTTAAAAGAGAGCTAATTTATAATAGTTTGTGATTGTTCTATAATTTCTTTTGAACAAACTTAAAATTTTTTTCTCTATACTTCAATACAATCTCTTCTTCCCCTTAAAGGATTTAGTTTTGGATTAAAATCTTCCAGGTGTGTGTGTGTGTGTGTGTGTGTGTTGCATTGAGTTAATAGCAGTGCTACAATATACTTCATGAAAGTGAAAAAGAGAAGTAGTTACCTTTTACTTTCCAACAGAGACAGTATGAATTAAGTGAAATATGTCCCTCTGTGTATTTATTTCCAACTTAGATTGGAGTTCTTTCGTCTTTTTTATCATGTGTACACATATCGCATGCTATGTAATGAGGCTGATCCAACCAACCAACCTATTTAGACGTACTCGGTGTTTTCAGTGCAGGCACTGTAAGGGAGCAGGATTTCAGCTTGGAACCTTGACTAGGGTCACTGCAGGGTGGGGGCCAATCACTGTGTCAAGTGTTGGGACTTCATTGCTGGTCACTGAAGGAAATGGTCATGTAGACCCTGCGATCTTAAGATTTTCCCTTCTCTTTTAGGGGACAGATGTGTCATCCAAGTCCCAGGAATAATGAGGTACATAAACTACAGATCAGGGGCAGCTGTGTTCAGAAAGATTAAGTCCACATCAGCATCATATCCAGTGTATTCTAGACCACCCACAGGTCATTCTTTCCTTCCCCCTCTCTGGATTGCCTCCAAATATATTTTTTAATGAGATTTTCACTGAATTTTAAATCAACGTGCCAACTTAAAGAGAGAGCAGACAGTAAAAAAATGTAATGGAATTACAAAGTGGAAAGTATAATAGTCATTGGCTGTTGAAATTAGATTTTATTACTAGGTTTATTTTTTGTAGGAGGCAGAAGATACGGTATATGTTCTTATTTTGAAATTAAAGTAGAATAGTAACCAACTTTCAGGGGGCAGGGTAGAGGAGCATTTTTCAGTTAATGTCCTGTTGCCCAGTAAAGATTATCTTTTCCTTTGGGCAGTATGTTACTGTTTGATGGGTTTTTTTGTTTGTTTGTTTTGTTTAGTTTTTTTGCCTGTTGCTGGTGCTGTTTTTATCTCTTGGTGAATGTTTCCCATCCAGGATTTAGCCTATTATTCCTGAGGACAGGTATTCAAATCTCTGCTTACTTTAAGCATAGATACATTGGAGCTTTTCTACTCCTCTTGGATTGTCTCACCAACTTCCTAAAAATTGGGAATTCAACATGTCCTGCTCTTTTCAGTCCTACAGCAGAAAATTACCAGCAAAACTGGTTACTGTAAAGACATAAGGTTCACAAGCTATTAAACTTCAAGCTGAGGTTTCCTGAGAGTTTCTTTCCAGATTCTTGATAGCAAAGTTTGCCTAAGTTTATTGAAACTCTTCTACTATTATCTCCTGGAAAAAAGTATATCCTTCTACTACGGATAACATTATTGGATAGTTTTGCAAAAATAGAAGCTGCCTTTATCAGTTTCTTTAATTGAATGCTTATTATCTACAGAGACCAAATTTCAGAACTATGGAAGAACACAATATCCAAACAAGGTTGTTGGATAGGGAAAAATGCAGTCCTGTTGATCCTTAGGATTAGAAAATAATTTATTAAAATGTGAGTGGTTGTATATTTCGGTGTCTGCTCATTGAAGCTCTTTTAAGTAGGTATTTTTGTTTAAAAGACATAGCTTTTCTGTGTGTGGACTAGCTTCTGAACTTTCCAACTTAAATTATATTGTTTTCAGGCTTTTCTTACCATAAACTTTGTTGTTGTGTCTCCTGTTACTTTTTCTGATTCTGTATACCTTCATTAAATACTTTGGTTACCCACATAATAACAGAATCAGACTCACGGCAAGGATTTGAGAGTAAGAAGTTCATTTTGGAGGTGATTTTGGGAGCAATGGTAGGAAAGTAGGAATTAGGAAAGTGAGATATGAAAGGGAAATAAGCCAAAAAAGGATGAATTAAAGAACCAGATACTGTGTCACTGACTGGGGTAAATCCTGTTGGGGACCTCAGGGAGATGGAATAGAAGTGCTTCAGAGTTGTTGCACTCCCAACAGTGCGGAATTTGGGGCATTTATCCTCTTGTTCCCTTCCATCATTGATTGAGGATTGCTTCTTGACTCCCTAACGCTTTAATCCTTTCTCATGTTTGAGCTAAGGATGCCAGATAAAGCCTGTACATGGAGAGCTGCGGTTACTTGGTGAAAGCAGCCATCAGTGTGCACTGCAACAGTGAAAATCAGCGGAAATGGTTAGAGACACAGACAGCTTTGCAATGGGTACCAACACTAGGATTCCCTTTTCCACATCTGTGGCTCTTAAGGTATTGGAGGTAAAGTATAAAGTATCAACTATTGATCTGGCTTGCAGAAACTCAGGAGAATGTATTGATTTTTAGGTTATAGATATTTCAGAGCTGGGATATTGATATTTCCCACCTATACAACAATGGCCATGCCAGTACAGGCAGTGTATTTGAGAATCCCTACCAAGCAAACACAATCCCTAATCAACCTGTCAATGGTTTTGCTGCTATTTTCTCAGTCACATATTGGTTAGGTTTCTTTTATATTGGAAGAATATCCTAGAAGATGCAACTTGATCTGGCTTAAGCAACAAGGATTTTTTTTTTAATTCACAAAACTAAAATGTGCTATGAGAGTTCTAACTTCAGGTATGGCTGAAATGCAGTAAGCCTGAGTTGTTCTTCAGTGGATCACTGGGATGGAAAGCACCAAATTTGGTTAGACCTATTTATAAGTGTTGATAGAGGTAGGAAAGGGGAAGAAGGAATACAGTGGCCCACTGAAGAACAACTCTGGCTTTTAAATTCTCTCTATCCCCAATTTGGAAATGGCCTCCACAGTGTAGTCATGTCTAGAGTTTTACTTTTAACTATTTGGGGGAATAAAGATTTTTTTACGCTAATTTGAAGCTGTGAGTATAATGCCTAGAACTCATGGTTGCCATTTTGGCACTGAAAGGAGATAGTCTATCTGAGACAGACACTGTCACTGACAAATAGGATGGTCTTACTATCTAGATCCAAGTCATGAACCTGCCCTGGCAGTGATTGGGTGTGTAGGGGGCAGTAAGGGAAAGTAAAGTGGGGTGGAGTCTAGCTGTTCCAGAGATCATGGATTGAGATGGGGAGCAGGGGTCAGTTTGAGTTGTATTTTCTATCATTTGATTCTCCAGATGAAAATCAAGGGACAGTTATGAAAAGAAGACAGTATGGATTCCGACTAGCTTAGTAAGTGTCTGTGTATCTAAGAGTAGAGCCAAGAGACAGGAGAGCAAAGTATGAAGGTTGATAAACATAAAATAAGTTCTTGAGTAAATGTAGTAAGTGTCTGTCTGTGCAATATAGCATATCCTACCACTGGTTTTGACTGTCTATCCCCAATTTGGAAATGGTCCCCACAAACAAACCTCTCAGTAGGTTCCCTAGCCCACAATTGGGATTTGTACACTCCCCAAATTATAACTCCCATTTTGGGCTGTTTAAGAACACATCATTGTCAATACATTAAAAAAAAAGACTGATAATTTTATAACTATTAAGTTATATTAAATTTAAACCAAGCACAAGAAGCTACCTACCCATGTGTGAATTACTTCTACTCACAAAGTGATACCTAAGTTCAAAAACAATTCCTGCAGAAAATTGTTTTCCAATGGGTTAGGTGGTTTTTCAATGAAATTAAAAGGAACTTGATCATTGTTTTTATTTATAAATAATCTAAAAAGTTCTTCAAATAGAGAATTTCCTAAATGTCTATCAGGTATTATTTATTACTCCCCACATCTTCATGCTATAGTAATATCATTAGTCAAGCCATCAATTAAGATTTATAAACTTAACTCAAATCCCTATCACACAGAATCTGATAAACTCAGTGTCTCACAATATCTTTGGAGTTTCTGGGGAGTAACAAGTATCATTGACTTGAACACTTCATTGCTGTTGACTCATTCCCTGATCCTGGGTGAATTCTTTTTCCTTTGGTTTGCATCTCACTTCTTGCTTATGACACCTCTGCTGGACTGTGACCCACTTTCTTCATTTCCTGAAGTACCACACAAGGCTGAGGAAATAGCAGAATTCTGCTAAGTTTAGGGCAGACATTCTCAAACTTGAGCACACATTATAATCCTCTGGTGGGCTTGCTGAACCCAGATTTCTGAGCCCCATCTCCAGAATTTCTGGTTCTCCTGAGAACTGGCATTTCTAACAAGGTCCTGCATAATGCTGGGGCTGCTGGTCAGAGGATCACACTTTGAGAACTGCTTGTTTAGAGTAATAAGGCAGAGTCAGGGGAGGGTTGCATTACTACACAGGTAACATAAAATTGAAAAATTAGACTTTCTAATTTTAAAAGTCCTCAACCATATCCACCTTCAGGAATTTCTCAGTAGTCATATTCTAAGTAGGGAACAGGTCTTCTCAATCTTTTCTCTCCTTCTCTCCTTCCCTGGTTCCTTTACACCTCTCTAAAGGACTGACTTGGGAAACCCAGAGCTCCTCTTACTTTATTATATAAAACACTTTATTATATAAAACATGACATCTTTTGGCTCAAACCTGGTCCTTCCTGGCCAAGCCTCTGGGCGATTGATTTTTCTGAACTATTTCGTTAAACAAAGAAGGTTCTTTCCTATTTATATATTTCTGTGACTGGCTCTTCAACTAACAGTTTTAGTCTCTCAAGTATATTATATTTTGTAATAGATTTATGAAACAGCAAAAGTTCCTAATAATTCAAGTCCTCATATGTGTCTTTAGCTAGTTTAGAAATTTTTATTTTCATTGCATGTATCATTTATTGTATGGCTATGGTCATGATAATAAATATTGACTAAATTAACATACACACAAATTAATAAAATTGTTTTATATTGGAATATAGTTGATTGACAATGTTGTGTTATGTTCAGGTGTACAGCAAAGAGATTCAGTTACACATGTGCCTATTTTTTTCAAATTCTTTTCCCATTTAGGTTATTACAGAATATAGAGCAGTGTTTCCTGTGCTATACAGTAGGTCCTTGTTGGTTGTCTGTTTTAAATATAGCAGTATGTATATGTAAATCCCAAATTCCCTAACTATCCCTCCCTCCCACCCTTACCTCTGGTAACCATAAATTCGTTCTATAAGTCTGTGAGTCTGCTTCTGTTTTGTAAGTAGGTTCATTTGTATCATTTTTTCTTTAGATTTTACATATAAGCAATAGCATATGATATTTGTCTTTCTCTGTCTGACTTACTTAGTATGATAATCTCCAGGTCCATCCATTTTGCTGCAAATGGAATTATTTCATTCTTTTTTATGAATGAGTAATATTCCATTGTATATATGTACCACATCTTCTTTATCCATTCATCTGTTGATGGACATTTAGGTTGTTTCCATGTCTTGGCTATGTAAATAGTACTGCTGTGAACATTGGGGTGCATGTATCTTTTCAAAGTATGGTTTTCTGCGTATATATGCCCAGGAGTGGGATTGCTGGGTCATATGGTAGCTCTATTTTTAGTTTTTGAAGGAACATCTATACTGTTATCCATAATGGTTGTAACAATTTACATTCCCACCAACAGTGTAGAAGGGTTCCCTTTGCTCCACATACATTTACTGTTTGTAGACTTTTTGATGATGGCCATTCTGACTGGTGTGAGGTGGTACCTCATTAGAGTTTTGATTTGCATTTCTCTAATAATTAGCGATGTTGAGCATCTTTTCATGTGCCTCTTGGCCATCTGTATATCTTCTTTGGAGAAATGTCTATTTAGGTCTTCTGCCCATTTTTCAATTTGGTTGTTTGTTTTTAATTTTTTTTTTTTGATATTGATCCACATGAGCTGTTTATAGATCAAATTTGGAGATTAATCCTTTCTCGGTCGCATCCTTTGCAAATACTTTCTCCCATTCTATGGGCTGTCTTTTCATTTTGTTTGTGGTTTTCTTTGCTGTGCAAAACCTTTTGAGTTTAATTAGGATCCCATTTATTTATTTTTGTTTTTATTTCCATTACTGTAGGGGATGCATTGGAAAAGATCTTGCTACGATTTATGTCAAAGAGGGTTCTGCCCATGTTTTCTTCTAAGAGTTTTATAGTATCTGGTCTTACATTTAAGTCTTTAATCCATTTTGAGTTTATTTTGTGTATGGTGTAAAAGAATGTTCTACTTTCATTATTTTACATGTAGCTATCCAGTTTTCCCAGCACCACTTATTGAAGAGACGGTCTTTTCTTCATTGTATAGTCTGCCTCCTTTGTTGTAGATTGTTTGATCATAGGTGCATGGGTTTATTTCTGGGCTTTCTGTCCTGTTCCATTGATCTATATTTCTGTTTTTGTGCCAGTACCACACTGTTTTGATGACTGTAGCTTTGTAGTATAGTCTGAAGTCAGAGAGCCTGATTCCTCCAGCTCCATTTTTCTTGCTCAAGAGTGCTTTGGCTATTTGGGGTCTTTTGTGTTTCCATACAGATTTTAAGATTTTTTGTTCTGGTTCTGTGAAAAATGCCACTGGTAATTTGATAAGGATTGCACTGAATCTGTAGATTGCCTTTGGTAGTATAGTCATTTTGACAATATTGATTCTTCCAAACCAAGAACATGGTATATCTTTCCATCTGTTTGTGTCATCTTCAATTTCTCTCATCAGCATCTTACAGTTTTCTGCATACAGATCTTTTGCCTCCTTAGGTAGGTTTATTCCTAGGTATTTTATTCTTTTTGATGTGATGGTAAATGGGATTTTTAAAAAAAATTTCTCTTTCTGATCTTTCATTGTTATTGTATAGACATGCAAGAGAGTTCTTGCTTCTGCTCTCTGCCCCCTGGTGAATGAGGCTGGTCTATGAGGCTTGTGTAGGCTTTCTGATGGAAGGAATTGGTTCCTGCCCACTGGGAGGTGGACCTGGGTCTTGTCCCTCTGGTGGGTAGTGCTGTGTCAAGGGGTGTGTTTAGTGGGCAGCTGTGTGCTCAGGAAGACTGCTGTGTTCCCACCCTGTTGGTTGTTTGGCCTGAGGCATTCCAGTAATGCAGCCTACGGGCTGTTGGGTGGGGCCAGGTCTTAGTGAGAAAATGGCAGCCTCCAAGAGTGCTCCCCAGAAGTACCGCCACCAGTGTCTTTGTCCCTGCAAAGAACCACAGCCACCCCTTGCCTCTGCAGAAGATCCATAATACCAGCAGATAGGTTTGGCCCAGGCTTTTATGAGGTCACTGCTTTCTGCCCTGGGTCCTGGTGTGCTTGAGAACTTGTGTGCACCCTCAAAGGGTGGAGTTTCTGTTTCCCCCACTCCTATGGAATTCCCAAGATCAGACCCCACTGGCCTTCAAAGCCAGATTCTCTGGGGGCTCCTCCTTCCATTGCCAGACCCCCAGGCTGGGGAGCCTGATGTGGGGCTCATTACTTTCACTCCTGTGGGAGAACTTCTGTGATATAATTATTTTCCAGTTTGTGGGTTGCCCACCCAGCAAGTATGGGATTTGATTTTATCATGATTGTGCCCCTCCTACTGTCTTATTGTGGCTTCTTCTTTGTCTTTGGATGTAGGATATCTTTTGTGGTAGGCTCCAGCATTTTTTTTTTTGATGGTTGTTCACCAGTTAGTTGTGATTTTGGCATTTTTGTAAGAAGAGGTGAGCTCTTGTCCTTCTACTCTGCCATCTTGTCTCTGACCTGTTCTAAAGAACCTATATACAAATTTTTGATATTACATTGTACAGTTAACACGGAGAATATAATGTTTGTTCAGAGTGAAAGAGGCAGAACACTGAAATGATACTTCCTCATTATCAAGGCTGTCCTGATTGGAAGGCAGGGTGACATTATTATTAAACCTAGGCTCCTAAACCAGACTGCCAGGGTTCAAATTTAGCTCTGCAACTTTATAGCTGTGTGAACCCAAGAAAGTTACTTATGCTTCTTGGTCTGTTTTTTTTTCCCCTAAAGAATATGCATGACTGTAGTACATTCATTATAGGGTCATTGTATGATTAAATGAAGATCTAATACATACATGTAAAGCCCTTAAACTAGTGGCTGGTGTATCATGAGTACTTAATAAATATCAATTCCTCTTATTATGAGGGACTTCTACTTCTAACAAATATTATTATTTCTGTTTCTACTATATTATTCAGTTGTATCCTTTGTGGGAGAATTTTTACTTTGGCAGAAAAGAAAGTCCTGCATTTACAGAGAACTCTCTAAGAACATACTACTGAATATGTAGGTCAGGTACCAGAAATATTGGAGTCCCTCAAATTCTATTAATGGCCTCCCTAACTCAACATGGAATTAGGAAAATTTCAGCATTAAAGATTTTTTTTCAAGTTGCACTTTCCATCAAATTGCAGTTATGTCTGAGTTGAATATTTACTCTAGGAAGACCTAAGATAAATTATAAAGTATGCAAAACTCTTACAAAATTTACTTTCTGCAATAAGGGATAGTATTACAGGTCATCACAAGAGAGTGATATTTCATTGCTGATTGTTTTAAAGATAAGAAATGCCTTAAGTAGTATCAGAGGCTAATTTTATATGGTTTCAAGAGACTTGTGCCAACTGGTGTGTGTATGTGCATCGTCAGTATAATCAGTATCATTGCTATCACCCTGTTTCTCTATATAGAGCAGGCAACTGGTAACTTTTATCCCTATAATTTGTATCCTCCTCCTGCACTTGTCAGTTAATTTGTTCATTTCCAATTTTGGTAGATTCTCCAATAATGCATGCTGGCTCAAACCCATTTTGTAAGCATATTTTTCAAGGTAAAATAGCATTTTGTTTTCATTTTCATCAAAAAGAAAAACAGTAGGAAACGTTTTTTACATTGCTCTAAGTTTTTACAATCCAAATTTTAGGGATGAATGAGCAGTGAGATTATCGCTTTGGCTTATATCTTCTCTTTTTTCTGGGCGTTGTCTTCCTTCCCACATATATACACATATAAAAAAATACATGTTCAAACTATTTTCTTGTCCTCTGAAATAATACTGGTCATCAGTGTTAGCAATTTCCTTGTGATAAGAGGTCAGAAAGTTTTATTTTTACATGTTCTAAATAGTTTAGTATGAAAAAGATATCTGATGCGTTTTACAACAGCACTTAATTTTTATATGTAAAATAACTAAGAAAGTGCTTGTTACCTGTCAATTCTATACCAGGTAAATGATGCAAAACCAATAATCACTTAATATCTTTAGAATCTCTTAACGTTTTACTTTCATTTTTGCAGGCTGTGGAAAGCTAAGTAAGCTATTTTCTTTCTTTTATAAATTGTAGCGAACTATCAAAGGTTTTAATGAAGGCAAGAGATCTTTGTTGGTGGTGGTGGTGGTAGTAGTGGATCTTTTTAAAGAAAATTACTTTTTACAAAGTTTATGCTGATTGGGACCAGAGCATATTAATTGCTGTTAAATATTTGTAGTTTCCAAAGATGGAGAAATGTTCTCACAAAAGAAATCAGGCAAAATGTCCGTATCTTTCGTCCTGTTCACTCCTTTCCCATTCCTAACCAACTCTTAATCTAAGCCTGCAGAGTAACCCCTGACTGAGTCAGCTCATTCAGATGTCCTGAAACCATGCTGGCTCCTTTTTAGTCTCTTTTCCTTCAGCAGATGTGTAGTACTGCCATTGGTAGATCTTTCTTTGGGGAATTTTCCTTTCTGCTCTTCACCCTCATTACTCCTGCCATCTGGTCTGTTTCTGTTTTACTTCTCTTCAGCAGATATGCTCCCTCCACCCCTCCCACACTGACCTGAATGAATCTCCTCTCTCTTGCGGTTTAGCATACCCATGAGTCTGGACAGGTACAAGGGCAGACAATGGAGCAGTATACCAAGGTCTCAAACCCAGATAGATATGGGAGGGGAGACCTATTACTGTCCAAAGCAAGGAGACTTATGTTTATAATTCTTCATAGGCAAAGCTATTTCTTTCTTTTCTTTTGGCTCTATAAAGTCAACATGAAAACAAAATCCCCATTTGTTGCCAAATGAAGATCATGTTCCATAGGAGCCAAACTTATGCTGTTATTTTGGTCAGAACATTGTGGCTCATATCACTGAAATTTGTCCAGCATTTGATATTCATGGAGTACAAGTGGATACTTGCTCATAATTTGTCGAGTTACCTGTTTTTGTTGAATGTATTATGTTGTTTAAATATATTATGCAAGCTCAACAAGGTACTCATAGGGACATCAATATATAAGATAAATTCCATCCTCAAGTAGGTATTAGGTGTGTTGAGAAACATGACTAAGCTATGAAATAACTATCATCAGTGTAAGGCCACATTTATTAGTCATGAATGATGAAGTACATATTATGAAATACAGTAGAATTGCAAAGAATGACGATTTAGTACTTGGAGGAAGAAAAGAGGGAGGTGATGAAAGTGGATGATGAGGGCAGTTTGCCCACTGAGATGAAAACACTATACATCTGTTTGATTCCTAAATTCCATTTAAGTGTAATTTTAGTTAAAATGATCTGAGATAAAGTTTTAAAAAGTATTCCACAGTAAAACCTGCTAAAATGACAGGGATTAGATTGAGCAGCAATTGATAAAAGGTAAGATTATACTTCAGTGTCTAAGTCTATCTTTACAAAAGAATCTTTTCGTAAAAAATAAAATGCTGCATGTCTATATTAGCATGAATGATTTATGGATTTTGTGGGATATAGTAATGGAGAAATTAATACTTTACAAAAATACATGGGAACTTATGTGGAATAGCATGTTTTGAAGTGCCTGCTGACCTCTTGGGGGCCTTCACCAACAGGGTGGGCACAAAGATTTGGGGTAGACAAGGAATAGCAGTAGGACTCTATTCTCTGCATGATGAAGATTCCCTTGTCCTTTGTGATGGAGCTCCATTGACTCTGGGGCCAAGTGTATTCCTTTGGAAAACGTTTAAATGAAATTATGCATGAAAAGAATCTGAGGGAGTCCCCTAATGTAAAGAAGCACTGAAGGGCAATGAACTTCGTGGTCAAAATAGGACTCCTGTATCACCTTGCTGAAAGGATACAGTCTGTATTAAATAAATGTATATAATGAAGTTACACAAAAATAGAGTTAATAATTATAAAATATATTAGAAATCATCAAAGAAAGTTTTATTTCATGAATAAGACATAAAAGTTAACTTTTTACCCTCAAATTATATATTTTTCAGATTAGTGTAATTTCTCAAAAAATATGACATGCATATAACATGCCAAAAAGCATCTCCTACATTTAAAAATATATTATGAAAACTATATAACTCTGAGTTAAGAATTTTGGAATAACCTCCCTTTGATTTTTTTCTAACATGAATCTCATCATTATATAAATTCAGACCTAGGTACAGAATGCTGAGAAACATGGAATTATTGAATTATAGGGTTAGAGGGATCTGAATCCTCATCATGTCCAACAAAATTTTATTGCTTTTAGAGTAAGTTTAACAATATCAAATAGAAAACTCTGTCATGTTTTAATGGTAATTATATGCACAGAAAACCTGGAAGTTCAAAAACCAGGAAGAAACCAAGGCTTACCTGTCCATAGCATCTTAAAATTAGAGTTAAAACCAAATAAAAGTTAAATTGCCAATTTACTACTGTAATTACTAAACTAGATGTTTTACATGATAGAACCATCATGTGTATGTTGACTGACTTGGAAAGTATGGAAAACTGAAATGTCTGAGGGATTGTGGGGATGTGAATTGGAGCTGCAGTGACTATAGCTTAGATTTTAGATTTGGGCGAGGTTAATTTTGGGATCAGAAAATAAATTGGATATTTAGGAAATATTCTATGAAAATTGGACCCATATGTAGTTCTTAAAGGAATTTTGGGCAAGTAAGGAAGTCAAGTGATTAATGAAGGAGGGAGTCCTTGTCGACTAGTTTCAGAGGAAATATGTCCTACAGAGTGTTCACATACCACAGGGATAAGAGAATGACCATGAGAACAGCAGGGAAAGTGGGAGTGTGTATGAAGACAAGAATCTTCTCCAGTCAAGAGGGAGAACTTGAGCTCAAAACCAGAGGTGTTTGTTAGAATGGTAGCAGAGTGCCTCTGGAGTTGGGCCATGATGGAATCTGAGGTCAGAAAGGAAGGTTTAACTCTAGACATAAAGAGAGATGAGGATTTTTCTGAGACCCGAGAGGAAGATGAAAGGGTACGTGCAAACTGAGCAATATGTTGAATTGGGACAAAGACGCAAGCTGAAGCTCATGAACTTAGCCTTCCCAAGCACATGGGAGTGGGAACACTAGTTAAAAAGAGCAAGGAGATCTTAGATCCTAGAGGAGAAGAGAAAAGGGGTGAAACAAGTTGGACGCATACTGAGGAGCCAGCAGAAGATAAAAAGGATTGCTTAGCAGCAATAAGAAACACCTTGCAGTTGGATTATCATACTTTATAAGATAGAGTAAGAACACTAGTTTTATATGTTAAAACTTTGACTTGTGTCCTGTCAGCGTTGGCCAAACTGTTTTATGGTGGTTACTGAGATCACATGCCTCCCTGAGTCTGTACAATGAGTAAGTGATGTTGCACTCATAAGAAGAAAAATGTGTTTATTACTAACATTTACTAGCCCCCCGCCCCCAAAATTCTTAAACTCCCTTGATTAACTTTATTTCTGTAAACAGCATCACTATTCAGCTGTGCTTGACTCATTTTTATCATGGGTCCAAGAAAAAAGACAATCTTGGAAAACCAGTGTTTCCGTCAGCTGAGTTCAGAATGAGGCAAAAAAAAAAAAACACCTGCAAAAACTGGGCAACTGAAAAGCCAGGAGATCCAATCTGCTTCCATATAGGAAACAATGACAGAGCTGAATCTGAAGGTAGCAGCAGAAATGAGGTCACCCTGCTATTATCTCAAAAAGACATTTTGTTTATTTGGATTTTTTTAAATTTGTTTTTTTTATGTACTGGGTGTTGGAAGAGAAAAAAAGATTAAGCAACTGAAAATGCTTTTATGTTTTAAAGTTATACAACATTGCTAAACCCCAAAGAGCAAAATACTATTCATTTTCCATGTATTGGTATACAGCAGACACAAATACGTAAGTGTCTAATTCTTTCCAAAACACAAGCAGGAGATGTAAGTAGAATGAAGCCTTTATAAATGTGTGGCTTACAGAATGATAAAGTGAATGGTCAGAAAGTAAACAGAGAAAAGGATTGTGAAAAATTTCCAAGATATTGTGTAATTAAAGTCATAGGAATTTTGATATGAAAATGTCTTTTCTACAAAATGATTTTAGAGCATACTGGCTGCTCCACTGAAGCAAAAGCGAAAAGGTGATTAAGTGATGTTTATAGTGAACATTGAACGAGAGTTCAAGATAGGTCAAAAGGTTCAAGTCAAATACTGCCAGGGGATTACCATTATTGCTATGCTAAGCAGAGAGATAAATGTGGGGCACAGGGTTTACTGACTTTTCAAATATAAGCATCAACCACCAAACCTCTCCAGATTCCATGTGCAAAACCTTAAATCAACATCAATGTGAGAGCCATTTGATAAGACTATATTCAGATTCTGCCTTTTTCCCCCTCAGGTTTAAAGCCAGTGCTGTTTTAAATCACTGTGTAATAAGATCACTTTACTTTCTATAACATTGTTCTATCTTTCTTCTTTTTTCATTTTTATCAATTTTGCATACATGATGTGGAACATGAACACACTTCAAAGAAAACTAAACAGGCTGGTTTAAATGTAGAACCTATTTAGTTCTAGTATCTAAATAATCATAAATAACTTTTATCACATTTTAATTATATCTTGGGTCTATATTGTTTTAATATGATTATAGTTCAAGAGACATCCAGTAGAACTTAGACTGTGATGCATTTGCATACATACAAATATATTTTTTTAAAGCATTGGAAAAAATATTTTCACTCCATTTAATTGCCCAGCAGTTTCCCTTAATTTCCTATGTTGAGGGTGGGGGAAAGGGGTAGAGAGGAAGGAAGGGAGAGAGGGGGAAGAAGAGATATTAGCCCCAGCCAATTGAATGATAAAGTAATTTCTAATATAATACAAGAAGCTGACTGAGGACAGACTGAGGAATTTAGTAAATAACTGACTTCCTGAGCTTCAGACATGCAGCTTGAACTGGTTTCAATTTCTAGGCTCCAGATGATTTTTCTTTTTTAAAATTTTTATTGGAGTATAGTCGATTTACAATGTTATGCTAGTCTCTGCTGAACAGCAAAGTGAATCAGCCACACATACACATATATCCACTCTTTTCTTTAGATTCTTTTCCCATTTAGATCATTACAAAGTATTGAGTAGAGTTCCCTGTGCTATACAATAGGTCTTTATTAGTTACCTACTTTATACGTAGTAGTGTGTATATGTCAATCCCAATCTCCCAATTTATCCCTCCACTCCCCTTTCCCCCCTGGTAACCATAAATTTGTTTTCTACATCTGTGACTCTATTTCTGTTTTGTAAGTAAGTTCATTTGTATCATTTTTTTTTAGATTCTACATATAGGAGATATCATGATATTTGTCTTTCTCTGACTGACTTCATTTAGGATGATAACTCCAGGTCCATCCATGTTGCTGCAAATGGCATTATTTCATTCCTTTTTATGGCTGAGTAATATTCCACTGTATATAAGTACCTCATCTTCTTTATCCATTCCTCTGTTGATGGACATTTAGGTTGCTTCCACGTAAATAGTGCTGCAATGAACACTGGGGTGCATGTATTATTTCAAATTAGAGTTTTCTCTGGATATATGCCCAGGAGTGGGATTGCTGGGTCATATGGCAGTTCTATTTATAGTTTTCTGAGGAACCGCCATACTGTTCTCCATAGTGGTTGTACCAATTTACATTCTCACCAACAGTAGAAGGGTTCCCTTTTCTCCACACCCTCTGCAGCATTTATTGTTTGTAGACTTTTTCATGAAGGCCATTCTGATCAGTGTGAGGTGATACCTTGTTGTAGTTTTGATGTGCATTTCTCTGACAATTAGTGATGTTGAACATCTTTTCATGTGCTTTTTGGCCATCTGTATGTCTTCTTTGGAGAAATGTCTCTTTAGGTCTTCTGCCCATTTTTTGACTGGATCATTTTTCTAGACTTGAGATGATTTCTTAGGTAACTGTTTTAAAATATTGTGATTTTAACCTATATTAGATTTTGTTAATGACAACATGAAAGACCCTGTTGAGAAAGGATTAAGAATTGTTTCGAAAAATTAGAGATAATTGTGGTATTGAGGAGAGGAGGGAATTTTGATTGATTGCTTGTTCTACTCTAACACATATTCTTTCTTGCATCGATTGGGAATAATTGGCAAATGCATCTCTTTCCGATTTCTTGATGTAATCATGTGGGAACATCAATCTTGAGGAATACATGACTTTCTATCACTATGCAGTGTGCAAAGCTTAAATGTTCCAATTTAACTTCCTGCTTTATCTCCCGTCTTTTAAACAATAACAAAAACTTAATGCTACCTCCTTAAGTTGTATCAGTAGTCACTGTTTGCTCGCCATCTGTGGCAGAACTTGTGCTGGGTTTTGTGTGTCAGTTATTTACCATGGAGATATTATTTATTCACACTACCAGTTAATTATTATTTAATTATGTTTAGTACCCTTGGTTCCCAGTAGTCCTGAGCCTCATGTTCAGAGGTCAGGAATACTGTACTCTGGGCAGAGGAACACATTTTGTCTTTGACCAGCCTTTACTTCTTGGAATTTACTGCATTTGTCACTCTCTCTCCCTTTTTTAGACAGTTACTCTCTGATTTATTGACTTCAATTTCTGCAATACCTTTAAAATATTTGCCTACCACCCAGATAATT
The DNA here is from genome assembly GCF_965194825.1 of Balaenoptera physalus. Lineage (NCBI taxonomy): Eukaryota > Metazoa > Chordata > Mammalia > Artiodactyla > Balaenopteridae > Balaenoptera > Balaenoptera physalus. The sequence goes on from NC_138890.1 coordinate 34,003,423, forward strand.
TTCTAGCATCTCCATCTCTCCTTTGCTTGAAGAGAAAATTCTCCAAAAATTGTTGACCCTACAAAAACACAAAACTTTAAAAATATAATCAGATTTTTTTCTTGAAAAAGTAACTGTCTAGTGTCTGATGCAGGCACTCTTGTAGAGATTGGAGACAACACGAGAAGAGAGGCAGTGTCTACCCTGACTCGAATATGATATGACTTCTCTTAATTATAATAAACCGCTTACATTAAATACATATCTCCTATTAAGTGAGAGTTGATATGGAGTAAGTACAGCTTTGGGAGTAGAATAAGGGCTCTTTATCAGCTGCCAGGGTTTGAATCCAGTCACTTTCATGAACTAGCTATGTGACCCTGGGCAACTTCACAGGATTTTTGTGATTATTATCTAGCATAAGTATCTAAGGTACTTAGGGTAGTGCTTGGCATCTAATATACGATCCATAAGAGTTGGAACACTTGACCATTCTAGTTTGCATGCTATTTGGGGGTATATTAGGTTAGTGCTATATACAATTTTACTTTAAGAGATGTGAATTGATCTATAAAAGTATCACAGGTTCTTATGTGGTCCCACTATGTTTGCTAGACATTCTGCATATTATAAACAAGGAAATCCTGGCTGTTTAAGCTTGCTTAAAGAATGAAATGTAAACTAACATTTGTTGCCTATACTGCACCAGCATAATACTACATGCCCTTATATGTTAACTCATTTAATTTGGCAATCAAGTGTATGAGGAAGACTAAAGATAGCTAAAAAGGAACAGCCTTTTAACTCATATGTCCCTATTTCAATAAATACTCAAGCCAAAACTTACTTTCTCTATGATTCTATGTTCTTCTTCTTTAATTAATTTTATACTCCCTTCTGAAATTATGTATTGATGAGAGGTAAACTTAGAATGAAGACCTGGATACCATAGCAACTTGTGTATTGGGTAACGTGATGAGAAGACAGTTAATTATTAGAGGACCAGAAAGTAGACCACTTGGTTTCAGGTCAGTACACCACATCTTGGACAAGTCACATCAAAGGCCAGGACAGGAAACCAAGACAGATGTTTGGTTTCTGATTCTCAGGTTTTAGGCAGAGGCTTGGTTACCAGGCAAGAGGATAAGAACCCAACTTCTGTACGCAAAATAAGAAGCTAGAGTAGAGTTAATATATGGCTTCTTGGCCCCTTGATTTGGAATATGTCTGGTCTCCAAATGGATGAAAGCTGAATTTACAGTTAAAGAGTAAATGAAATTCATTGCAAGTGTGAGGTCAGTGTTTCCCAAAGTCTGTCCCTCATAATACCAATGCCTTAATTTCCCTGTTAAGGGTTTCACTGTCAAATGATTTGGAGGAATACATAGCTTGCACACATTTCTGTGATAAATGCACTAAAAGTCTGGCAGTAGATAATGCTATTCAATTTTTGTGATCCAGTGTTTCCCAAAACTATTTGATTCCAGGATACTTTTCTCATATAACATCTCAATATTTTCCACAAGTGTTCGACAAAATGTGTCATTTTATTAAAAAAAGTCCAAAAATCTGTGTGTGTTTGTGTGTGTGTGTGTTAAGTCAACTATGGAAAGGACACAGTAAGTTGTTAACAAGGATTTTATGGGCAGGTAGATGATTTAAGGAGAAGCTGAGGACAGAGTCAAGAAATAAATAAATAAATGATTTTCTACATCTATTGAGATGATCATATGATTTTTATTCTTCCATTTGTTAATGTAGTGTATCACACTGATTGATTTGCGGATATTGAAAAATCCTTGCATCCCTGGGATTAATCCCACTTGATGATGGTGTATGATCCTTTTAATGTACTGTTGGATTTGGTTTGCTAGTATTTTGTTGAGGATTTTTGCATCTATGTTCATCAGTGATATCAGCTGTAATTTTCTTTTTTTCTGATATCTTTGTCTGGTTTTGGTATCGGGGTGACGGTGGCCTCATTGAATGAATTTGGGAGTGTTCTTGCCTCTGCAATTTTTTGGAATAGTTTCAGAAGGATAGGTGTTAACTCTTCTCTAAATGTTTGACAGAATTCGTCCATGAAGCCATCTGGTCCTGGACTTCTGTTTGTTGGGAGTTTTTTAGTCACAGTTTCAATTTCATTACTTGTGATTGGTCTATTCATATTTTCTATTTCTTCCTGGTTCAGTCTTGGGAAATTGTACCTTTCTAAGAATTTGTCCATTTCTTCTAGGTTGTCCATTTTATTGGTATATAGTTGCTTATAGTAGTCTCTCATGATCCTTTGTATTTCTGTGGTGTCAGGTATAACTTCTCCTTTTTCATTTGAGCCCTCTCCCTTTTTTTCTTAATGAGTCTGGCTGAAGGTTTATCAGTTTTATCTTTTCAAAGAACCAGCTTTTAGTTTCATTGATCTTCGCTATTGTTTCCTTCATCTCATATTTCATTTATTTCTGCTCTGATCTTTATGATTTCTTTCCTTCTACTAACTTTCGGTTTTGTTTGTTCTTCTTTCTCTAGTTGCTTTAGGTGTAAGGTTAGGTTGTTTATTTGAGTTTTTTGTTTCCTGAGGTAAGCTTGTATTGCTATAAGCATCCCTCTTAGAACTACTTTTGCTGTGTCCCATAGGTTTTGCATTGTTGTGTGCTTTGATTTTCATTTGTCTCTAGGAATTTTTTGAATTCCTCTTTGATTTCTTCAGTGATTCATTGGTTGTTTTGTAGCATATTGTTAGGCTTCCACATGTTTGTGTTTTTTACAGTTTTCTTCTTGTAGTTGATTTTTAATCTCATAGCATTGTGGTGAGAAAAGATGCTTGATATGATTTCAATTTTCTTAAATTTACTGAGGCTCACTGTGTGGCCCAGCATGTGATCAATCCTGGAGAATGTTCTATGTGCACATGAAAAGAATGTGTATTCTGCTGCTTTTGGATGGAAGGCTCTATAAACATCAGTTAGGTCCATCTGGTCTAATGTTTCATTTAAGGCCTGTGTTTCCTTATTAATTTTTTGTCTGGATTGATCCATCCATTGATGAAAGTCCCCCACTATTATTGTGTTAGTGTTGATTTCTCCCTTTATGGCTGTATTTGCCTTATATATTGAGGTGCTCTTATGTTGGGTGCATATATACTTACAATTCTTATATCGTTTGACAAAAATTCAACACTCATTTTTGATAAAAACTCTCCAGAAAGAGGGCATTGAGGGAACCTACCTCAACATGATAAAGGCCATATACGACAAACCCACAGCAAACAAACATCATTCTCAATGGTGAAAACCTGAAAGCATTTCCTCTAAGATCAGGAAGAAAACAAGGATGTCCACTCTCACCACTTTTATCCAACATAGTTTTTGAAGTCTTAGCCAGGCAGTCAGAAAAGAAAAAGAAATAAAAGGAATCCAAATTGGAAAAGAACAAGTAAAACTGTCACTGTTTGCAGATGACATGATACTATACATAGAAAATCCCAAAGATGCTACCGGAGAACTACTAGAGCTTATCAATGAATTTGGAAAAGTTTCAGGATACAAAACTAATACACAGAAATCTGTTGCATTTCTATACACTGACAACGAAAGGTCAGAAATAGAAATTAAAGAAACACAATCCCATTTACCATCACATCAAAAAGAATAAAATACCTAGGAATAAACCTACCTAAGGAGGCAAAAGACCTGTACTCTGAAAACTGTAAGACACTGATGAAAGAAATCAAAGATGACACAAACAGATAGAAAGATACACCATATTCTTGGATTGGAAGAATCAATATTGTCAAAATGACTATACTACCCAAAGCAATCTACAGATTCAATGCAATCCCTATCAAATTACCAATGGCATTTTTCACAGAACTAGAACAAAAAATCTTAAAATTTTATATGGAGACACAAAAGACCTCAAAGAAGAGCCAAAGCAATCTTAAGAAAGAAAAACGGAGCTGGAGGAATCAGGCTTCCTGACTTCAGACTCTACTACAAAGCTACAGTAATCAAGACAGTATGGTACTGGCACAAAAACAAATATAGACCAAATGAAACAGGATATGAAGCCCCAAAATAAACCCAGGCACCTATGGTCAAACAATCTATGACAAAGGAGGCAAAACTATTCAGTGGAGAAAAGACAGTCTCTTCAATAAGTGGTGCTGGGAAAACTGGATAACTACATGTAAAAAAATGAAAGTAGAACATTCTTTAACAGCATACACAAAAATGAACTCAAAATGGATTAAAGCCCTAAATGTAAGACTGCATACTATAAAACTCTTATAGGAAAACATGGGCAGAACCCTCTTTGACATAAATCGTAGCAAGATCTTTTCCAATCCATCTCCTAGAGTAATAGGAATAAAAACAAACAAATGGGACCTAATTAAACTCAAAGGTTTTGCACAGCAAAGGTAACCAACCATAAAAAAAACAAAAAGACAGCCCATAGAATGGGAGAAAATATTTGCAAAAGGTGCAACTGAGAAAGGATTAATCTCCAAAATCTACAAACAGCTCATGGAGATCAATATCAAAAAAACAAAAAACCCAATCCAAAAATGGGCAGAAGACCTAGACATTTCACCAAAGAAGACACACAGATGGCCAAGAGGCACATGAAAAGATGCTCAACATCACTAATTATTAGAAAAATGCACATCAAAACTACAATGAGGTATCACCTCACACCAGTTAGAATGGGCATCATCAGAAAATCTACAAACAACAAATGCTGGAGAGGATGTGGAGAAAAGGGAACCCTCTTGCACTGTTGGTGGGAATGTAAATTGATACAGCCACTGTGGAGAACAGTATGGAGGTTCCTTAAAAAACTAATAATAGGATGAGACTAATGGTGGACTCTGGGAGGGCTCATGCCAAGGAGTACTTCCCAGAACTTCTGCTGCCAGTGTCCTTGTCCTCATGGTGAGACAGAGCCACCTCCTGACTCTGCAGGAGACCTTCCAACACTAGCAGTCTGAGCCGTGTGGATGACAGGCTCTTGGTGCTCCAGCCAGGCATCAGGGCTGTGCCGCTGAGGTGGGAGAGACAAGTTTAGGACACTGGTCCACCAGAGACCTCCCAGCTCCACGTAATACCAAATGGCGAAAATCTCCCAGAGATCTCCATCTCAACACCAAGACCCAGCTCCACTCAACGACCAGCAAGCTGCAGTGCTGGACACGCTATGCCAAACAACTAGCAAGACAGGAACACAACCCCATCCATTAGCAGAGAGGCTGCCTAAAATCATAATAAGGTCACAGACACCCCAAAACACACCACCAGACGTGGACCTGGCCACCAGTAAGACAAGATCCAGCCTCATCCACCAGAACACAGGCACGAGTCCCCTCCACCAGGAAGCCTACACAACCCACTGAACAAACCATAGCCACTGGAGACAGACACCAAAAACAAAAGGAATTATGAACCTGCAGCCTGCAAAAAGGAGACCGCAAACACAGTAAGATAAGCAAAATGAGAAGACAGAAAAACACACAGCAGATGAAGGAGCAAGGTAAAAACACACCAGACCTAACAAATGAAGAGGAAATAGGCAGTCTACCTGAAAAAGAATTCAGAGTCATGATAATAAAGATGATCCAAAATCCTGGAAATAGAATGGAGAAAATACAAGAAACGTTTAACAAGGACCTAGAAGAACTAAAGAGCAAACAAACAATGATGAACAACACAATAAATGAAATTAAAAATTCTCTAGAAGGGATCAATAGCAAAATAACTGAGGCAGAAGAACGGACAAGTGACCTGGAAGATAAAATAGTGGAAATAACTACCACGGAGCAAAATAAAAAAGAATGAAAAGAATTGAGGACAGTCTCAGAGACCTCTGGGACAACATTAAATGCACCAACATTTGAATTATAGGGGTCCCAGAAGAGGAGGAGAAAAAGTAAGGGACTGAGAAAATATTTGAAGAGATTATAGTTGAAAACTTCCCTGATTTTGGGAAAGGAAATAATCAAGTCCAGGAAGTGCAGAGAGTCCCATACAGGATGAATCCAAGGAGAAACACACCAAGAAACATATTAATCAAAATCAAACTATCAAAAATTAAAGAAAAAATATTAAAAGCAGCAAGGGAAAAACAACAAATAACCTACAAGGGAATCCCCATAAGGTTAACAGCTGATCTTTCAGCAGAAACTCTGCAAGCCAGAAGGGAGTGGCAGGACATATTTAAAGTGATGAAAGGGAAAAACCTACAACCAAGATTACTCTACCCAGCAAGGATCTCATTTAAATTTGATGGAGAAATTAAAACCTTTACAGAGAAGCAAAAGGTAAGACCACCAAACCAGCTTTACAACAAATGCTAAAGGAACGTCTCTAGGCAGGAAACACAAGAGAAGGCAAAGGACCTACAATAACAAACCCAAAACAATTAAGAAAATGGTAATAGGAACATACCTATTGATAATTACCTTAAATGTAAATGGATTAAATGCTCCAACCAAAAGACATAGACTGGCGGAATGGATACAAAAACAAGACCCATATATATGCTGTCTACAAGAGACCCAGTTCAGACCTAGAGACACATACAGACTGAAAGTGAGGGGATGGAAAAAGATATTCCATGCAAATGGAAATCAAAAGAAAGCTGGAGTAGCAATTCTCATATCAGACAAAATAGACTTTAAAATAAAGACTATTACAAGAGACAAAGAAGGACACTATATAATGATCAAGGGATCGATCCAAGAGGAAGGTATAACAATTGTAAATATTTATGCACCCAACATAGGAGCACCTCAATACATAAGGCAAATACTAACAGCCATAAAAGGGGAAATCGACAGCAACACAATCATAGTAGGGGACTTTAACACCCCACTTTCACCAATGGACAGATCATCCAAAATGAAAATAAATAAGGAAACACAAGCTTTAAATGATACATTAAACAAGATGGACTTAATTGATATTTATAGGACATGCCACCCAAAAACAACAGAATACACATTTTTCTCAAGTGCTCATGGAACATTCACCAGGATAGATCATATCTTGGGTCACAAATCAAGCCTTGGTAAATTTAAGAAAATTGAAATCGTATCAAGTATCTTTTCCGACCACAACGCTATGAGACTAGATATCAATTACATGAAAAGATCTGTAAAAAATACAAACACATGGAGGCTACACAATACACTACTTAATAACCAAGAGATCACTGAAGAAATCAAAGAGGAAATCAAACAATACCTAGAAACAAATGACAATGAAAACACGATGACCCAAAACCTATGGGATGCAGCAAAAGCAGTTCTAAGAGGGAAGTTTATAGCAGTACAATCCTACCTTAAGAAACAAGAAACATCTCAAATAAACAACCTAACCTTACACCTAAAGCAATTAGAGAAAGAAGAACAAAAAAAACCCAAAGTTAGCAGAAGGAAAGAAATCATAAAGATCAGATCAGAAATAAATGAAAAAGAAATGAAGGAAATGATAGCAAAGATCAATAAAACTAAAAGCTGGTTGTTTGAGAAGATAAACAAAATTGATAAACCATTAGCCAGACTCATCACGAAAAAAAGGGAGAAGACTCAAAGCAATAGAATTAGAAATGAAAAAGGAGAAGTAACAACTGACACTGCAGAAATACAAACGATCATGAGAGATTACTACAAGCAACTCTATGCCAATAAAATGGACAACCTGGAAGAAATGGACAAATTCTTACAAAAGCACAACCTGCCGAGACTGAACCAGGAAGAAATAGAAAATATGAACAGACCAATCACAAGCACTGAAATTGAAACTGTGATTAAAAATCTTCCAACAAACAAAAGCCCAGGACCAGATGCCTTCACAGGCGGATTCTATCAAATATTTAGAGAAGAGCTAATACCTATCCTTTTCAAACTCTTCCAAACTATAGCAGAGGGAGGAACACTCCCAAACTCATTCTACGAGGCCACCATCACCCTGATACCAAAACCAGACAAAGATGTCACAAAAAAAGAAAACTACAGACCAATATCACTGATGAACATAGATGCAAAAATCCTCAACAAAATACCAGCAAACAGAATCCAACAACACATTAAAAGGAACATACACCATGATCAAGTTGGGTTTATTCCAGGAATGCAAGGATTCTTCAATATACGCAAATCAATCAATGTGATAAACCATATTAACAAACTGAAGGGAAAAAACCATATGATCATCTCAATACATGCAGAGAAAGCTTTTGACAAAATTCAACACCCATTTATGATTAAAACCCTCCAGAAAGTAGCCATAGAGGGAACTTACCTCATCATAATAAAGGCCATATATGACAAACCCACAGCCAACATCATCCTCAATGGTGAAAAACTGAAACCATTTCCACTAAGATCAGGAACAAGACAAGGTTGCCCACTCTCACCACTATTATTGAACATAGTTTTGGAAGTTTTAGCCACAGCAATCAGAGGAGAAAAAGAAAGAAAAGGAATCCAAATCGGAAAAGAAGAAGTAAAGCTGTCACTGTTTGCAGATGACATGATACTATACATAGAGAATTCTAAAGATGCTACCAGAAAACTACTACAGCTAATCAATGAATTTGGTAAACTAGCAGGATACAAAATTAATGCACAGAAATCCCTTGTATTTCTATACACTAATGATGAAAAATCTGAAAGTGAAATTAAGAAAACACTCCTATTTACCACTGCAAGAAAAAGAATAAAATAGCTTAGGTATTTTAGGAATAAACCTACCTAAGGAGACAAAAGACCTGTATGCAGAAAATTATAAGACACTGATGAAAGAAATTAAAGATGATACAAATAGATGGAGAGATATACCATGTTCTTGGATTGGAAGAATCAACAATGTGAAAATGACTCTACTACCCAAAGCAATCTACAGATTCAGTGCAATCTGTATCAAACTACCACTGGCATTTTTCACAGAACTGGAACAAAAAATTCCACAATTTGTATGGAAACACAAAAGACCCTGAATAGCCAAAGCAATCTTGAGAGAGAAAAATGGAGCTGGAGGAATCAGGCTCCCTGACTTCAGACTGACTTCAGACTATACTACAAAGCTATACTTCAGACTATACTACAAAACAGAAATATAGATCAATGGAACAGGATAGAAAGCCCAGAGATAAACCCACGCACATATGGTCACCTTATCTTTGATAAAGGAAGCAAGAATATACAGTGGAGAAAAGACAGCCCCTTCAATAAGTGGTGCTGGGATAACTGGACAGCTACATGTGAAAAATGAAATTAGAACACTCCCTAACAACACCATACACAAAAATAAACTCAAAATGGATTAAATGGATTAAAGACCTAAGTGTAAGGGCAGACACTATCAAACTCTTAGAGGAAAACATAGGCAGAACACTCTATGACATAAATCACAGCAAGATCCTTTTTGACCCACCTCCTAGAGAAATGGAAA